>NC_139512.1:156149457-156616957 GCF_947247035.1 Vipera ursinii | reverse complement strand
TAGGCTGCCCTATCTATGCTTCCTGGTGAAATACATTGGAAAATCCCATTGGAGTAAAATTCCACTTAGGGTTAGGGTTAGGGTTAGGTCACCATGAACTCATATAAGAAAATGGACATCGCCAGCAAACCCGGAGTGCTTGGTATGGTTAGGGGGGCACTTCCCTTTCTAGGCTCCCCTATCTATGTTTCGTGGTAAAATTCATCAGAAAATCCCATTGGAGGAAAATTCCCCTTAGGGCTTGGGTTAGGTCACCATGAACTCATACAGGAAAATTGACATTGCCAACAAACTCAGAGTGCTTTGGTATGGTTATCGGGGCACTTACCTTTCTAGGCTGCCCTATCTATGTTTCCTTGTAAAATACATGGGAAAATTCCGTTGGAGGAAAATTCCACTTAGGGTTAGGGTTATGTCACCATGAACTCATACAAGAAAATGGACATCGCCAACAAACTCAGAGTGCTTGGGTATGGTTAAGGGGGCAGTTACCTTTTTAGTCTGCCCAATCTATTTCTCCTGGTAAAATACATGGGACAATCCCATTGGATGAAAATTCCACTTAGGATTAGGGTTAGGTCACCATGAACTCATACAGCACAATGGACATCGTCATTTTTTTTGTACACAGTGGCAAAAGTCTAAAGTGAAAAGGTTTTCTAAAACCCAGCTGAAGGCCTAGGATTGGGGCGACGACGTCTGTGCCAACAGAGAGAGCTCTGTGTCCCACCTGTGGCACGCGTGCCATAGGTTCATCACCACTGCTCTAGTGCATTGCACACCAAAACAGCTGGACCCAAGGCTAGGTTTTTCCCCCATGCCATCCGTCTGCTAAATAACTAATTCCTACAATACTGTCTTATGTCTATGGGATGTCAAACCACCAAGTAGGGCTGTATTCTATTCTTCTATTCTTCTCACTTTTTCTATTACCTATAGTATTTCCTTTCTTCTTATGACTATAACTTTGTTGTTTGTATATTATGATTTATGTCGATTGCTTTTATTGGTATCCTAGTATGATTTCTGTTGATTGCTTATTTAGTATTCTATGACTATCACTGAATGTTGCATCTTAAGATTTATGATGATTTTATTTTATGATTATGGTCATGATTTATCACTTGTTGCTTCTATGTACACTGACTAAGACAAATTCCTTGTGTGTTCAATCAAACCTGGCCAATAAAGAATTCTATTCTATTCTGTTTTGAAATTTGACACTGGTGGGCAAAGTACAAGAAAAATGTTCTGACTCTTTGCTGGTGTGATGTACACCAGGCAAGCCAACATTAAGGACATTTCATAGTTTAAATGATGCTGAAGACTTCCCCTTTTACAAACTAGCCCTCTCTTTCTTTACAGGTTTCCATTTCACTGGGCTGTCTTCTTTGAACTGATTAGTAGCTACCGACCCTCTACAATTACAACTTATGTTACCAGAGCTAAACCATTTATTGCTATTTATCCACATTGATTCTGAAGCTGCCATTTTGCCAAATCAGATGTGCCTTTATTTTATTTTTTGGAAATTGCTTCTATTTCAGATTTGTTGTTACAGTCACAACAATGTACGCAGGACATAATGGTTCCTGCCACAAACCCAGACTTTTTAAAAAATATTATTTTATTTTAATTATTGTCCAGCTTAAGATAACTCAAAACTCAATTCTGAAGGAACTTTGTTTCATATTCTTAAATTAATGGCCTCCAATTTCTAGTGATTTTATAAAACAGGCACATTTAATTCCATTATATCTTCCTTTCCTTGAACATATTTTTTCAAACTTGCAGTATTCCAGACTTATATACTGTACTCCTTCTCCCATGAATAAGCCCAAATCATTTCATTGGATTTAGGGCTGAGTAAGAAATAAGTACATCAATTTATATATTATTTTTACACCTGTATACAGTATGTGTATATTGTATACACACACACGTACACAAACTGGTATAAACATGCACATTTATAATGTTAATTTGTAGGTAACAAACCACAAAAGCAATAAGCAATTAAATTATGGCCATTTGTAATGGGGAAGATGAACTTGCTTACTTACTCCATAGTTCTTGAAATCTGGGTTTTCACGTGACAGCCACTGTAATTTCTTCCATCTTTATTTCTGGTTGAAATTTGGGCATTACAGAAACACCTGCGGGAAATCCTAATCCAACACAGTTGCAAAGGGAATCAGAATGCTTATAATCTTATTTAATTTTTTGTACTGGTTTTGCTCATTGATCCAACATTTTATTTTCAAAGAAATGACATCAATGAATCATTCCCCTTCAGTTGTACTGGATTTACCTATTGTCAGTTTAGTACTGAAAGGGTTCCCTAACTTCTCTACAAACATACGTGTCTACAGATACCACAGAGGGAATACCTATCCTACTTAAGGTACATTGGATATCTGAAGAGGGAGAGGTCATGGGCAATTGGAAAGAATGACAAATGAAGGATACACTCACTGTTTAACATTATTGGCATCTGCAACAAACATTGCAGTGAAAAAATGCAAAAAAAAATGCTTAGGCCTACATGTGTATGAAATTATTTTTTCCAGCATCACAAAGACTGTTTTTTTCAACGACAGTATTTTTCAACAAATCTTTATTTTCCTGAACACATGCTAGTGCTAATATAGAAACTATGATGATATACTTTTCAAATTTCAGCATAGAAATATATGATGAATCGTGCAATCTACAGACTTGAGTGTTCTTAGATTGAAGGGGCTGAACTGAAGCCAGTGGTGGGATTCAAATAGGTGAACAACCGGTTCTCTGGGTGGATGCCGCTTCCGGAAGTCCATTCTGGCCCTGGGCAACAAAAAATTAGCTACCGGTTCTGCTGAAGTGGTGTAAACTGGCTGAATCCCACCACTGATTGAAGCCGTTTGCTGGAATCAGGAAACAAACAAACAAGTAAGTAAGTAAATCTAGGTTGACAAGACTGTTGAAGGACAAGGGAAAGAAAGCAACATTTACAAAGCCATAGTCCCAAATTAACCAAAAAAACCCCCCAAGATCCTCAAAAAGCCAGAAGACATTTTAAGGTTATTCCTGACAAATGGAAGACATCTGCTCATTCTAATCCTACTTCATACCACATTGGCAGAGTCATACTGGAGACACACAAATATTCCCAAGAGAAATATCTTGCATAGTGCATTAGGATCAATGTGTCATTTATTATACTCTGCTGAAATAAGAGGTTGGTCCATTTCAACTGCATTAAAAGTCTCAGTCCCCAAAATTCATTCTGCTTTAAGCAAAGCCATTTACAAAACTTCTAAACTTTTAATACATATCAACAAATTTTAATGAATACATTAAACTGTTTTTGAAAACAAGTATGCAGATATAAATGAAGAGCCTTTCAAAATAATAATATGAGGGGGGAAATGCAACTCTTGTGCCTCTCCTGAGAAAAGGGAGACAGATATGTGTGCCTACTAAAATTAATCTGGGCATGACCAAAGTTTTCTAAAATTTGCCACACCTTGTCCCAGAGCTGCAATCCACAAATGGACAAGTAAACCCCCCCACACACACAAATCCCAGATATCTCTGCTTCTGCCTCATTCCAGTTGCAAATGAACTTGTGAAGGGATGTAAATGGAGCAATTGTAAGAGAGTCAAAGTCATACATTTAATGAAATGGCTGGAGATGTGAACCTGAGATTTGATTGTTTCCAGTACCTGCCCAGTAAAGTGATGATCAACATTCAAGAACATTTGGTGCAGCCCTTTCTGATATTGCTGTGTGGCTTCCATTTGCACTTGCCTTTCCAATAACTATTCTCCAAAGAGTTTTAAAAACTGCTTGAATGGATTTAGTGAGTCTACCAGTTGAGGAGCACACATGCCTCTCTCTCTGTGTGTGTGGTGGGCATATTTATCCTCAGTGTTATTTCCCAGACTTTTCACACATCTGGAGTCAGTTCAGAGGAGGGCAATAAAGGTGATTAATGATACTGAAAACACATTCCACAAGGAACCAGGCAAATATAGTTTGGGGAAGCTGGCTGAAAAAGCACTTGATATCAATCTTCAAATACTGTCAGGAAATGTCACACAAAGGTCAGTGTTGGTTTTGATTCCATGACAGTGAAATTTGTCATTTAAAGGAGGGGTTCCCAAACTCTTCAGCTCATCAACACCTTCATGAGGTTTCAGACAATTCATCACCCCTAAAACTTTTATTATATGAAAATAATGTAATAAATACTACATTAATGGTACTATGAATAATAACAATAAAAGAGACAATTCAAGTCCACACCATCCAATCCAGGACCTTGCCACTAGGCACCTTACCCTCAAGACTAGGACTAGGGTGGAGCTCTACAGGAGCCCTGGTGGTGCAGTGGTTAAAGAGCAGTATTGCAGGCAATCTCTGCCCATAGCCAAGAGTTCGATCCTGACTGGTTGACTCAGCCTTCCATCCTTCCGAGGTCAGTAAAATGAGGACCCAAATTGTTGGGAGCAATATGCCAACATAGTAAAAGATATTACACTGGATATACAAATGAGACTGGATAATGTTTTAATGATTAAAAGGGATATAGAAATGGTAAACCAAAAGAATAACTTGGATAACTTTCTTATATTGGGTTTATAAAAGATATATTAATTCTGAAGGATTTTGTGAGAAAGGACAAAGAAAAAAAATGGAAAGAAAAGAAGTTATAGATTTTTATTTGAAGTAGTTAAATTTCAAGATTGTTAAAAGTAAAAGGAAGGAATATAAAGTTATTTTATTTGACCAAGGTAAAAATAGATATGTTGTTATATATGGTAACTCTTAATGGACTTTTGCTGTGATCAGGATTGAATAACGAGGTACTTAGGATCTGTTTATAGATAAGACATGAGATATGAACTGAAGAGGTTGTTGTATGTAGAAGGTGATAAGTTGTTAACATTGTTTATACTTATGACAAAGGGGAAAGTCACTTCTTTCTATATTTCTTTCCTCTCTTTTTTGCTAAATTCTTATTTTTTTTCTTTTTTCTCTATTTTTCTTTATTATTCTTTTTTCCTGCACTTCCTATTTTTTTTGTTCTTTTGTAGTTTATATTAGTCTGTATCTATTTAACTATAATGTTTAACATCTGCAAGAAAACCACCAAGCTTAGAGAGCACCAAGGAACCCACAAAACCATTATATATACACCTCTGCGCTCCAACACCACAGTAAAAACTGACAAATACAAAGAAGTTAGAATGGAGAGGCTTGAAGTAACTAAATTGTTTTAGAAGAGCTGGTGAAGAGAAAGAGACTGATAATTAACTCCCATTTAATTAGAGGACATGGAGTATTAGACAATGATCTTATTAGTCAATTAAGAATATGTAGGAGAAAGTGGACTTTCACATAACTTTGTCCCAAGTAACTTTTGTTAAATTCAAAGTCAGTATGTACAAATAGCAAAGATATGTCCTCAATACATCTGGTTACACGGGAGGGAGGGAGGGAGGGAGGGAGGGAGGGAGGAAGGATGCTACTGCTATACTGGAGTCAGCTGCTGCCACTAACATTTTCGTCTCAGTTTGATGCCTGGAAGCAGGCAAGCTGAAGCCATCCCATGTGGCAGAAGTGTAGTTTTTGAATGACTCCACCAAGTTCTCCATCCAGATTCCAACTGTTTCCCCAAATTTAAATTAATTGTATCCTGCAGAGTTGTGCAGATCTACTCAGTAGAAGAGTTGCCTGCAAATGATAGCGTTGTCTGGCTGATAAGTTTGCAATGATGATTAAAGGTCTGGAGACTAAAACATGAAGAACGGTTGCAGGATTTGGGAATGGCCATTCTAGAGAAAAGAGGGAGGAGGGAGGAGGACACGATAGCAGTATTCCAGTATTTAAGGAGCTGCCACAAGGAGGAAGGGGTCAATTTATTTTCAGAGCACCAGAAGGCAAGACAAGAAACAATGGACAGAAACTAATCAAGGAGAGAAGCAACCTGGAATTAAGAAGAAACTAACAATGAGGACAATTAACCAGGGGAACAGCTTGCCTTCAGACGTTGTGGGTTCTTCATCAATCGACTTTTTTAAAGAAAAGACTGGAAAGCCACTTGTCTGAAATGATAGAGGGTCTCCTGCTTGAGCAGTGGGCTGGACTTGAAGACCTCCCAGGTCCCTTCCAGCTCTATTCTGATTCATTGATTGTGTTCCAATTGTCTGACAATGTTTCTCATATATGGGGTCACTCCTAATGCAAGAAAGAGAAGTGGGATTTCTGGGAATGTCCCAGTTCTCCTTGGTTGTTCCTGCTGTTCCTGTTTGTGAGAGCTTGTAGCCAAAGCGCTTTTTTCCCCCATAGTGTGACTGTGATGGAATTGTCTATGAAAGGGGAGGTGATGTGATAGATTAATGCTGCAGGTTCAAAGCAAGGAGGGAGCACATTCCAAGGAGAGGACAGAGACAAAAGACAGCACAGTCCAGAGCCGGATTGTAAGAAGAGGAAGAGATTTAGGATAGCCACTTCCTAGAATTTCCCAGATCCGTTAGGTTAAAGGTAAAGGTAAAGGTTCCCCAGCACATGCGTGCTAGTCGTTTCTGACTCTAGGGGCCGGTGCTCATCTCCGTTTCAAAGCCGAAGAGCCAGCGCTTGTCCGAGGATGTCTCCGTGGTCATGTGGCTGGCATGACTAGACGCCAGAGGCACATGGAACGCTGTTACCTTCCCACCGTAGTGGTCCCTATTTTTCTACTTGCATTTTTACATGCTTTTGAACTGCTAGGTTGGCAGAAGCTGGGATGACTAACAGGCACTCACTCTGCTACACGGCACTCGGGATTCGACCCGCCAAACTGCTGACCTTCTGATCGACAAGCTCAGCGTCCCAACCCACTGAGCCACCGCGTCCCTTTTTCCCGTTAGGTTAGGATAGTATAAATTTAGTCTGGCAAAGTTCTGTCTATACAGCATGTGTAAAAAAAAAAGACTGAACTTTAGCTGAATTGTTCTGTGTTGTTCTTGGGCTAGGCCTGATAGTGACCTTTAAAAAAAACTTTTATTTGTTTAATATATAAAACAGGAGAGAGGGGAAGAAAGAGGAGAGAGAAAGAAGCCAACAGGGGAAAAGGAAACAAGAAAAGCATATTACATTACCTGTAGGAAATTCTGCAGCCCGATATGGAAAGCCTTGACTATATGAGATAATGTCGATCAATCTTTCTATTACACTACTAGGGAGCCAGCTCATAAAAACAAGAATGCAAACAGGTATGGCTGAGAGAAGATAGTAAATCTGAGTTTGCATAGTCATTCCAGTACTGAGGAGTAAATATCTTGGCAGGCATCCCACAACTGCATCGTCCTGGAAAGGGTTATAATAAAGCCTTGGCCCATCTCTCTCTATTGATCATTGAGTCAGCAGCTGTTTGGTCAGCCTGTCCAAACAGTCTTGCTCAGACACGGGCCTGAGTTGGAAGTTGGGATATGCAAGAAGGAAGATGGGGCTGTTCCTGTTGACTCTGCACCCTCAGTCTTCCTCAGTTTCCAGCTTGAGTTTTGTTTCCTGGAGGGAGAGTTATTATCTGTGTGCAGGTAAACGTAAGTGGACACCAGCTGAGAGGATGGAAGTGGCAGGAATGGGGTATCTGATATCTTGCCTTCCACACGAAGGAGAGGTCATTTGAACAGCATAAGACTCTGGATGCATTTACCACGATTATCTCTGTGGAGGAAAGTAGGATGCTGGGCTTTTGTCATCACATTGGCAGCTTGAGTAATACCCTCCGATGGTACCTCCCAAATATGGCAAAGTATTCAAAAAGAAAAGCTCAGTGTCATGTCAGCCTAGTAGGAAGCCATGACTCAGTTTTCACCAGAATGCTGTCACTGCAAGGAAGGTCGACACGACCTTGCACAATACATCAAATTACAAGCAGGCGGTTAATCAGAAAGAAATAAATTGCCTTGAGAAATGTCTTCCTTTGAATTGGTTCTGTAAATTGTTCTTCTTCGTTGGTTTTCTCTTTTTTCTTTCTTTTTTTTAACAATCAACTCATCATACATATAGTTGTAATTCATTGTGGTCAGATTATTGGAATGTTAAACTTAGGCCCAGGAATTCAGAACCTCTGACACACACATCATGTTAAGTGTGCTTTGCTTATTGAGTTCATGTAACATTCTGAGGCGAAAATCAAGCAGGCCAGTATCATGTTTGTCCATGAACAAACAAGCCAGCCAGTTGACTGCAACATACAAGGGTTTGTAAAGAGGGTTTAGTGAGAGACTCTCTAATCCTTTCTTCTACAACAACAGTATAGAAAGTCCTCAATTCATGACTGTAATAGAGCCATACAGTTGAAAGTCATGGTGGCCATTATGTAGGACCCCTCCCAATCCTTGGTCTCCCCAATATGGTTGTTAAACAAAAGTATGAGTCATTCAGTGGAACAAAGAGTGCCTCAGCGGGCCCTGGGGAGGCTCTGGAGGCTTAGCACAGGCCTTGCCCCAGTCTCCCCAGGTCTCCCCCCATCCCCTGAGGCACCCATCCCCACAGGCTTCCCACCTCACACCTCACACCCCTCCTGCTCATCCTGCGTCTGCCATCACACACTTAGCTTTTGAAGATTTCCAGAGCTCCAGACGTCACATTAGGGAAGCGAAGCAACCTGCTCCATTGCTGAGCCACATGGCACAATCCCTGCCATTTTCAAGACAGCTGAATGGAATTGTGGATATCTCACTAGTCCCCTAAGACACCCACCCACACATACACACACACAAGGCCTAATGACAAAACCTGGTCCTGAGTGACTTTCAGAAAATAAAGAGGGATGGAGCTGACCTGACATCAGGGAGAGGGGGAAATGTTTCATAAAGTGGGCACCATGACAGAGAAGGCCCACTTCTTCACAATCACCAGTTTGCTAACAGACGAGGCTCGCAGCATGCCTCTTCTGCCGGATTTTTAAAAAACAAAAGTACAAATGAATATACAGGTTTGTTCACTTGGTTCTTGCAGCACCTGCGACAGATTTATGATAGGGATATCAAAAATGGTATGACAGGCATTTTCAGTATGTGCAAGCTTATAGCAGTAGTTCAGAAGGGTTGAAACGTTTGAGCAGCAAGTGGCCATTCTTCAGCTGATAAGAACAAATAAAAATATGTCAGACTACATAAAAGAGGTGCTACAACTGGGGTTGACCTTGGAAATACTGTAATACTCTACAAGATAGACAAGAGACAAGTCAAATGAGTGGGAGTGACAGTCAAAAACAAAAGACACGAACAATACTATGAAAGCTATTTTGGCTTCTGGTGGCGGCGCGGCGCCGGAGACAGCCTTTTCGGGCTGCCCGCGGCTCAGCTGTGTTGTTTTCACCCGAAACAGCGCCGATCAGCTGTTTGGGTGGATTTGAAGCCCCCTCCTCGGGAGAAGAGGAGGGGGTGAGGCCCCAGGTAGGGTTTGAGTTCTCCGGGGCCGCCTGAGCTTATAGCTGGGGCGGCTGAAGGATTGAACTCCCCCGTAGCCTGGGTTGCTCCCAGCTGTTCAGCGTCTCTGCTCCGTGATTTTTGGAGCGGAGCCAGGCGTTTGCGACCACCCCTGCCAGAAGGAAAGACCATGGAATAAAAGGAGCAGGCAGAGCGGTACAGGAGGAAAAGGTGAAGAGGACTTTTATTGCTGCTTTCTAGCTTAATGGACTTTATAAACTTAAAGTGAAAGTGCGTAGTAAGTGAAAGTAAAGATGGCGGCTAAACCTCCCCCAAAAACTCTTCGGAGTGCTGGAACTTCTCCGGTGCAACAATCATCATTGCAGGCGTTGCTTCCTCCTGATGTATTGACACCGAAGGATCTACAAGATGCTCTTGAAAAACATGCCCAGGTAATTCTGGAATCAATGGGTGATAAATTTGCAATGATGGAGGAGAAATTGGAGAAATTGGAGGAGAGAATGGAAGAGAGGATGGAACAGAAGTTTAGTGTGATGAAGGTAGACATTTTGTCTTCAGTGCATAAAGTGGCTGAATGTGTGGAAGATCTGGATGAAAAAGTGGAAGATTTGACTCAAAAGAATGCCATATTAGAAGCAAAAGTACTGGAGAATGAAGATTTAAGAGACAAAATGGACAGAGAACTGAGTCTTGCTCAATATTACCAGATGCAGTATGCTGTTAGAATCAGAGGCTTAAAAGAGAATATTAAGGAAGACCTAAAGCAGCTGATTTCTGAGGCTCTGGATGTAGTATTGAATCAGCCAGCATCTGAAATAAAGGGAGGCATGGATAAAGTGTTTCGTGTGAATTCATGGATTGCTAGACAGAGAAAGCTACCTAGAGATGTGGTGGTCTATTTTGCAAAGAGGGAAATTAGAGATGAAGTTATTCAAGCTGCCTATGATACTAAAGTTGTGATTGCTGATCAAGAAGTTTTGGTTCTAAAAGAAATTCCTCCAAAGATTTTAAGGAGAAGGAAGGATTTTACATTTCTTTTTGCAAGAGCTCAAGCAACGAGATATAAGGTTCAGATGGGAGATTCCAGTTGGGTTGATGGTGATGCATGAAGGTAAAAGGTACCGTTTGGCTACTGTGATGCAGGCGCGTGATTTTTACAATAATGTTTTAAAAGCAACCCCACTATCACTTCTGGAAGCTGTAAAGGGATCTGGAGAAGGAGAACATCAAGAGGCTGAAGATGGACAGACAGGAGAACGGTGCTGGAGGAGACCAAGCTACAACTTCTTTGGATGATCCTAGAGAGCAGAGGGTGACGCGTGCTGCTTTAAAACGATAAAAAAAAAATAAAAGAACAAGATCAGCAGAAGTCTATGGAACTTCCAAAACGTACTTACAGCCAAGCAGTGGGAGGGGCACGGCCTAAAAAAGATAGTCCTATTAAAGTAGTGCTCCAAGAGCTTTGGGATGATATGCATGGCAACTAAATTTTTAACTTGGAACGTTAATGGACTAAATTCACCACAGAAGAGGAAGAAAGTTTTTCAATATTTAAAACAATTCAAGATAGATGTTATATGTTTGCAAGAAACGCATATTAGGGTTGTGGACCAAAAGTATTTATCGAACTCAAGGTTGGGTACGCAATTTGTTGCTTCTGCAATGAATAAGAAAAATGGAGTGGTTGTTTATGTTAAAAGTGCTTTAACAGCGGACTTAATTGAAGCAGATAAGCATGGAAGATACGTTATGATAGAGTTGCTGCTAGAAGGTAAAAAGACGCTTTTAGTTGGATTATATGCTCCTAATCAACAACAAGCTGACTTTTTTAGTTTACTTCATTCAAAGCTTACCCAGTTGGATTATAAATATTTTATTTTTATGGGGGATTGGAATGGTGTTTTGGATGTACAGTTGGACAAGGCTGGAGCTTTTAAGCGCGTCCCAAGTCATGCTAGACTGCCTAAATCTTTTTTTGAAATGAAGGATGACTTGGAACTGCGAGATATTTGGCGCGAGAGACATTTGCAGGAAAAGGATTATACTTTTTTTTCTGACAGACATCAATCTTTTTCCAGGATCGATTTTATTTTGTTGACTAATGATTTTTTTTTAAGGACTAAGAAGGTGAAGATTTGTGCAAGAACTATTTCTGATCATAGCCCAGTCTGGCTAGAGATTAATAAGGAGAATAGAGATAGGCGCTCGTGGCGCGTAAATGAGAATTTGTTTAGAAATCAGAGAAATGTAGAAGAATGTAAACAGCGGATGAAGGATTTTTTTGAGACTAATATGAATAAGGGCACCTCTACGGACATGGTTTGGGATGCTAGCAAGGCCTATATGAGAGGGGTGTTGATATATATGAACAATAAACATAGACGTGCTGTGGAAGCTAGGAGGAAAGAACTGGAGAATGAAATAAAGGAAAAAGAAAAGGTTTTGATTTTGAATTCAGAGGATGTGAAGACTAAGGAGGCTATTAAACTGTTAAGAGGACAATTTGATAAATTAATGGCTGACCAAGTGGCAACCAATTTGCGGTTTGCCAGGCATAATACCTTTTGCAACGCTAACAAACCAGGTAGATGGTTAGCTTATAGACTGAGGAAAAAGCAAAGGGCTTCTAATATAGACAAAATTGAGCATAAAGGGTTGTGTTTCAACAGGACCTTATCAAGGATGCTTTTGTGGATTTTTATTCTAAATTATATGCTAAGGAGAAGATTAATGAAAAAGACATTGATATATATTTGGAGAATGCTAGCATCCTGGTTCTTACGAAAGTACAAAAAGAGGGGATTAATCAATTGATTACAGAAGAAGAAATTTTTACAGCAATTAAGGAATTGAAGGTGGATAAAGCACCAGGTACGGATGGTTTGACTGCGGCTTACTACAAAAATTTACAATTAGAGATGATAAAACCGCTAAAGGAACTGTTCCAGACAATCCAGAGGGGGGGAAAGGTGCCACCGTCTTGGAGAACAGCTTTTATTTCCTTGATTCCGAAGGAAGACCAAGATGCTACTCAAGTTAAAAATTATAGACCGATATCGCTTTTAAATACAGATTACAAGATATTTGCTAAGGTGTTGGCTAATAGACTGATGAGGGTTCTGCAACAGGTGATTCATGGGGACCAAACGGGGTTTATTAGTGGTAGGCAAATGAAAAATAATGTGAGGCATATAGTTGATGTGTTAGAGTTTTTGGAAAGGAACAACCAGATCCCTGCGGCGCTAATCTTTTTAGATGCTGAAAAAGCTTTTGATCAATTGAATTGGCAATTTTTGATGAAAGTTTTAGATAAAATGGATTTTGGGGAAAAATTTTTACAACCGATTAGGGCATTATATCAAAAACAAACTGCCCGAATTATAGTTAATAATAGCCTGACAGAAGCATGTAATATTGAGAAGGGCACAAGGCAAGGGTGTCCGTTATCGCCCTTGTTATTTGTGTTAACATTAGAGATATTATTGGTTAAAATACGGAATTCGGAAAAAATTAAGGGTATACAAATTAGAGATCAGGATTATAGATTGAGAGCATTCGCAGATGATCTGGTTGTTACAGTGACCCAGCCAGAGAACTCTGTTGTGGACCTGATGGAGATAATAACACAATACGGGAAGGTTTCTGGATTTAAAGTTAATATACAGAAAACCAAAATTTTGGCCAAAAATATGACAGTTTCGCAAAAGGCTCTCTTAGAAGGATTAACTGGATTTGAGATTGTTAAAAGGGTTAAATATCTGGGGGTGCTTTTGTCGCCCTCTAATACAAAGTTATATAAAAATAACTATGAAAAACTATGGGGGAAAATTCAAAAAGAATTGGAGAGTTGGGAAAAATTGCAATTGTCTTTGTTGGGACGGATCGCAGCAGTGAAAATGAATGTCCTGCCTAAATTTTTATTTTTATTTCAAATGATACCGATTCTTAAGAAAGATTCTAATTTGGAGGAATGGCAGCGAGGTATCAATAAATTTGTTTGGGCAGGGAAAAGGCCACGAGTTAAACTTAAGATTATGCAGGATACTCGTGAGAGAGGTGGTCTTAAAATGCCCAATCTTAAACTATATTATGAAGCTGCTGCATTAGTAGGAATAAGTGATTGGATTAATTTGACACAAGAGAGATTATTAAATCTTGAGGGCCACGATTTGTTGTTTGGCTGGCATGCATATTTGTTGTATGACAAGAAGGTTGACAATGTGTTTAGAGTGCATATTTTAAGACAGGCATTGTTGAGAGTTTGGAAGAAGTATAGACATAAGCTAGATTGCAAGATACCACTGTGGGCAATTCCAAAACACGCAATAGAAAATATACATGCTGGTTTCAAACATGATGTGACTACGTATAAGGAGATTCTGAGCTTGGAAAGAAATGTCTGGTGTTTGAAATCATATAGCCTCTTGCGAGATGAGAAGGTTGTTCAAACTTGGTTTCAATATATTCAGTTACGGGCCAGGTGGAAAGAAGACCAGAAAATTGGTTTTACAATGACTGATGAAAATCTGATAAAGCAAATTAGAAATCAGGGTCCAGCACATATCAAACGGATACATCTTGCATTGATAGAAATTGACTCAGAAACAGAGTTTGTTAAAGATTGTATGATTAAATGGGCCCAAAATATCCAAGAAGTTATTACAATGGACACGTGGGAAAGGATTTGAGTGAGGAACGTAAAATTCACACAAGCTCAAAATCTAAGAGAGAATTTTTATAAAATGTTTTATAGATGGCATTTAGATCCTAAAAAGCTTGCAAGTATGTATCCGAATTATCAGCCTAAATGTTGGAGGTGCGGTGACGAAGACGCAACATATTTTCACATATGGTGGACTTGTAAAAAGGTTAAGGCTTTTTGGATAAAAGTCTGGTGGAACATGCAGAAGATTTTTAAGCAGAGGATAAAGTTTTGTCCGCAACTTTTTTTGTTGGGAATAATTACAGATGCTACAGTTGTGGACACTAAGTTGATGTTGAATTTAATTACGGCAGCAAGACTCTTAATAGGTCAGTATTGGAAGAAGGAGGAACTGCCGACTATAGAAGAATGGACTTTAAAGGTTTCTGACCTGGCAGAGATGGCAAAGATATCGGCCTATTTGAAAGATCATTCGCAAGAACGCTATATTATGGAGTGGAGAAAATGGATTGAGTATATCCAGAACAAATACGGGACTAAGAAGTTTCATGTAGCATTTGAATAAGTCTTCCTTTCTTTCTTCCTTTTTTTTATATATATTTTTATATATTTTATATTAATAGTGTTTGTAGTTATCCTATGTGAGCTAGAGAGCGATAGATTTTAGAGTTTACGGTTGTTAGCATATGGTTGTTTATGATTCTTTTTTTGTTTTTTATACCTTGTACTTAGCTCTGGGAAGTCGGGGGTGGGGGTGGGGAGGGGGGGAGGGGTAAGGAGGGAGGGACAGGGGAGGGGTAGGGGGGTTTGTTAAAGATAAAATGTATGATAAAACTTTTCAATTAAAAAAATACTATGAAAGCTATTTCAGAAATAGCTTTTAAACCATTGGAAAAGGCGAATTTTGCTTTCAGGGGATGAAACTGTGGAACGGTAACCAGGATGGGATGTCCTTCTGTCCAGCATGGTAACAGAAAGAGTCTAGGTGCCTGGCAACTCGATACAAAAATAAATAAATACAAATGCATACATGGTAGTCCTCAATTTATGATCACAATTGGGATCATAATTTCAGTCACTAAGTGATATGGTCATTAAGCAAGTCATCATGTGACCAGAGCCAATTTTATGACCATTTTTATCCTAATCAAGAAGCAAATCAGATGGTTCTTAAGTAAACAATGTGGTCATTCAGCAAATCTGACTTCCCCAATTGACTTTGACAGAAGCAAACTGGGAAGATTGCAAATTGTGTTCATGTGTCTACAGTGCAAGCCAGTTGTCAAGTGCTTGAATTGTAATTACTTGACTGTGGGGAGATATGACAGTCATAGCTCCAAGGACAAATCATGTCACTTTTTCCAAAGTTATTGTAACTTTGAACTATCATTAAACAAATGTTTGTAAGTTGAAGATTACCTATATCGGCCGGACTCTAGGGGACATGGAGTCTGCTGTTGGAAAGGCACGCAAGACAAGGATATGATACAACTTCATCCACTGACAATACACTCTTTCATCTAATCAATGTAGAGATAATGGATGTTGCAAAGAACTGCTACAATTGCACCACCATTGGACTTTGAGGCTCTAGTCTAGGAAGAAAGCTCAAGAACCTGGAGTTTTATATGATTTTCCCATCCATTGTTTTCAGTCCGTGAAAATGAACTGAAAAATGAAAGAATGCTGGAAATGGGTAGTTGGCTACAGGAACAATGCCTCTGTGCTCAGTCTCTGTAGGTGAGGAGGCTAACATAACTCCAATTTTTTTAGAAATGTTCACAGGGAGATCCAGAAAATTATAAGTCTGTCAACTTAACATCTTGTCAGAATCCATTTATATCACATTCATAAATGTATGTTTAAAACATTATTCCCCCCCCCCATATGGATTCTGCCATCTCCCGAGGAAGGAGGAGCGGATGTGGATTCAGCCTGCCTTAGGTTATTTCAAAGCCCAAGGAAACCTTTTGAACTGGGGGATCAAAAGGGAGGAAGGTATATGGCTTGTGTTTTCTTTTAATTCTGGAGAGGAAGAAGACAATAACCATAAAGATTCGAAGTTCCTTTTTTTGTCTTTCCCACGAAAGGGATGACATGAAGTAGAAGGATGGGGGCTGACCAAATGGGGTTGAGGGAAGGGGGGGTTGAACCGGGTACCCTTTATAAAATTTCAATTTGTAAAACAATACTAAGTCCTGTCTTGTATTCCCACAACCAAGCATGTCCTAGTAAAGATTCCTTTTGGACTAGAACTGACTCCAAGAGTTTTTGTCTTCCTAAGACGTGGTTTGGGGTGGGTCCTGACACATCTGTTCCAAGGAAGATAGAAGAAATGGCTATTAAAGGTAGAATTACTGGAGATTTCAAGACATTTGGAAGACTTGCTCAAGGATACCCAACAAGCTCCTGCCTATTTCAGCTTCTGGAGTTTTTAAGGGTATTAATAAACATGTGGAAAAGGGTGAGCCAGTAGGCATCATCCACTTAGATTTTAGAAAAGCCCTCGATAAAGTCGCTGATCAAAGACTTCTCAGTAAGCTTAACAGCCAGGGAATAGAAGGACAGGTTTTCTTGTGGCTAAAGAAGAAGAAAAAAAGATTAAGAGTAAATGGACTCTTTGGATATGTAACAATGGATATGTAACTAGTAAGGTTCCTCAGGATTCTATCCTAGGACCGGTACTTTTTAACATGTAGAAATAACAACGGGGGATTGAAATGTCTGCTCTTAAGCAATGCAGTCCTAAAGTGCAACATTGTGTCACCACATTGATTAGTGATTGTAATCCTGGCAGTCCCAGTTGCTATCATAGCCCCAGGACCACATAGAACATCAAGTAGGAAGAGGCAGGAGTCCCAGGCAAAGGTTGTGAGGGGTGGGTGCGGTGGGCAGATTGGCAGGGACTGTAGTAGGCATTATGAAACATGGGCAGGCCTCAGAAGCCACAGGCCAATAGTGGCTGAAGGCTGGTGGGCAGGGATTATGGAATGTGGGTGAGCAGGGGATGCTGGGGGAAGGGGGACACTATGGAGTGTGGAAAGAGGGACGGCTGCTATGGAGTATGAGATCCCTGGGAGAAGTTTCAGAAGAGAGCAAATAAATGAGATCCCTGGGATCTCATACTATGTAGACTGGGTTCCTTAGCAGGAAAAAGTGGTGGAAGCAACTTACCACTTGCCACTTTCCCTGCCAGCTTACCTATTAATTCCCTATTGCTTGTGGAAAGCTAAGAGGGAAAGTCACACATGGCCATCATGTGCCTGAAGGACACTGCAACCGTCATAAATGTGAGCCAATTGCCAAGTACCCAAATCATGATCACTCCACCATGGGGTACCGAGATAGCTGGAACTTCATCGACCAGTTGTAAGTACCACTTATTCAGCGATGCTGAAACTTTGAACTATGGCTGAATAAATGGTCATAAGCCAACCCACATTTATACTGTCTCAGGTGTGACTAGTGCAGGGGTAAGCAACCTGAAACAGTGAAAGAGCCACTCGGAACCGGTTCCCTCACAAAAGGAAAAACTGGGAGCCGCAAAAAACTGTGTGCACATGCGCGTACATGTGCGCATGCGCAGAACAGGGTTTGACTGAAGAGTGGAGCCAAGGCGAGATATGCACCTACCCTGCATATTTGAATTGATTGGTTGAACTCTTTTAGTCCCAATTTTTTTTTTTGGACTGCACATGGCAGAGGCCCGGGAGCCGCAGGAGACGGCTGAAAGAGCCGCATGTGGCTCCGGAGCCGCGGGTTGCAGACCTATGGACTAGTGGAATAGTTTAGTTTTCTGACAATGCTACATTGTTTACAGTGTAAAAAATGTAAGGGGCCATGAAGTACTCTAAAAGGATCTCTAAATATTAGGGGAATGGGCGTCAAAACAACAGATATTATTTAACATCAGCAAGGGTAAAGCAGTGCACATTACTATCAAACATCCTAACTATTCACACAAACTATTGGGATCTGAGTTAGTACTAGTGACTGACATGGAAAGAGATTCTTCACGAAGGCTAACAGTTCAATGAAGGTGTCGACAGAGTGTGGCAACAGCATGTTAGGGATAATATAGGAAACTATTGAAAACAGAGATGTCAGTATCATAAATATAAATCAACGCTATGACTACATCTGGAATACTGTCGACAGATCTTGTCATTACACCTCAAAAAGGATATAGTGGAGCAAGAGTAGTTTCCAAACGATCAAGGAGTTAGAGCAGCTTCTCTAGGAGGAAAGATGGTGACAGATGGGACTTTTTAGTCAGAAAGGAGGCGAATGAGGGGAGTAATGATTTGAGGCGTGCAAAATTATGTAATGATGCGATTGTGTGGATAAAATGGACAAGAGGAAGGTTTTTTTTCTTTTTCCCATAATACTTGACGCCATAGAGAGCATCTGATGAAAGTAAGCAAAGGAGCAAATAAAAGCAATGCTGTTGTTGGTGTCTATTGTTGTCCACTCAGTCAAGAGGAAGGTGCTTTCCAAAGGCAAATTGAAGATCTTTCAAAGAAGCATGAAGCAGTAGTGAGGTGGAACTTTAATTATCCTGACGCCTGTTGGGAAATAACGATGCCAAGCATGTCCTTCCAGGAAATCCCTGGCTTGTCTTGTTGACAGTTTTTTGCTTTTCCTTTACGAGAGTGGAGGAAAGCTCAAAAGGTTCAATTATTATTGAGCTGATAATAACCAATCGTGAAAATTTAATTGCGGAGATAAAAGTGGCAGGAACACTAAGGGAAAGTGACTGTATAACGTGGAGTTCTTCATTTTTAAAGGAAGCTAAAGATAACTATTATTATGCAAAGCACTCTGGAGAAACCGCTAATGATGGAGAGAACAACCAGCAGTAAGATGGACCTAGCCTGTTACAGGGAACAGTTCAGTGACCGTTCAAAGTTACAACGGCACTGGAAAAAGTGACTTATGACCATTTTTCACACTTATGATTTGTAGTATCCCCATGGTCACATGATTTACATTCGGACGCTTGACAAGTGGTTCATATTTATGACGGTTGCGGTGTCCCAGGGTCATGTGATCAACTTTTGCAACCCTCTGGCGAGCAAAGTCAATGGGGAAGTCGTATTCACTTAACAACCATGTTGCTAATTTAACAACTGTAGTCATTCACTTAACAAATGGGGCAAGACTCACTTAACAAATTTCTCACTTAGCAACAAAAATTTTGGGCTCAGTTGTGGTCATAAATTGAGGACTACCTGTACAGTAGTAATGGGTGCACTCTTGGAAAATCTGAAAGATCAAAGGACAGATTGTCTCTATGTGGTCATTAAGATTCAACAGCAACTTGATGGCATGTAATCCAACTATCTATCTATCTATCTATCTATCTATCTATCTATCTATCTATCTATCTATGGCATGCAATCTATCTATCTATCTATCTATGGCATGCAATCTATCTATCTATCTATCTATCTACGGCATGCAATCTATCTATCTATCTATTTATCTATGGCATGCAATCAATCTATCTATCTATCTATGGCATGCAATCTATCTATCTATCTATCTATCTATCTATCTATCTATCTATCTATCTATGGCATGCAATCAATCTATCTATGTATCTATCTATCTATGGCATGCAATCAATCTATCAATCTATCTATCTATCTATCTATCTATCTATCATCTATGGCATGCAATCTATCTATCTATCTATCTATCTATCTATCTATCTATGGCATGCAATCTATCAATCTATCAATCTATCTATCTATCTATGGCATGCAATCAATCTATCTATCAATCTATCTATCTATGGCATGCAATCTATCTATCTATCTATCTATCTATCTATCTATCTATCTATCTATCTATCTATGGCATGCAATCTATCTATCTATCTATCTATGGCATGCAATCAATCTATCTATCTATCTATCTATCTATCTATCTATCTATCTATCTATCTATCTATCTATATCTATCTATTTATCATCAACCAAAAGTTGATTCTAATCACTTAGGAGTTTCATAGATTAAGATTTTCATAAACTAAGAGCAAGGATAAGCAGGATACCATGGCCAAAAAAAAAAAAGAGTCAGAAGTAGATGTGGATGCAAAAAAGGCAAACACCATTTGAGATAACATCAACTAAAGGACAATTTCCAAACCCTAGGTCCAGGAGATTATCAATACATTTTATTCCCTGTTAATTCGATGTCTCCTGTTTGCAGCATCTCAATTTAGAGAATTTGAAAAGGCAACACTGACGATAAGGAAAAGTGGGAAGAAAGTCTGAAGGAATTAGCAATGTTTAGCCATACATTCAAGCAATATAAAAGGATGATAAACAGAGTGTTCCGTTTAATTTTTCTATCCCTCTTATTTCATTCCTTCTTTTATTTAACTTTCCTTACTCTCAAATGGAATAGCATGAGGGTTATCCATGTACGTCACTCAAGAGAGTTACATACTGTTTCCTTGCCTAGGCAACTTCCAGAGCTATTGACTTCAACTCCCATAATTCTCAACAGTAATCATGGAAATTGTCAAGGTTGAGAAACATTGAAAAATCATTAAAGAAGGCAGATTCTGACTGAGTGTTAGAAAATTAGTAGTAGAACCAATTGTCCTTACTGAATACGATCTGTTGAAGGTTAGGAGAAACATACCTCACTGATGCTGTAATTTGGAATCCTGAGTAGAGCTGGGGCTTTGATTCATTTTTCTACATCAGTGTTTCTCAACCTTTGCCATTTCAAGATATATAGATATTCCCAGAATTTACTGAAGTTGAGAAACTCTGATCTACATTGCTTCTTCCATATGATTCTATGGGCCTCCGTTCTCAGTTCTCCATAGAGGAATAAAATAGTGGGATTTTGATATTATGGGATGGAACATAGGACCTTGCTTCTAGAAGCAGGCCATCGCTATATCTGAAAAAAATGCTCAACGTTGAAAAGAAGAACTTACCTTCGTCTAAGTTTTAAAGCACATCTTTAACATATCTGAGAACACCGCATCTAATTTGTAATTGAGCCATAACTACTTCAGTTCATTTTTGCCAAAACTACAAAAATATGAGATATTCTTAATTTTTGCATTTGAGTACATTTTAAGAAGGAAAAGATTATTTTTGAGTAAGCATTTTTAAAAAGTTCAGAACACTTATGGAGAGGAAGGAATCTAGGTACTTAACAGCTGACCCTAGGATTCTACAGTTACAGTAGATGGTGTTGGTTTGCATAGGCTTCATAATAGTACATGTAGTATGTAATACACTTACGAAGTTATATCTATAACTTCTAATTCCTTCAAACTTTCTTCCCACTTTTCCTTATCTGTTATCTAACAGATAATTTATAGATATTAATAAATGTAGTAAAAATCTGATAAATGGAGACAGTAAATAGAATGATTTTACTCATGATATACTGCAACCCATAACAGGCCCATGACACCATGCAACTAGATTTTATGCAGCTAACCTTGGGACTATCACTTTTCCACATAAAAAAAAATTAAACTGTTGGGAAAATTGGAGAATCTTTCCAAAGATAACATTATAGTTTTGCAAGCAGACTATGCTGAAACTAGGCAATTCTTTATTATGTGTTTAATTATACATTATAAAGATGGAAAATCTTTGGCAAGTGACTGAAAATTAACCTCTAGATTAAATTATATTGGTAATATTTGATTCCTCATGCATGAACCTAAAACACCGAAGCTGCATTTCGTAGTTCTTTCTATGTTCTTCTCTTAGCTGCATCCTGTTTGCTATTTCTGTTTTAATTATCCTCTTTCCAAAACATTTACTAGCAACCTATTGATACAGCTTCCCTCTGATTTAGGAACAATTTTCAAAACATCTTTAATAGTCTCTCTGCATTTGATGGAAATCCACAGCACACAAAATCTCAAGGACTTTCTCTTTATAGAAGGATGGAAATTATCTGTTGTCTCCCTTAAAATCTATTTTTCATGTTTTTGAAGAGAACTAGAATAAAAAATAATTTTCCTTGTCCTTAATTTCTGTTATAACATCCCAAGTTTCGAGTTTGGAGCGCCCTTTCATGGCTCCCTTTTAAACACACTTTTCTTAAACTGTCATCTTCATTTTTATCTAATGACATTTTCTTCTGTTGTCTACATTTGGCAAAGGCACAAGTCAAATAAACAGATTTTTTTTTCTGGCACATTTGCAAGTACCCACACTGTTAAGAGTATGTCTTCTAAAATCTGATTGAAATGGCTGAAGTGTAGTTTAGCCATGCAAATAAGATATTTTCAGCTTCTAATTTTTTTGTTAGTAAATAAAAGTTTCAGCATTTAATATTGCTGATCCTTGCAACTTTGAAAGCTCTGAACTCTCTCCAGGTTAAGAAAGATTCAGTTGAGGATATCTAGTTTGGGCCAGCTTTTTCAGATGTTAGACAAGGCAACTTCTTCAAGATCCATCAATTTGATTTTTTTAAAAATCCCATTTATATCCCGCCCTTCTCCGAAGACTCAGGGCGGCTTACAATCTAAGCACAAATCAATGTGCTTAGCAATAGCCTTCATTCTATGTATATGCCTGCTTATTAGGGCTTTCACACACACACCCCAAGCGGCATTATTACAAAGTCAGCTTAATTGCCCCCAACAATCTGGGTCCTCATTTTACCTACCTCGGAAGGATGGAAGGCTGAGTCAACCTTAGATTTCTCTTATCTAAGATGAATCTATTTCAGTCTTCTCAGCTATTTGAAATGTGATACTCTGCTCCTAAAGCTTCTCAGCTTTTATACCTCATAGCATTTGGGAATTTACCTAGGTTAATTTCCATCAACTATTGGGATGGCCAGTTGCTGAAATCTGCTACCAGAGACATTTAGACTGAGCTCAGCAAAGTCTAGAGAACTACAAATCCCTCATTCCTTGGAATTTACACTGAGGAGCATCAGCTTTCAAGACTTTTTCACAATCATTTGAGAAATGAGCCCAAGACCTGTTACTTATAAACCTATACTTTTTGAAGTTTCAGAAAAAAATGGGCTACATTTTCTAGCCTATATATTAAAATCAATTTAAAAGGACGGAGGGGTTGATGAATCTAGTTCGTTAAGGGGAGTTGTCCACAGAATGTAGTTTAGAAGATTAGAGCTGCCATGGTAACTTCTTGCAATGACTTTGTGAAAGACAATTTTCTTACTTGCTTTGATTTCTCCCCCTGCCTGCTTGCTGTTCTTTGCCTTGGACAATTGCCAACACTTTCCTCTGAGCCAGATTTCTCAGTAACACTTTTATTTCCATTCTTCCTGTCACTGTACATTGTGATCAAACACTTTTCCTGGTTGTCAAGCTATTTATTGCCTTTTATGTAGCAAACCAGTGCAAAATCAATATTGAATGGGACATGGAATGAAAGACACAGTGTCTTCCCTCTCCATCACACATTTTAAGAATGGATAGCACGTCAAAGGAAAGTCTTAAAAAAAATTCTGGATTTGATGGAATGATGGATTATCATTCGCTCGGCTCCATCCGGTTGCCCCGACCCTACCCCAAATAAAGGGCTCACAGGTCATAAAAAGGAAAAAAATGGAATGATGGATTATAACTTTTAAAGATTGTAACAAACTATAATTAGTAACTTTCACATATGACAGTTCTTTGTACCTTTAGCTGAAAATACTAGTAGTAGAAAAATAAATTTTGGAAACTAAAATAATGTGACAATTCTCTGAAAATTTTCTCTGCAACAGTAGAGGATGTGCACGCAATGTAAATATTGTTATGTGGCTAATGTGCTCTAAGGTGCATAAAACAAATACATTTGCTTTACGTACCACAGATAGCCAGTCTTTGGATCCAAAAACATTTTCTGAAGTCAAGAGAGACTTCTTTTATGTTTATGTTTATTGGACTTATATACCACCCTTCTCCCGTATGGCAGTGGTGGCGAACCTATGGCACGTGTGCCAGAGGTGGCACTCAGAGCCCTCTCTGGGGGCACATGCATCGCTGCCAGCAGCTCGCACAGGTCCATTAGGCCGTCGCTGCCAAGAGCGACAGCCCCATCCAGCACAAAGGAGGCAAAGCAGCTGGCGAGGCAAGCTCGAGTAGAAGTGATAGTGTATGCCCACGCGCAGCAAGCCAAAGGCCACCCAGGCCCAGCAGAGATGGGAGGAGGCATGCAATCCTAGCTGGGACCAGGGGTCCATGGCACCGATGGGGATCCGGCTTTCCCCGCTCGGGGTGGCCTTTGGCTTGCTGGGTGGGGCTGCCACTCTGGGCAGTGGGGGCAGCCTAATGGACCTGTGCAAGCTGCTGGCGGCAGCGGCCTGATGTGGGGGCAAAGTGTGTGTGAAGGGAATAGGCCCAACCCACCAGAGACTCTCTGGATCTCCCCCAACCCTGCCCGGCCCCCACAGGCATCCCCCCATGAGCAACACTGAGGTGGGCATGCCCACCCCAGCCATACCCAGTCTGCTGTGACCACTACAGCTACACCCACCATAGCCACGCCCACCCGGTGGGCCACCCCCCCCTCTGCGCGGGCACCACAGTGCTGATGCAGCCCTGGCACTTTGCGATATATAAGTGGGTTTTGGGTTGCGGTTTGGGCACTCAGTCTCTAAAAGGTTCACAATCACTGTTTTATGGAGTCTAACCAATTATGATCTGACAGTAAACAAACAAAGAAAACAAAACAAAAATAGCTTATTTCCTTCTCTTTTGCTTCTGCCTTTGAGTCAGTTTCTGACTCCTGGTGATTGTTTGGATTAGTCCCTGTAATTTTTTTGGCAGGGTTTGTAAGTGGCTTGCCCTTGCCAGCTTCCTAGGGCAGTGAGAGAGGGACTGGCTCAAGGTTACCCAGCTAGCTTTGTGCCTAAGGTAGGACTAGAACTCCTGGTCTCCCGGATTCTAGCCTGATGCCTTCACACTACACTAACTGGCTCTCTTCCTTTTTATTAGGGGGATATGAATGCAGTATCTACCGTGTTTCCCCGTATATCAGACCCAACTGGAAAATAAGCCCTAGCATGATTTTTTTCAGGATGCTTGTAATATAAGCCCCACCCCCAAAATAAGCCCCAGTTAAGATCGTCAGCCAGATGGATGCACTTACTATCATATTTCCCCAAATATAAGCCTTAACCAGAAAATAAGGCCTAATGCGTCTTTGCAGCAAAAATTAATATAAGACCCAGTCTTGTTTTCAGGGAAGCACAGTATATGAATGTGAGGCACCAACTACCAGCTATGGACAATGGTTCTTTGTGAATATAGCATGTGTGCAAAAATTCTTCTTTTTGCCCTTACTGAGATAGAAACTATAAAGTGATTTAGCTATAAAATGATTTTATTTCCTGCAGCTTGTGAGCCAAACAGAGGCCAAGGAAAGAAAGAAGGTTGAGAAACAGCTTTTGTCAAGCCCCACGGGCTTGCCACTAACCAGGAGGGGAGAGGGACACGTGTGCATCCGGAGCGATGGTGGAGGCCGGCAGCGACAGCTGAAGGAGGCAGCAGCAGTGACAGCCCTCTCCCCTGTACCTACTTGTTGACCGGGGGGGGGGCATTTGAAGTGATTGTCGCTGGCTTGCTGGCGCTCGTGGATTTCTGGGTTTTGCCGGCTCAGCTGTTCTGCACTCCACTGAACAGCTGATTGGCGCAGAGAAATGGCGGGGACTTTAAAGTCAGCCCTTGCTTGCTTTGCTGCCTTGCTGCCATGGACCAGAGGCCATGAGAGGCTGGAGGCTGCTGCCGTGGACCAGAGCCCAAGCCAGGCTGACCATTGAGGGCAGGGGCCGGCTGCTGGGAGCTGGGCGCTCACGTTCATCGTTTCGGATGCTGGTTAGGTGTGGGGGGGAATCTGCCTATTTAGTGTGCAAGCCAGAGCTGTACCCAAATAAACCTGGTTTCCTTTGATCCCAATGTCTTGTCTTCTGTTGGGCTTAGGTCTGTAGTTGGGACCTCTGACAGCTTTATTGGAAGTTTCATTGGTTTCCTCTTTTGGGGATAGTTGCTTAGTAGTTCAAATGCTAAACCAGGTTTTCTTCCTTTACTTATTCAAAACAAATTCCATAGCTTGTGACACAGTGTATACAGCCCCCAATAAAACAAAGACATTAATAGCCTACCATGGGTGGATGGGATGGATTACATACATCTGAAATGATTTAGGAATGAATTCCAAATCTGACAAGACAGTAATGGAAATGAAATTGTATTAAATAAATTATTGAAATTAAAGTATCCTGGTATCCACAGCTGATTGGTGGCTATAGAAAATGTGGGTAGGTTTGTTGGCTTGTGTGACATAAGTCTACACACACTGCCCAAGAAAACTTAAAAAGGCCAATCATCTAAATTGGGACAGCTCCCACTCATTTATAGTTGCTATGACAACCAGGCTTTCATATTCAAGGTTTTAACATTCCAGAAGCAAGCTGGGCTTTGTGAATGAAAGTACGCATGCCCTGCAGTAAATTGCACTGTACGAGGTGGAGCTGAAGGTCAAAGAGGTTGAAGAGGGAAGAAATCCACCCAAATGCACGGTGCAATAGAAAATAATGCTAATAGATCCCAGTGACCTCCCCTCACTGCCTCACTATTAATAACATTATTAAAATGCTTTCTGCAGGTCATTTTCTGCATCTCGTTGCAACCTGAGACTTATTCAAACTCCCGGAGGAAGCTCACGGACTTGCCTGGAATACCGTTAAGCATGCTGCAGTGCAGGTCTGCTGACTTCCTCAATTTTGCATCTGACTTGCAAAGTGAGGTTACCCGACAATGTTGATTTCTTTTTGGTCAACAATGTAAGGCAATGTATGCATTCAGTTAAATACCCGCATACATGCACGCACGCAATCTCAACCTAGGAAATGTTGAGCCTCACTAAGTGTCAATAGTTCACCTTAAACATGAAGACATTTGTCATAACATCAGCTCTGGGACCGACGGGGCTCCTACTTAGCCACAGAATGTTGAAGGAAGAGAAGGCTGCAATGATTACATTAGCCTTTACTCCACCTGAAAGGAAGGGCTGAGGTGACATAAAATTGGGAGGAGGGGGAGGGAGAAGACAATTGGGAGAAAAATCAAGATCTATTCTTAAGAGACGGGTTTCACATCTTGCACTAAGGCATGGCTTATGTACATATCACAAAGTATTGAATGAATCTCATTTGGAGGGGTTCATATCTTTCATTAGAACCAAGCAACTGCATTACATCTCAGCAAAAAGATAAGGCTTTAAATAAAGCTGAGGTCATTTTCATCTAGAAATAGAAGACACGGGCTTGCTCCGTAGGATTTTTTAAAAAAATAATAGTTGGATAAGATTTATATGATCTTAAGAGAAACCACTTGGCTAAGACCTAGTTTAGTTGAATAATATACTTTTATTAGGACCAAAAATGAATTGTAAATATTGAGTGAGCTTTCAGGCTACACCGTCACACCTGACTTGACATTTTCATGCCACACTGCCTGACATTCCCCCCCAAAAAATTGTTAACAACATACATTACAAAAATATTCAATTTTTCTATTGTCTAAAGAATGTCCCCCATTTCCTATGTTCATTGGTTAAAAAATTTTCCCTTCAGGAATCTTTGGGTAACTAAGGGGAAAATGTAAAAGGGACTTATCATTGTTCTGTTCAAAGTAAGTAAAAGTTATTTCTGATCCAAACATTCCAGGATAAATCATCATTATTCAGTATTACTGAATTGCCAATTTACATTACCCTAGAAAACACACTGAAAATGACTAATAAGATCGATTAATACTGGGAATAGTATCCTGGTGGTGTTGCACAGACCGTCCAAGTGATGGGTAACAGACAGGTTTGTCAGTTTGCAAGACACCATTAAGATCCTACCTTTGCTAGAGTGGTGTGAATATCTGTAAGGAATGAAGTTAGATGAGGAATACTGGCCACAGATGGGTTGCACTGGTATCTTCACATAATACATGCATGTTATTTATTACATCCTAACATCTGATACTGTATATCAGCATTCCCCAACCTTTCTGGCTTGGGGGGGGGAGAGTGGAAACGGTGGGGGGGGGAGGGGATAGTTTCACGGATGCACACTGCTTTGACAAATGCAGTTGCACACACGCACTCACCCACCACTTCTGCGGCCCAGTTCTGAACAGGCCACGGCCCAGCACCAGGCCGTGGACTGCGGGTTGGGGATCCCTGCTGTATATGATTTGGCACCGAAGTGTTTTCTTCATTCACCTCATCTTACAATATAACATGAATGATTGTCCCTGTGGTACAAATGGACACAACTCTTATTGACTACAATTCATAATTTGAAATGCAAAAACACAAAAAAACAACAACCCAGAAATGGGTGTGTGTGTGTGGGGGGGGACAATCTTAAAACTGATCGACCTCTGAATTACTTGAATCTACTCATGCGAAAAAAGAAAAGGATAAAAAGAGGAGCCTTTACACACAGATAATGACAGTAGACTTTTATTAACATATTTTACAATATTGATTATGTAGTTTTAGTTTTACATGTCAATTCTGTTTCTACAGTAATGTACTGTACTTAGATTTCCATTCATACAAGCTATCTCACCAGGACGCTGGAGGAATAATAGCAGCAGAAGCAGCAGCAGCAGCACACACGCCGTTCTAGCTTGGACCTGTTATGCTCTCCAAGTAAGTTTAATAAAGCAGATTTTTTCAAGAAGTTATAGGAGGAATCCAACTTCTGTTTCAGCAGCATGCAGGCATATTTCAAGTAGGATTTCCAAACAAGTGTCTCGTCTTTTGTCTTTAAACTGACCAGTGACTAACGCACTAGTATCAAAATGAACATTGTGAAATACCAAAGTTTTTAAAGTTAAGGCTAATAATTTTACTTCGCAGCCATATACACCCATCAAAAACATTCCATTTTAAATAACACTTTTTAGTCATTTTCTGAAAACATTATCTCTTGTGAAGTTTCAAACTATACAAAGGAGAAGCCCTGTCATATTGTTATGCCATGAGATGCCCAGGATATTTCGTCTTATCCCCGATGCTCATAAAATGGCTTCTCCTCATTGGTGAGCAATGCAAAAAGAAGAGAGGAGGGGGCCAGGAGAACTTCTGATGTACTGACAAATGAAGCCATGTTTTAGACCAAAAATAATAATAATAATGTTTCCAATAATGATGGAACAATATACAGACTTATAGGAATACTCCAAATATTTGCATTCATGTCTTTGTCTACACAATTTTTGATAAAATATATTGCCGTGTATTATATATATATATATATATATATTAAAATGAAAGGGCCTTGAAGATCCTTACACAAATAATCCCACAGCCTGGCCCATGTGCTTTTCTATAGCTGAAGAGAAAGCAGCTTTCAATCAAATGCAAGGCTTTATAATTAAAACACTTCTTAAAAAAATAGTTTCCAGGTAAAGGCTTTTTTTTCCCCGCCAGGAAAGAAATTATGTTTAAAGTATGTAAATGTCACAAAAGCCTTCAAAAGCATTGTTTGAAATTGTCAACTCTGCAAAAAAGAAGAAAAGCATTTTGGCAGCAATGTATTAGTACTGAAAAGTACTGCTTGCCTGTGTGCTTCATTTTTGGCAAGGATGCCTATCCTGGCTGATTTCAAATTCCTCAAAACCAAAATGCTCTGTTGATAATTTCTAGAGCACAAAGGCCTGCTCACATCCTCCCAGCCTGTCTGTAAATCAATTTATGCAACCAGATACATACATGTAATCAGGGGGTCAATGGCGTGTGTAAGGGGGGGGTTGTTCTGAAGTCCTGACTGCTCCACTGTCTTTTAGATCAAAGCATCCTTCACTTGAGCTGCAAAGGGGGGGGGGGTAGGGTGAGGGAGAGGAACCATTTGAGCACTGCCATCCTGCAACTCAATCCCTTACCCTGAGCTGCTTGAAATTCAATTAAGTGTCCAAGTAACAACCCACTGGCAAAATGAAGCCTTCTCCTGCACAACAACCCACCCAAAACAAGTCAGCTAATGGGAATGAGACAAAGGGCATGCTTGGTTGGACCACTGTCTGACCACGTGGAGCATTTGTTGCAGGTACACAGGCAGTTGAATAGATGTTTTGGGATTTCTTTGTAATTAAATTAACTGAAATGTCAGACACAACATTGTATACATGTTGTATTATATTCAGAGTGCTGAACTACTTATTTTACACAGCTATTTCACTAATCTCTGGAGTATATCTATGAAATTCCTGAGAATGAATAAGGTTTTCAGCAATGCCTGAAACTATTTCAATAGCTCTCTGGCAATAAGCGAATTATTTTCTAAAAATCTTTTACACATTTCTATACAATTCCACAATTGAAAGTGTTACAACTCTTACATACTTACAAATGCATATTGAGCAAAATCTTAAAACACAAAGAAAAGAGAAAGAAAAAAGGCGCAACGTATTTAGCAGGTGTCTACAGATATACAGTTCATCAGCACAATCAAACCACCCCAATCAGGGAAAAATAAAAGACTCAATGGCCATTTAGTGGCATTTTTAAAGTACAATGTGTGCTTGTTTATTAGTGGATTAGAAAGCAACAACTATAAAATTAATTTAGATTCCATATCAAATCAGGAGAACTAATTCCTTTGTATTTTTTAAAAATTATCAGCACCTAATTAATATAGGGCTTGATTTCATGACCTGGCTTCATGCTTTCCCAGCAAAGAAAAGGACTGGGTTCAAAGCAAAAGCTAATCAAGGAGTAAATGTAATGAAGGAGACGTGACAGCACAACAGTTAGTGACCTATAAACCATTGTAATGTGGCCCCCATCGTTTGTTGATGTGATCAAATGTATGTGATACCCACTGCTGTTCCAGCATTTTGTATCTTTCCTTACATATATAGAGTGGTTTGCCACGCCTGTAAAGAAAAAAAAATCAGAAAAATAGCAAGGCTGATGCAAGGTAATTGACTATTTTAAACACACACACCCTCAACTACATTGTATGTCTGGGGCTCTGCAGGAAATCCATTATCTTTCATTGGCATCTTTGTCTCAAGTGATCACTTGGTTCATTTGCACCATTTTACTTTGGCCCACACCCCATTTTCCACCGGCCGCCACAGAATCCCACCCAGGTGCTACCCAGAACCCATGATATTTACACACACAAGTATTTCTTCAGCTAGCAATAGACCCAAACTGTTACAACAGAACTCTTGTTTAAAAATAAAAGCTGGCCAATACAGGCACAAATGCCCATTAACCACGTTGGAAAAATTACCTGAGATCTCTGTCCTCTTCACCATGAGCATCCAGGTAAACGGAGCCCCAAAGGCAAAACCGATGGCCACGAATTATGATGATTACAGATGCATTGATCAAAAGGAAAATACCCGTTCCAGCTCCACAATTTTGCGAATGCTGAAGTTTCATTAAAGAGCAGTAGGAAGAAGAGATGACATTTTGTGAGTGCAATTACAATGAAGAGGAAAATGTTTTGCTTTAATGAATAACTACCATCTTAGAACAATCTTATCCTTGCCTCTTCTGTATCTGCAGAACAGCTTTTCTGACTTAAAGTATGAACATACTGTATTTATGAGCCAAAATCTGCCTTATTATCAAAGGCAAGCATGCACAGTATACAGATGATTTAGCATTAAAAGAGAAACTGATTCCAACCAACCGTCTTTTAGACTTTTAGCAATTGGGAACCAGGCTTACCAAAAAATATTTGTTTTTCATTCTTTCCAATAATTGCTTAATTGAAAGAAGCAATTCATCTAATGCATTATTAAAAATATTTTCCTTTCTAACATATTTTTTGGCAACAGAACAGTAACTTTTAAGAGTCTCTTACCAAGACACATTCACAGAAGCTCTGCCGTCTGCAGCACAGTCCTTTCAAACACACAAAAGCACCACAAACTAAACAAACTGCAGGATCTTTGGGAACTTTGGAACAGATGAAACAAGTCTTTCTGTGATAGTACTGAAAAACAGTATTATAATTTTCAGGCAATTGTAGGAGGTGTGGTAAGTCCCAGGTAGGTTTTTGTATAAGTAAGACCTGAAAAAGAAGATTTTTTTAAAAAAAAACAAACAAACACAAAAAAAGTTAAATAATATCTTTATGTGCTCTGAATATGCAATTGTTTCCTTGTGAAAGTAAGTTGGCATCTCTTGACTTTGTCAAGTTAAAACACTTTCAAATACTTTTTTCTATAGATAAAGGAAGAAATGACCCAGACTGGAATGAACCATCTGAATGATCAGCAAATTGGAGGCCAAATACACTTTTCCAGCTCTGTCCCTGCTTTGGTTTTCCAGAGACACCCATGCAACAAAATGGGGCTCTTCTCAGAACCATTTCCCTTCCAGGAAAGTAAGATTCTGGTTGCTTTGTCTTTTCACTCAACCCAACTGAAATCGCTTTGTGATTTGTAGGTCTAGTTTTTTTTTTTTTTTAAAAAAAGCGCCTCCCCGCAAAAGTAATTTATGATATGTTAACTTAATTTTCTCTTTTGTTTTACACATCTATTGTGAATAACTGTAGTTGAAAACAGTGTGACACTGCAGCACATTCAAAGCAAAAATTGATCTGTTAAAAAAAGGCCATCCACTATACATGTAACGAGTACTACCGTTAGCCCACTGGATAAGTATTACATTAAAACTTGATGTTTCCCACTGCGGGCTCTGTAAAAGGAGAGCCCTGCCAATCTATGGTGGCAAAGTATCAGAAGGAGTCTAGTAGCACCTTTTCCTGACTAACACATTCGATTAAAAGCCATGAGCTTTCATGAGTTTGAAGTGTGATGGAGTCAGAAAAGGTGCTATCGGCCTTCTCCTGATGAATATCTGAAAAATGGTTTACTTACCTTGATCTGCGTTGGATGCTTGTCGGCAAACGAGACCAATTCCGAACACCACTGGGATACAATGTCAAAGGCTGACACAGACCAGTCAAGGCAAGAGGCACTAGGAAACTCTGACGACTGAAAAGAAGATGGTAGCAAACCCAGGCAATTGGCAAGGACAGTAAATTCTTCATCTTCCTGTGAAAGAAACGAAACCATCAAAAGGGAAAGAGCTAGATGTAGTATATTCAAAAAGGAATAAAATTTCACAAGACCTGGCAGCTGGGTAGCTCCCCTCCAAAGAGGTGATGCTGAAGAAGGCTGGTTATCCTGAGGAAAGGCAGGCAGAATTGCTGCAAATAGGTTTCTATGGAGTGTAAGCACCAAGCACTGGAGCTATCCTAAATTAATAGAAGCAAACAAAACAGGGACTTTACTCTAACTATTTAGCTGTCGAGTTGATAACCACGCATGCAATTTCTCAGCGAGACATAGCAGGCGCTAAAAAAAAAAAGCTTGACCAAATGATATGCATATACTATATACCATATCTTCAGTTTCCTCTTGTTCTTGTTCATAAACCTTCCCTTTCAGAAGTTCCCTGATCACGTGGCTCAGCAACACCTGACAAGGCTTTTCTGCATTGATGGCATTCTGTAATTAAGAAGAAATTCATCACCAAATGAGGAAAAATAAATAAAACGCAGTCATTCCCACAAAGGATCCTCCAACGGAGATAAACATTTCAATGCATTAATAAATAATTCCACCAAGAAGGGTTCTATTATTCCCTTCAGTAGGGAATGCAAATCTTCTGCATATGTAAAAAATGGGCCCCACCAGAGAAGCCCAAGTGTTTATACATCAAAGCACTCATAATGCTCTAGACTGGGTAAGAAATTGGCAGGGAGGGAGGGCTGTACATCCTAACTGTCTTATGGACAAGTCAACAGAGGCTTGTTTATTCAAACATACAAAAAAGAACAATGCTCTTAAACAAAATTCAAATGTGGAACCTATTTTTATTTAATTGGAAAGCAACATTCTGATTGTAGGTCAGAACATTTGCATGTACTTCCTGGGCGGGAAGAAGCATCACGACCTGGAAAATAGCGTCAAGTTTAGAGAACCACCCCTTGCACAGAGTAGCACCAGCAGGCTTGGGATAAAACCAGACCTTCAAGACCTTCTGCTTGAATACTGACTCCTATAATGAATACATTTTAAAATAAAAATGGCAGTAATGTTGTGAAGTTGCACTAACAGTTGTGCAATGAAGCTTCCATGCCACATGTCACAGGATGATTTATTGGCTCTGAATATCACTGACTCTCAACACTACCACAGTAGGGCAGCCTTCTATTTTCCTATCTCAGAAAAGTGTAAAGCACTGCAAATTCCTACAGCTACATTCCAACAAAAGCATTCGACTGGTGCTTAACTAAGAGACAACTACCTCCTTAGCAGTCTTGCTTCAGATTTTTATTAAATAAACCAACCTTTTTCAGAGCTCCTGAATTCATCCAAGTCATCTTGTCCTCAGGGCTGCATTTCACAGAAAGTGCGACTAGAGCTTGTATGTACAACAATGTGAAAAGCACTTTTACGATACAGACAAAGTGTTCTGTAACAATACAAAAATATCATTAGACATTCTTGGGCCTCACATTTTTATATATTAAAATATGGTCCCTCAGTTGTACAGTCTATAACTCTGCAAGTATTTTTCCCAGATGAGCAATCAAACATCAAGATGATTATACTGTTGAGACAACCATTCTAATTTTAAGCGTCCTGGTTTAAATCAATGTTTTATTATTTAGTTCATGTTATAAATTTACTAATCTGTACTACTCTTCGTTTATTCTGCAAGTCACGTGAGTAATGAGGCAATAGTTCTTGTGCTGTGTGAATAATTTAACAAATCTCAAAACTTTTGTCAAAGCCATGTTAAAAAAAGATATCACTGCCTTTTAAATACACTAATCTAAAATATTCATTATCTGATCACAATAATGAGTTCTTGCCACTAATAATCAAGATTGGTAGACTAGACCAAGATTCTCCTAATAGGCAGCACAATGAATAAACCGCATAATTAGAGTTATTTTAATGATACTGGATCTACCAAAAATGTGTAGTTTTTTGCTGTCTATCCCTCAGAAACACCTAAGCTTCGTAATGTGCAGAAAGATATAATTATAAATATAATTACATGATAAGCCAAGAAAACTAAACATCTTTCCGAATTTGTCTTCTAGATATTCACAGAATCCACACATTGTTTTGAACTTTTCTATACAACTTCTTAATTTTAACATATTTCTTGAAACGCTGTAGCCGTAACTGAAAGGGTGCTTGCTAATACTGAATGACATTACAAGTACACTTTACGCTTATTGCTATAGCATTCTATGCTATGTTTGTCATAATTTAAATTAAATAGGATTGGCCTTCCTTCCACAAATAGTACATGGCATAATGCTGGATCTGTGCTAAACTAGCTTGCTTTAAGAACAAGTATTTGTGCTTCCACTTTGCTGAACTACAGCCCTGGTATCATTAGTCCTCGCCCATGCTGGTCAAAACAAATGGAGCTGTAATTAGGCATCATCAGAAGGAACAAAGGTTCTCCACCCATGCTTTGAATGTTGTATTCCAGAGTTCTTCCTAAATTCTACATCTCCTATTAAGATGTAGAATTTAGGAACAAGCTTCCACATAGCCTTAACTTTTTCTTATTTCTTATTTCTCAAATTGCCCAAGTTGAGGTTTTCATCCCATCATGTTAACTACCTCATTGACCTGTTTAGTTCCCAGGTAACTGAACACACCATGCCACTATAGTAGAAGCTAACAAGTATCAGAAGATTCATTGCCATGAACAGATCTAAATAAGAACTAGATTAAATAGGATGCTACTCACACTTGCAGTGTGAGCCTGTATATATGCTAAATGTATGTGTATGACTCTCTCTGCATGTTTTTGTGGGTGTGGGTGTGGGTGTGAGAGAGACACACAAAAACTACAGTAATTGCAAGGAGATGCAATTATGAATGGAACTGCATGGAAGGAAGGACAAGGGAGAAATCCCTTTGTTTCTCCCATAATCCTAAAGCAGGTTGCTCTACTCTGCAGGTGCTCATAGCACTGAGAGAAAACCTTTCATTAACCTTACTCCTAACTGTTTATTCCAGACAGCCCTAAAAATTGCTTACCTGCTGCGTTTCATGTATTTTTAGAATTCATGAGAACCGCAAACAAATACTTTTCAAGTTAAAAAAACAAAACAAAAGCTCCACTTCTCTATAATGAACAGTTTTTTTAAAATTGTTAATTTAGAATATATTCAGAATTCTGATGAGCTCTTACAGTGTCCATCTTCTGCCTCCTTAAGGCTTTATTTTTTTAACTTTAGACAAGTCTTATCTTCATTTATTCACAGAGAAAAAAATTCTTGCACAGCTGTTTATGCCTTTAAAGGAACTCAGCTGAGATATAAAAAAAATCACTAGAGTGCAGCCAGCCAACAGCATTTCAACTGACCTTATAAAAAGTGAAATGTTTGCTTATACTGTAATAAAATAACAAAATGTGTCCTGTAATACAGCTGCACAAAAGTAATTAGGTTAGCCTTTTCAAAATGATAAAATTAAAGATTTCAAAACATACAGTAATAAAGAATTCCTGCTTCCAAGAGATCTTCAGACTCCAATAAAATGCTTGAATATATGTACATGCAACAACCATTACACAAACTGTATTATAGCAGCTACCACTGTCCTCTGTGCCAAAAATGCTAGTTTGCATAATAAAAATAAATTATTCATCCCCCTCCGCTCTCCAGCATTCACAATGCAATGTAAAATATTCAATACTTTTATTCGGCAAACAAATGAAAGAAGGTCAAAGAGGGAAAAAAACTTTCCATGCTCCTGCAACTCAAAGAATTTAAAGAAATTCTTGGGCCTCCTGGTCTCCCTCCATTATTATTTGATAAAGCTGAGAAGACAAAACTTACAGATATGGCTGCCAAAGTCACAACAAAAATTCTGCCCGCTGCCAACTTCTAAAGATAAGGTAAAGTCATTCCTAAAATAAGATTGATTTGCTGCAATTCTCAAAATCACAAGAGAGATAACTGCTGCCCTCTGTCTATTATTTTTGAAACTTTTGCAATGTACCTTTGCGCAGTGGCTGAGGCATGGTTAAGATCTGGATGAGCAAAAGAGATGTGACATCCTTATAAAGCACCGGAACCTCTGGCTGATCCTCACTGCACATCCTGACAAAAATACATGTCATTAAAATCCATATTAATTTTCTCAAGATTTAAATACATTTCTTGATCCATTGCTATTTGATTGTAAGTAGCAAAGGGAACATAATTTAAAAGTAAAATTGGAAATATTTGGACTGAGACTGAATTTATTTCACCTTGATCATCTACTCATATTTGTGACATGTGAAGAAACAAAATTAAGTTGAATGCAGTGGGAAAGCGGTATTTAAGAACTTTTGTGTGATAAAACAAGAAAAGATAATTCATCAAAAGGATGAATTGGCAATAGATGAATGCAGATTCAGTACAAAAGCACAAAGTAAGTACTTTGAGGGGTTTTTTAATTATAGAATGAAAATTGGACAAATGGGAAAACCAACACATGAAGCAAACCGAAGCAAAAGCAAACACATGAAGCAAATTGTACAAGCAAAGCTTTGCTTAGCTTATAAATGGCTTCCCTGCTGATTCACCAAACTTACTGTAAAAAAATTCAATAAAAAAATTCAATTCATGGTTATATGAAACTCCAATTGGCATTCTAACTTCCCGAACTTAAAAAAAATGTGCGGATAGCTATGTAAATGTGAACAGAGAGATATAAAATAGTTATGCTAAATAGGAATTGATAAGCACATTTAAAATGATTATTATAGTACTGCAAGTAAAACTAACCCAACTTAAAACTAACCCAACTAACCCTTGGTGGAGCAGTGGGCTAATGCCTCCTTAAGTAACACCAGCTGCCTGCAATTAGTGCAGGTTCGCATCCCGCCAGGCTCAAGGTTGACTCAGCCTTCCATCCTTCCGAGGTAGGTAAAATGAGGACCCAGATTGTTGGGGGCAATTAAGCTGACTTTGTAATAATGCCACTTGGGGTGTGTGTGTGAAAGCCCTAATAAGCAGGCATATACATAGAATGAAGGCTATTGCTAAGCTTGTAAGCCGCCCTGAGTCTTCGGAGAAGGGCGGGATATAAATGGAATTAAAATAAAAAAATAAAAAAAATATTTTACATGTATTCAATCTTCTCAATAATTGGCAACATTCATTTCTCTTTCAAGTATATTTTAACAGGTTGCTAAACTTTCAGAAATCAAATAGAATTTGATCTTTGCATAAACAAATAATGCATTTAGTTCCTTCACTAGAAGTGAAAGAGTAAAATTCTAGAAAATGCCTTTTAGATAAGCTTCTTTAGTTTATGTCAAGCACCAGAGTAAATTAAGCCTTAAATCTACGCTGTCATATATTAAAAGCTTAAGCAACTTCATCATGATATGGAACTGTCCTTTAAAAGTCTGTTTGCAGTATAGAATATCCACTCTACTAATCCCTTCAATGCCTATGAGACAAGTTGATAAATATAGCTTTGCAATGCACCCACAGAAGCAGTTAGTGAGGAAAAAGCCCTAATATTTTCCAGGGGAAAAGACCACAATTATTGCATGTTGAACAAAAATTTGCCAAGTTGGTTTAAGAGCTTGCATATTCCAAATTCAGAGAAATCGACAACATTGCTGGGAATCATGGCTGAACAAAAAAGGTGGGTTTCCTCATTGCTGACCCAGATTTCCAAATGCAATCTATACAAATAAACTATGGCTACACTAAGCTAATAAGAACTAGTTTGATTTAGTGGTTAAGGCACTAGGCTAGAAGCCAGGAATCTGCGAGTTCTAGCCTGAATTAAGCATGAAAGCTGGCTGGATAACTTTGGGCCAGTCACTCACTCACTCTCTCTCAGTCCGAGTCCTTGGAGATTAAAGGAGATAGTGTGTGTTCACCACTTTGAGTTATTTATAAAAAAATGTGGGAAATAAAATATTAAAGAAATAATAAATAACATCAAGCCAAGTGCCCAGTCTGTTTCATACATGCTAGACTCCATGTCTTTTCTGACTTTCTGAGGGAAATGGTGCAACCTCTTTTAAGTAAAAAAATAATGGGAAGCTGGTATGGTGCAATTAAAGGGCCAGGCTACAGTGGCATCCTCATTTAATGAGCTTAAGTCTCACATGCTTCCCATAGATGTTCTTGGTCATAAAGAGTGAGAGGCTGAAGTTTAAGGAATGATTGAGAACTATGATCATCAAGGCAAAGGTAAAGGGAGGGTGGTAGGGACACCATATGTATGTTTTCGTAGATTTTCACAGGTACAGGTATGTAGGTCTTGGCGTATTCGGGTCTTTTCCCGTGTAAAATCTTACACGGAAAAAGACCCGAATACACCAAGACCTACACACACACACACACACACACACACAGAGTGTGTTTATATATATGTATGTGTGTGTGTATTATATACATACACACACATACACACACATATATATATACATACATATATATAAATAAAGAGGGACGCGATGGCTCAGTGGGTTAGGACCCTGAGCTTGTCGATCAGAAGGTCGGCAGTTTGGCGGGTCGAATCCCGAGTGCCACGTAACAGAGTGAGCGCCTGTTACTTGTCCCAGCTTCTGCCAACCTAGCAGTTCAAAAGCATGTAAAAATGCAAGTAGAAAAATAGGGACCACTACGGTGGGAAGGTAACAGCGTTCCGTGCACCTTTGGCGTCTAGTCATGCCGGCCACATGACCACGGAGACGTCCTCGGACAAGCGCTGGCTCTTCGGCTTTGAAACGGAGATGAGCACCGGCCCCTAGAGTCGGAAACGACTAGCACGCATGTACGGGGGAACCTTTACCTTTACCTTATATATAAATAAAACAATGACCTGCTGAACAAGCCACAATCACTCTTTGAAATAAAGTTTATCACTCATTTGGCTAATATGTACTTTTGTAGAGGTGTACTTAATATGCTTCAATTAACCAAGGAACACAAACAATATTGCTAACTGGGTAGATCTGATATTGTCTGATATAAGGGTGTTTTGAAGTCTGGAAGGCTATTTTAGGGATTATACTTCTGTTTTATGCATCCTGCCCCCAAGGCCAAAAAAAATGCAAAAACTAATTTTTGGAATAATTATGTGTTGAGCGGATTTGGACACCAGAAAAAAAAAAAGTTCAGAAACTGCATGCAATGCTTGAGGCTGTGGTTGTTTATCCTAAACAGGATTGATTAAAACATGGTGAACATTAAAAGTATCTTTATACTTACTCCAATTCTTCATCCTGTATCAACCGTGTCAGTTTCTTCCATGGATTGTAAGCAGAATCAATGCTGTAGAGTCTCATGTGCATAGCCAACACGTGAAACAGCTGATCTATAGAAAAAGAAATGAAGAGGGGGGTTTTTAGATGAAACTTCTCGATTTTATATCCCTTTGAAAAGGTTTATTCAGCATTTTTAAATATCTGTCTGAGAGGACTTCCTTAAGCCCTGATATAGTTCACTGGAACTAGACTCAAATTCCAATCCTAAATAAAACAATGAGGTGCACTGGATGACTTTGAGTACTCATTGTTATTTAATCGAGCTCATTCACCATTTCAAAGATAAAATGAGACATACTTCCCTATAAACCATGCTGAGAAACAACTGAATAGCCAAGTCACAGATTTTTGAATTTGTATTACAGTTTTTTTAAAAAAAGGCTTATTGAAGGGTGCTTTCTGATTAGGATTTTGCTATATAATTGTTTTTCCTGGACTTTTAAAGGATATCCAACTGCCAACAGTTGTTTTTACAACCTCTGCTTTACCGTTTTTTTTGAAAACAGGTAAGGAGCTACAAGAAGAGTGAAGGTGCTAGTAGCTTTTTGTGTAGACTTGTTAATTGCTTATACTTTCTGCATTTCCTTTGGAATTTACAATTTACAATTGCTTTCCAAATTTATAATTCAGAACAGTACATTGTGAATGTCAGGAAAGGCTGTCTGGACCAGAAAAAGGTCAATTTGAAAGTTGGCAACACAATGATCACATGTCAGTTTTGGCTATCCTGGAAATATTAAGTTATTCTGGATTTCCTTTTTAAAAAAAGCTCTAGGCATTGAAACTTATATTTATTCTCAAACTAAGCTCTGATCTCCATTTTCCTACACTGTCCTTTACTTTACATGGATCTAGATAAACTCAAAATTGGGAGAGGGGAAAGATAACTTAAAAATGTGAGGAGCTTTTGCAACAAAATATGGGAGAAGTGGTGATCAAGGGTTAGTTGGAAGAGGAATTCTATATAGGGGTAGGAGGAGATTGAGAGACAGTTCAAAAGCAGAGAGCGCAAGAGAGGCAGCGCAAAGCAAAGGCTCATACTCATGAATGCCCTTTATTTCAAGTCTTCCATTGATTCTTGTTTGTTCCAATGTCTCTCCTTCCCTTTTTACCTGAGGTTCTGCAAATCATTTGGTCCTATTCCGATCATGTTTTCTACTGAGATATTCTTGTAGTTCACCTGAATGACCTGTTGATAATTATGATGAACCATCTTTCTTCAAAATTAGTGCTATTATTAGACAGATATACTGACCACTTGTCATAGCCAGGAGTATAAAACATTACTGCCACAACCAAATTTCTTTGGTGCTACAGGTGAACATTTCAATCTGATCTATGTACAAGATCAGGGGTTTCCAACCCTTGGTGCGCAGCCCACTGCCGGGCTGCAGCCCGTTTGGGACCGAGCCACGAAAGTGGTGCGAGAGCGTGCACAAAGCTGCGTTTGTGAAAGTAGTGTGTGCATGTGCGTGATATCAACGCCTCTCCTCCCCCTGCTGCCATCACCCCTTCCACCTGCTGGAAACAGCTGTACAAGATATTCTTAGTTTCATGGAATGGTTCCATTTTTCAATCTTTCTCATTAATAGCAAGAGCTCCTTAGAACTCAACCTCGGGTATCTCTTATTCTCTTTGTATAATCTTTCTCTAGCTGCTCTGATTTTACTACTATGTTTTTTGCTAATCTTTGAGATTCAGAATGGGACAACTTGCCATGGCCAACTCAATAATTCAATTTAATTATTTAAGTTTATTTATAGTTTAAGTTTATTAGATTTATATACCGCCCTTTTCCCATAGGTTTACAAGGTGTTTAAAAACATCAATACAATACAAAAATTAAAAAACAATTAAATTTGATCCCTGAAAAAATATAAAAACCCCAATTAAAAACTCTCAGCCTGGGCCGGAAAGCTCAAAGAGCCAGGTCTTCAGGTCCCGGTGAAATGAAGGAAGGTCAGGGGCAGTCCTAAGCTCCACGGGCAGCTGGTTCCAAAGGGCTGGCGCACCCACAGAGAAGGCCCTCCCCCTGGGTATTGTCCGCCGGCAATCTTTTACTGGCGGCACCCTGAGAAAGCCCTCCCTGTGGGAGCACACAGGACGAAGGGAGCTTGATGCCGGCAGCAGGTGTTCCCTCAAATATCCCTGACCCAAGCCATTTAGGGCTTTATAGGTCATCCCCAGCACCTTGAATCTCACCCGGAGGGCAACCGGAAGCCAATGCAGCTCGCGGAGTAGAGGTGTTACATGGGAGTATCGGGAAACCCCCATCACAACTCGCGCGGCCGCATTCTGCACCAGCTGAAGCCTCCGAGTGGTCCTCAAGGGCAGCCCCATGTAGAGAGCGTTGCAGTAGTCTAACCGGGAGGTCTTGAGCGCATGAGTGACTGTGCATAGGGCATCTCGGTCCAGGTAGGGTCGCAACTGGCGCACCAGGCGAACCTGGGCAAAAGCCCCTCTGGTCACAGCTCCTATGTGATCTTCAAAATTGAGCCGTGAATGCAGGAGGACGCCCAAGTTGCGAGCCCTATCAATGGGGGGTAACGCCTCACCCCATCGTTAACGATGGAAAAAATTGGTTAACCCGAGATGCCGGTATGCACAGCCACTCAGTCTTGGCAAGATTGAGATGAAGCCTGTTTCTCCCCATCCAGACCCGGACCGCCTCCAGGCAACGGGACATCATGGCGAGGGCATCACTGGGTTGGTTTGGGGTGGAGAAAAAAGTTGGGTATCATCAGCGTACTGATGATATCCCACCCCGAAACCACAAATGATCTCACCCAGCGGCTTCATATAGATGTTGAACAGGAGGGGCAACAGAACTGACCCCTGAGGAACTCCACAAACGAGAGGCCTCGTGGCAGATCTCTGCCCTCCTGTCAACACCAATTGCGAGTGGCCCAGGAGATAGTAGGAGAACCACTGTAAAACAGTGCCTCCCACTCCCAACCCCGAGATGCCGCAGTAGGATACCATGGTCGATGGTATCAAAAGCCGCTGAGAGATCTAATAAGACTAGGACAGAGGAGCAACCCCCATCCTGAGCCCGCCAGAGATCATTCACCAGCGCGACCAATGCCGTCTCCGTGCTGTGCCTGGGCTTGAAGCCCGATTGATACAGGTCAAGATAATCAGTTTTCTCCAGGAACAGAGGAAGCTGATGCGCCCCCACACCCTCAACAACCTTCGCCAGAAAGCGAAGGTTGGAGACTGGACGATAGTTATTCAAAATCGCTGGGTCTAGGGCAGGCTTCTTGAGAAGGGGCCTCACCACCGCCTCTTTCAAGGCGGCGGGGAAAACACCCTCTCTCAAAGAGACAGTTATTACTGCCTGGAACCAGCTTCGTGTCTCCTCCCGAGCCGCATAAATCAGCAAGGAGGGACATGGGTCCAATAAACAGGTGGTGGAGCTCAGCCTCCCCATAATCCTGTCCACATCATCAGGGGAAACAGGATCGAACTCAGTCCAGATAACATGCTCAAGACTGTCCGATTCTGTCCTATGGCAACCTTCCTTTAATGATTCTATTCTACCATTTATTTGATATTAGTTTAACTCTTGTCCTGAAGTGAGTTGTCCTATGGTGAGTTCTCCTAGACCAGGGGTAGGCCTACCCCTGTCCTAGACCCTTGAGATTTGCCGGTCACTGCCTTGGATGACATGATGTTGGCATTGCTCTCCAACTGCCTAGGCAGGATTTGAGACTGAATGTACTGTATCACCTTTAACTGAAGAATGAATAAGAAATTATTGTACTTTACTTTGTTCATCTCATCCCTCCTCTGGGGTTCAAGGTTGCCAGTTACAGATTCCCCCCCATTTGTGAGGAACCTAACAATCCAAATTGAAAAATACCTTTGCTAGGTCCATGGAGTAAAAGCTTTAAGAATCGGAAACTCACTACTAGGTTAGCCAAGGGTTTTAGTTCATGCTTTACTTTTTGTGCTTGCATTAATGTAGCAAGCTTACAGCTAGGTTACTCAAGAGCTTACTCCAGCCCTTGATGTTGCTAGTGATATTATTTTGGACCTTCCTTACATTGCCTTCAACTCTTTTTATTGCTAATCATTGCATTAGTTGGAAATTCAAGTAAGATACTGCCGTGTTTCCCCAAAAATAAGGACTATCCCAAAAATAAGCCCTAGCTTGATTTTTACACGTGCGCCCAAAAATAAGCCTTCATTTTGGGGCGAGGTGCACATAAAAAAAAATCAGACTAGGGCGGGGGTGGTGAAGCTGCCCCAGGCGCCTCACACCTGCTTACCTTAGAACCACTGCAGCCTCCAACGTCCAGACACCTGTCGCACCACTGCCCGAGTTTTTCTGTGACCGCTTGGGGCCTCATGCCACGTGGCGCATCACACCACTGCCAATTGCAGCAGCAGGCCATGAGGCTTGTTGCACCAATTGTACCGCTGCCACCACTCGCAGGACACATGCCTCGTTGTGCCGATTGCACCAGTGCCGCCGTTCACAGCAGGAGGCCACAAGGCTTGCCATGCCGATCACATCCACTTGCGATCAGCACAACAAACCTTGCGGCCTCCTGCAGCAAGTTGTGGCACCAGTGCAATCAGTGTGATGCACTGTGTGGCCTCCTGCTGCTAGCGATGGTGGCATGATGCGCCACATGGCATGTGGCTGCAAGCAGCTGCAGAAGACAGGCAGGCAGCAGCATGGCAGGTATTGGGGCGTGGCAGGCCTGACTGTGGTGGTCCTAAAGTAAGACATCCCCCCCCCCCAAATAAGACCTGGTGCCTCTTTTGGAGGCAAAAAAAATATAAGACCTGGCCTTATTTTGGGGGAAACATGGTAACACAAATTATGGGGGTTGATGAATTACACACACATTTGAAATACCTGCTGTTGGCTCACATCCCTGCACACCTGACTCCCATTATCAGTCTTTTGCTACTATCACATTGTGGAACAGTCACATCCCAACGAAGAACTTTTTCTCACTTGACTTGTTTTTTTGGAATAAGCTTCATTCAAGACCACATTTGGAACTGAATCACTGAAGGTTTCAAAAGCATTAAAAATGCTTTCCCCCCCCCATGGGTCCCTGCAAAGTTGCTTCAAAATCAGTCATTCAATGCATTCTTATCTAATACTTCATATATTCCAAGTTAATATATATGCCAGACATTTCACTTTACAGGTTTATTTTACAATATGATATAACTGATTGTAATATGCATTTTTTGAATTCTATGTTCTTACTGCACTTAGTTATGCATCCATAAAAAAACCAAACTATTACCATCACTGCTTTTGCTACATACAGATGGATGGACAAACAGATCCGCCAAAATCCTGTTATTCATTTTGATATCTAGAATATAGTCCAGCTGCGTCCACAGGCACATCTAGATTATCTGTTAATTTTTATGCAACCAAAGCCCACATCTCTTCCCTGTTCAGAATAAAGAGGTCGAAGAGGAGCTAAATGAAACAGGGTACTTGAGGTTTAATTTTTTCGGATCTACAGATAAAGGCTGCTATAAGAATTACACAAAATGAACCCGGGGAAATAACAATACTTCATATTATTTCCCTTCTATTTAAACTAGGTAATTTCTCTTTCAAATATAGATCTAATCAGAATTACTTCGTATTTGGGAATCCCATGTTTTCAACTGTTTTCAGTTTTTTCCCCTATATTCCCATGTATATTTTGATTCAATTTTACTAGACTGTTCCTTTCAAAATAGTGCAGACAATGAAATTTTTAGTTGGTATCAGTATAGAGGCGCTCCAAATTTTTTTTTGTCCCACCCAAAAACTTATTTATATTTTCTCTTTACTTGATTTATTACTTCTGTTTCTAACCTACTGTCCCTAGCACTTGTAGGGGCTCCTAAAAATGCCACGTGTAAATATAAATCACAGAAGCAATTAATTTATTTTCTACAAATAGACGATTATTCATAGACACTTGGGAGGCCAAAACAGGCTCATGCTGAAGTCAGCTGCTTCATGTAGAGCTTGAGGGCTGTAATTAACTTCTTGGTTTGCCAAATAATTGTAGGCACAGATGACATTGGAACTAAGTGCTGTCACCTGTTTTCTGAATTGGCAGCAGTGAATTAGGACAAAATGAGCTCCCATTCAAACTGGCAAGAGATGTTTAGTGAACATTCATTCCTTTGTTCTTTGACTTGTATACGTTTACATAAGCAGTAACCCCACCCACCCAGGCTAAAAAAAATCTCCTATGGAAACGAAGAGTTGTGGGGTTGTAGCTGTGGAACATAAAACTGTGTTTTTATTGGGGAGGCTCTTAGATTTAGAAGATCCTGTTTGCGAAAGGCAAAGAGAAGGATTGCTGTTTTCGTTGATGCTCTTCTACAGAACCTTGTTGCCACCTCCAATGGAGTTCTAGAAGGTTCTTCAAATCTCTGGAAAACAGCCTGCTTCAGTTTTCCAGTCACAAAACCAGTCACTGGATGGGGCACAATTACATATACCTCTTGGTATTGGTTCAATTGTAGTACCTCAAAACACAGTTTGGCATAATCACAGATTCACGCATCTTTTCTCTGGGTATTTGATGCTAATACAATTTTATACACATAAATTCCCAGCAATGTATAGTCTGCTTTTTATCTAACAAACAGCTATATCATGATTTGTAGAAACAGTACAGAAATTCTGGCATATGGCTGGGAACTTCTTATGAGACCCAGGGAAAAACATGTTTGTTCACTCAATACCATTCATAGCTAGTACCAAAAGTCATAAGTCATTTATATTTCTTTTTGTGGATTGATATTATCTGTTTTCATTGTAAAGGGGGGAAATGATCAGGATCACTTCTATCTGTATTATAATTATGCTTTTGTTCTAAGCAAACATTCCATTGCTGGATAGTAAGAAAAAAAACATATTGTCCTGTTTCAAGGTAAAATATGCTATCCTCAATAGCATGTCCTGCAGCTATCAAAGAAAACCAAATTGTTATAAAGAAAACATGGAAATAAACTTAAATTCATTCATTTCCTGTATAAATTGCATTTACTTTTTCTGAAAATTATCTGCAAATTAATATTAAGGTTGAAATCTTAATTACTTATTGGTGGAACAACTTGTAAAATCCAAAGGCACTTATTTCTAAGTACAAATGCATAAAGACAGTAACCATAGGGTGGCATTTCATATTTTGGACTTCACCCACTACATACTGGTTCAGAATAAACCTATATTTAGTTGTACGTGACCCCTAAGCAGCATAATACACCAAGAAATGTTGCTTGTGACACTTAGAAGATAGCAAGTACTACTCAGGTTAGATTATTAGTACCAAATTAGGTTCACCTAGAATCCATACATGTAATTATGTTATTATAAAGAAAAAAACTTATATAGTAATTTAAAACAAAATTTTAATAACATTGATTCACACACTATGTAATTTTATTTTTTCCTTCCACTAAACGTGGGGGGAGGCAAATATTGCCCTCTAATGGGAAGATGGTTCTAAAGAAAAAGGGCAAGAAATATGTCTTCTTTCTTTATAAGTACTGAATTTGCAATTCTAAAAATGCATCTATACTTTTTACTAAACAGTTAGCACTAGCATTTCTAGTCAGCTAGATGGAATTTAACAGTGTCCAGATCGCTAGATTCTGCTATTTTTAGATGAATAAAAAACAGGATACATAAAGCCATGTGGTCTTTGGTGGACTCAGCTAGACCTAACATATAGAAATTTAGGTACTGTTACTGCTTTTTTCGAAGCAGTAAAAGTGTTACACTCAGTTTGCTAGCAAATTTGGAAAACTCAACAGTGGCCACAGGATTGGAAAAGATCAGTTTACATTCCAATTCCAAAGAAAGGCAGTGCCAAAGAATGTTCAAACTATCGCACCATTGCACTCATTTCACATGCTAGTAAAGTTATGCTTAAAATCCTACAAGCTAGACTCCAACAGTATGTAGATCGAGAACTACCAAAAGTGCAGGCAGGATTTTGAAGAGGCAGAGGAACTAGAGATCAAATTGCCAACATACGTTGGATCACGGAGAAAGCTAGGGAGTTCCAGAAAAACATCTACATTGACTATGCTAAAGCTTTTGATTGTGTGGATCACAACAAACTGTGGCAAGTTCTTAAAGAGATGGGAGTACCAGACCATCTTATTTGTCTCTTGAGAAACCTACATGTGGGTCAAGAAGGAACAGTGAGAATTGGACACAGAACCACTGATTGGTTCAAAATTGGGAAAGGAGTCCAGCAAGGCTGTATACTGTCGCCCTGCCTATTTAACTTATATGCAGAGCACATCATGAGAAAAGCAGGGCTAGATGAATCAAAAGTTGGAATTAAGTTTGCCGGGAGAAATATCAACAACCTAAGATATGCAGATGATACCACTCTAATGGCAGAAAGTGAAGAAGAACTAAAGAGCCTCTTGTTGCGGGTGAAGGAGAGTGCAAAACTTGGGTTGAAAGTTAACATTAAGAAAACGAAGATCATGGCATCCGGCCCTCTCAATTCCTGGCAAATAGATGGGGAAGAAATGGAGGTAGTGACAGATTTTATTTTCCTGGGCTCCAAGATCACTGCAGATGGGGACTGTAGCCAAGAAATTAAAAGATGCTTGCTTCTGGGGAGGAAAGCCATGGCAAATTTAGACAGCACACTAAAAAGCAGAGACATCACCCTGTCAACAAAAGTGTGTATAGTCAAGACTATGGTCTTCCCAGTTGCAATGTATGGCTGTGAAAGTTGGACCATAAGAAAGGCTGAGTGCCAAAGAATTGAGACCTTTCAACTATGGTGCTGGAGAAGACTCCTGCGAGTCCCTTGGACTGCAAGGCAATCAAACCGGTCAGTCCTAGAGGAGATCAACCCTGACTGCTCTTTAGAAGGCCAGATCCTGAAGTTGAAACTCAAAATACTTTGGCCACCTAATGAGAAGGAAGGACTCACTGGAGAAGAGCCTAATGCTGGGAAAAGTTGAGGGCAAGAGAAGAAAGGGACGACAGAGAATGAGGTGGCTGGATGGAGTCACTGAAGCAGTAGGTGTGAGCTTAAATGGACTCCAGAAGATGGTAGAGGACAGGAAGGCCTGGAGGAACATTGTCCATAGGGTTGCAATGGGTCGGACACGACTTCACAGCTAACAACAACTCCTTTTTTCAAAGCAGGCTTAAATGGTAGTGTTTTTTAACTGTACTTTTACTATAGAGATTTTATTGTACATTTAAAATTATAATCAAGCCAGTAGTTTGCCAAAAGGTTAAAAAAACACAGCAACATAATCGCCCAATTAGATACATCTATACTAATATGTAACCGCTGAGCCACCATGACACACACACACACACACACACACACACACACACACACACACACACAGAGAGAGAGAGAGAGAGAGAGAGAGAGAGAGAGAGAGAGAGAGAGAGAGAGAGAGAGAAGGGCTTGCTGGCTACAAAAGCCAGCAGCCTAGGTTCAAGGCCCGAGTGCCACGTGACAGGGTGAATTCCCATCATGCCCCAGCTTCTGTCAACCTAGCAGTTCGAAAGCATGCAAATGCCAGTAGATAAACAGGTACTACTTCAGTGGGAAGATAACAGAGCTCCATAACCAGGGCTTTTTTTCTCATAGAACGCTCAGAACGGTGTTCCGGAACCTTTTTTTTGCAAACAAACAAACAAACAACCCAGCTCCCTTATTGGTTTTCCTAAGCCTATTGCAGGGCTAGCAATCTTGGCTCTTTTTTATGACTCGTGGACTTCAACTCCCAGAAATCCTGAGCCAGCCATGCTGAGGGGAAAGGGAGAGGTTTCCAAGCTGAGTCATGCTGGCTCAGGAATTCTGGGAGTTGAAGTCCTTGAGTCATAAAAGACCCAGCACTAGAGGAGGACATTAAAATTATTTACAGGATTACTTCTTTAGGAACTAAACTTTTAGAATCTAAAACAGCTAATTCAGAAAAGCCAACAGGAAAGAACCTCACATTTTTCATCTGCTTCTGTCTTTTGGAAGGTAAAATTAGATAACAAAATAATCTATTTCTTATGTTAACATTTCTGCAATGAAATCAAAGGTAACAGGAAAGAAATGAGAAACAATTTTCTTAATGTAATATGTCTAATTTAGCTGATTCTAGAAAAAAAATAGTATCTTTTGTACACTCTTGAAAACTATTTTGAATCTAAACAATTCTTAAGAATGAAATATTCTTAATTTGGACTTTACTTTTACTGTTTGGACTGTTGTGTGTTTTGAAAAATAGATTATTTATAATCTAGTTATGTTGCACTTCAGTCTTTAAATAATTAACCTAGTATATACATAACAATATATGATGTTTTCCCTGGTGAGCTTAACATCAATAACAACATTTATTAAAAAGGCTAAAATAATTTCTGGGGGTATTATCTGTATAGTAAAATTTTGGACAAGCAGTGATCATGTTACATTTGTGCATAAACGTAGTCAGCAGCATATGCCTTTTTAAAAATATAAAACATGCAAAGAAATAAAAATAAGTCCAAAATATCTGTATTACATCCAGAAATGCCAACTTTGCAACCAATATTTCTCATCCATAACTATGGCACCCTAAGGATACCTGCATACATGCAAATGTTTCTCTGGGATCAGCAACGCAACAGGGATTGCTTTTTCCTTCCAGTAACATATACCTAAAACCAGTTTATTGCATTTGGCAATTGTACAAAAAAAATCTCATTCATTTAATTTGAAATCAAGTGAAAAATTGATTTAAATTATATTAAAACAAATTAATGGCAATTCTTTTATAAAAAGTTGCCTCAAACAAAATGAGTTTGACATGCCTGCTCTAGATAGTTGAATGCTCCAAAATAGACCAGACCTGTACATGCAGCCTACCAAGCACCCTTGGACAGAGGACAGACTTTTTTTTTAAAGTAACAAAATCACCACCACTGCCCTGAAAGTTATGTTGCCTACAGCTTTCATGGCTTACCATAACCACAAGCTCCAACACTGTAGATGCTCCTCAAGTCACCAAATCATTGATTAGCCCACCAGCATTCCTTTGCAGACCACAAAGATTTTTAATTTATCAGTGTGGGCCTTTCCTTTCTACAAGATGATAATAACAAGAAGAAGAAGAAGAAGAAGAAGAAGAAGAAGAAGAAGAAGAAGAAGAAGAAGAAGAAGAAGAAGAAGAAGAAGAAGAAGAAGAAGAAGAAGAAGTAGTAGTAGTAGTTGGAAGGGACCTTGGAGGTCATCTAGTCCAACCCCCTGCTCAGGCAGGAAACCCTATACCATTTCAGACAAATGGCTGGCCAGTCTCTTCTTAAAAACTTCCAGTGTTGGAGCATTCACCACTTCTGGAGGCAGGTTGTTCCACTAATTGTTCTAACTGTCAGGAAATTTCTCCTTAGTTCTAGGTTGCTTCTCTCCTTGACTAGTTCCCATCCGTTGCTTCTTGTCCTGCTTTCAGGTGCTTTGGAGAATAGCTTGACTCTCTCTTCTTTGTGGCAGCCCCTGAGATATTGGAACACTGCTATCATGTCACCCCTCACTCTTCTCTTCGTTAAACTACACATACCCAATTCCAGCAACCGTTCCCTATATGTTTTAGCCTCCAGTCCCCCAATCATCTTTGTTTCTCTTCTCTGTACTCTTTCTAGAGTCTCGACATCTTTTTTACATTGTGGTGACCAAAATTGGATGCAATATTCCAGGTGTGGCCTTACCAAGGCATTGTAAAGTGGTATTAGTACTTCACGTGATCTTGATTCTATCCTTCTGTTAATGCAGCCTAGCACTGTGTTGGCTTTTTTGGCAGCTGCAGCACACGGCTGGCTCATATTTAAGTGATTGTCCACTAGGACTCTGAGATCCCTCTCACAGTTACTACTATTGAGCAAGGTACCACCTATACTATACCTGTGCATTTGATTTTTCCTGCCTAAATGTAGAACCTTACTTTTTTCACCATTGAATTTCATTTTGTTATAGTGCCCAGTGTTCGAGTCTGTCCAGATCCTCCTGTATCTTAAGCCTATCTTCTGGAGTATTGACTATTCCTACCTTAATTATGTTACTTAGTCATATGTAAAACTAATTCAATAACACTATTTTACTTGAAGGATTGTAGCTTTGGGCTACAGACTTTAAAAGGATTTTCAAGGGAGTTGAGATTAGCATGAGACAAGCACAGCTTTGTGAAAAAACCATTTACCTATTATCAGCTTTGACCTAATAATATTTTTTTCACCATTGAATTTCATTTTGTTAGTTAGTGCCCAGTGTTCGAGTCTGTCCAGATCCTCCTGTATCTTAAGACTATCTTCTGGAGTATTGGCTATTCCTGCCAGCTTGGTGTCTGCAAATTTGATGAGTTCCCCATCTATCCCCTCATCCAAATAGTTGATGAAGATGTTGAAGAGCTGCACAGACCTCTTCTAGATTTTCCTCTTGCCTTTCCGAGTTAACTCCTTGGTCTGTCATTGAGCAAGAATTGACTTTGTAGGAAAGCATATTATCATTTGATGTATATTTAACATATGTTCTACCTTTATTTACCAATTATGTAATATTTGTATGCAATCCACATGGCGAGGTTTGGGGAAACTTACAATAGAAAAAATATATTTTTAAAATCATAAGATTAAAACATCGCCTGGCCCGCACCGCCTCCGCTGCCCGCATTGCACAGCCCCGCCATATAGTGGGCTCTGCTGCTCCCACAGCACCAGCCGCGCCAGCTTCGGCCCCAGGGAGGGGAGCCCGCCAACACCCTTCGCACCTGTGAACGCAGCAGCACTGCCACCCTCACCCCCTCGCCCGCCAAGATGAGAGTTCCAGCACTTTTTTTTTTTTAGAAAAAAAGCACTGTCCATAACATTATGCTGGCACATGACTGTGAAATGTCTTCAGACAGTGTTGCCTCAATGGCCTTGAAATGGAGATGAATACTGCTCCCTCTGGTCAGCAACAACTAGCAGAGTAAAATCCACAGGGACTCTTTCACCTATATTAATATATTAACAGTCTGTTCATTCAGTAAATTAAAATGGTTGCGGGAACAAATTGTTTTTAGGAGAATCCTGAAAGCTGTTAAGATGTACCCTGAAAAAGTCCATAGCATTCTATAAAATGGGACAAAACAGTAACAAATGTGATAAAATATACCAATCAATAAATCTAATTAAAAAGTCCACATAATACCGTATAAATGAGCAAATACCCATCTAGCATTTTTGGTCAGTATTAATTCTAAATGTGACATATAACAGAATCCTTGTAAATAATCCACTTCTTACTCTTAATTCTCTTCTTCGCATCCCTTTTCTATTAAGATTAGATAATAGGCATCCATGCAGATTTTATGCAACACAAGACAATGCTGCTTAATTAATGTCAAGTTTTATCTAGGGCAGAAGTAACAACATTTTTGTGACTTTGAGTTTCAGTCACCAGCAAGAGCACAATAGTAGCATTAGGTTGTTACTTAGGAGGATGAGCCAATATAATTTTTGGCTCATGCACATGGTATTTACAGGGTGGTCTTAATTATGTTACTTAGTCATATGTAAAACTAATTCAATAACACTATTTTACTTGAAGGATTGTAGCTTTGGGCTACAGACTTTACAAGGATTTTCAAGGGAGTTGAGATTAGCATAAGACAAGCACAGCTTTGTGAAAAAACCATTTACCTATTATCAGCTTTGACCTAATAATATAAGCTCTAAAAACAACTACTGAGTGATTGCAAAAAGTGATTAAAAGTGGAATTATGGAGGCTTAAAAGTCGAAAAAAGTTGTCTGACTCCAACCTAAACACACCATCATAGGTATACTTCAATGTTTGAACTTTTAAAAATGGATGCAGCACCACTTAGCAAAATTAGAAGATAACAAATTAGAAACCTTTAATGAATATTTGCAATCATTGTATTGAATTTCAAAAAAGAAGCTTTTTAAAAATTTAATATTTTGGCTTCTGTCGACTATTTTTATCCTTTGATTGTAATTAATTCATTCTTTTATTCTTTAATTTGCTTCCTTCATACTTGTAAATGAAACAAAAAACAGCTCTTTGAACATTAAATAGCTAGATAGACAAAATTCAAAAACAACTCTGATTTTTGCAATCATTCCTACATAGTTTAATTATTGGCTATTTTCAAATATTACTTTAATCCCAAGAGGTAAAACCCTAAAATATACAAATGTAATACAATGTAAAACCCATACTAAATTTTTTAAAAAGTCATTTTTCGGTCAAGCTTTACTTCTGGTTTTTCATGGGCAGCATTAGACTCAAAAGTGACATTACCGATCCTGTGCTACGATTCCACCCACACTGCTGTTGTAAAATAGGGCTTCAATTACATAAATTACAAATACATTCACCACTGTAACTATGACCCCAAACCTTTTAGAGATTACTACATAAGAAAATACAACTTGTGTTAGAAACAATTTAATGGCTTATACAGCTGTAGGACTGGTGGATTGAATCTGCTCTAAATGTCACCTAAAAGTCTGGCAATTTCCACCAAGCTGAAATATCTTCAAAACCAGCTGATCCAAGAAAAGATGCTGAAATTGGTAAAGGACACTCCTAGCCACAGCCACCATTCAAGCATTCAGAAAGAAAGATGAATCCAGAAATATCTCCAGAAGTATCTTCTGCTCCTTCAGAATCAATGTCTTCTGTTTTTCTTGTTTCTCTGATAATACTGAAAATACTCTGTGTTTGAAATCTCACATATGGCTCAAGGGCTAAGCTTTAATTAGAACCATTCAGACTGACATTTAGCTCCCTATCCTTTTCATACCATCTCAGCAACAGTAGTTGCATTAATCATTCCTAATTTTACTTCCCAACACACACAGCTGTCCTCTTGCATCTGCTAAAACAGAGGTCTTCAAACTCGGCCCTTTTATGACTCATGGACTTCAACTCCCAGAATTCCTCAGCCAGTGTGCCTGGCTGAGGAATTCTGGGAGTTGAAGTCCATGAGTCATAAAAGGGCCGAGTTTGAAGACCCCTGTGCTAAAACAACACTTGACCTATTTGCTCCTACATCTTCAAAGACACCTGCTGCTATACAACTTCACCGGGAACGTCATTATTTCCTATCTAATCAACAAATTTTGCAGTTGTACGATTAACACAGAACAACACTGTGTTCAGTCACAAGACAGACACTTCATTAACCAAAATTCAAGGAAAGACTGAGAGAGGTGGGGGGAATAAAAAGGTATAAGACTTTTAATTGCACGAGGGAGAACAACAAAATCCAAATATCAATAAATTGCATGTAGTGCTTCTTATTGATCTAAAACATAAATGCACTATAAATATTTTTCAGTCTTAGACGAAGATGGGGTGAATCTGCCAAATCAAAATTAGAGTTTCTATTCCTATACTGAGAGGTAAACAGCTACTATAGAGACATTTTAGCAAAGTGCTACATTTTTTTAATACCAATGACATCCTGTATAATTTTGAAAAGCTCTGGGCAGGCTGTGCCTTGAGTAAATAGGAAGGGAGAAAACAAAGCAAGGAAATTAGCCTATTTTGGATGCAGCAGTAATAGAGTGATTATGTGATACGCTTTAGAAAGAATAGCCCTGTGACTGAAGAGCTATCAAGATTCCATGTATGAGGATCTTCTGTATTTCTCAAGCAAAGAGATACAATTGATTTTAAGGAGTATGCTGAGAGCTGTATTCCCCAAAGGAAAGATGGAGACAGGACAAAACTAAATTTGCTGTTGATAGTAATATGCCAAAACCTCCTACTTTTCCCCCAAAAATATATAACTATATTTGACCCAAAGGCCATACTTGGTCTTTTGGGTAGTGTTCTGGAGACAGCAATACAGTGGAAGATCAGGCTACAATAGAGAAAGTAGAGAGCAAAATAGGTTCTATATTAATATATGTAGTTGTTATGCAAAGTTTTAGCAATGTTTTTATTGTTGATGAACCAAAAGTATTATGTTATTTAGATAAGCCAACAAGCTGTATCTGCCAATGTGTTCACCTTCTTTTAATCGAGCTGCAAAAAGATGAGATATTATCAATTTTAGTACTATTACATCTGAAGTACTAGAACTGTTTAAGATACCTCAGATTCATTAATCATGATTATAGGCTTATTTCAACAAAGCAGTTCCTGATATGGCCTTTTCCAGATATTTTGGACTATAGTGCCCAGTGGCAATAGCCACCAAAACTAATGCCAAGGGAATGACAGGAATTGTATTCTGAAATACAGCACATTAAGTTAAAAATGTCAGTTAATGAGGACATGTGGCTTTTGACTTAAAATCTATGTTTTCTCATGTCTTGTGAGCCCAAAAGAACTAACAGATTTTGCATTTCTAGAAACTGGGTCCAGTACTTAAGCTCTATGTAAGTCTCTAATTGCTAACTGCCAGATACACAAAATGGGATAAATCTGAAGTCTGGATGATACAGTTAACCACAAATTTTGATTATACAATCTTCCTTCCAGGGTGCAATTTAACCAAGGAAGTCAGAATGACAGTGAAGGTAGTTTTTCCAATCAAAATATATTATCTATGACACAATCCTGGATCAAAGTTCTAACCTTGTACAGACAAAAAGACAAATAATCTCTCCTAGTTGTGTCTCAAAGTTAATACAATTACTTAAAGATTAAGAAAATGTTTCTGCATTTGTAGTTTTCCTCATGATCCACATCGCCATTTTACTTCATATATTTTTAAAGAAACGGCAGAATTTCAAACAAGGGAAGAATTTGGTAACAAGAGTAAAACCAACAGATCCTTTATAGATGTTCCTAGGTTAAAGAATTAAAGATTTTGCTTTGATTCTGAAGAAAAACAAAACAGTCCCCACAAATAGAGAGAATACAATACTCACTGACAAAGTATTCTATCAGTCAGTTGGCCAATTTTGGCTCCATATTGCTGCACTTAGGAACCCTGGATGTGTAGAAGGACACATAGCTTCACTTCCTGAGCTAGCTGAGGTCAATAATGGCTATTTAATCAAAGAGTTGTAAAGAACCACTCCAACTTCCCACTCAGTGCAAATTCTGCTAAAACACTGAAGCCCAGCTTAAAATTTCATGACAACTGTTGACCTGATCCAGGTGATACCTGACCATGTTAAACTGGTATAGCGTTGGTTCTGTTAGTTCTGGTATAGGGTGTTATTAGAATACGGGAGATGGGTTTTACACGGCTCCTCTAAAATGGGCAGATGATGCCATGATCGGCTTTAGAATGCCAGCTGGTGTAAACACAACAGGAATTAAGGACTTGTTTAAAATAACTGAATCATTCATGAATCTTAGTAGTCTTCAGAAATATCTAAGGGAAATGTCCACTGTGGACTTCAAATCTGTGAATATATATGGGCTACAATCTGCTCATCTAACCCTTGCTAATTAAATTAACTAACCATGTTTTTTTTCCATAAAAGATCAAAATACTAAAGCAGTAAAGCAAACTCTTTTAACTCCTATATTTTTATCAGGAGTTGGAAGCATAGCATTCGTGGCCCCTTATGAAACCCCCAAGAAGAATCTCACTCTCTCCAGCCCTTAAATCATTAGAATCGCAAATAACATCAGTAGTTTCTTACAAACTAACTCCAAATGTAGGTAATCTGGGCATTGTGCAACTATGAATGATTCTTGAATTACCATTTTCCCCCTCTGGTGAAAGTCAGTCTGGATGAACCATTTAACTTTAACCAATTTTTATTATGAAAAAAATGTTGCTTGTATACCCAGAAGGGGAAAAAAATCTTGTGCCAGTGATAATAATGCATTTAGCTTCTCTATATTTTTATTTTTTATTTATTTTAATGCCATTTATATCCCGCCCTTCTCCGAAGACTCAGGGCGGCTTACAAGCTTATCCACATAAAATAGTATGGCAAGATCGAGCTGCCGACCATAGAAGAATGGACTTTAAAGGTCTCCGACCTGGCAGAGATGGCGAAGATATCGGCTTATTTGAAAGATCACTCGCAAGAACGTTATATTATGGAATGGAGAAAGTGGATTGAGTTTATCCAGAATAAGTATAGGGTTAAGAAGTTTTATCTAGCATTCGAATAAGTCTTCTTTCGTGTTTTTTCTTTTCTTTTCCTATTTTTTTTTATATATATTTAATAATGTTAAGTTTTGTTTGTTCTTATATAAGTTAGAGAGTGATGGATTTTAGAATTTATGGTTGTTAGTATATGGTTGCTTATGATTGCTTTTATATATATATACCTTGTATTTAGCTCTGGGAAGTCCGGGGGGGAGGGGGGTGGGGGGGAGGTAGGGGAGGGAAGAGGGAGGGGGGAAGGGGGGAGGTAAGGGGGGAGGGAAGAGGTAGGGGGGAGGTAGGGAGGGGAGGGTGGAGGGGGATGGGGGTTTTTAATGGAAAATTGTATTGTAAAACTTTTCAATAAAAAAAAAAAATAGTATGGCAAGATCATTAGTGCTGGAAGTTTTGAATAGAGATATTAGGATGAGAAGATAACAGGCATAAAAGTTAAAAAAAGTTTATAAACGGAGAGTTTTCACTGACGATGTAGTTATATTCCTGCAAGACCCAGAACTGGTATAGAACACTTGATAATGAAGCTAAATGACTTTGGACCTTTACCAGGCTTCAAAATAAGCAGAAAATAATACGAATATGAATGTTTCAGTAATATGAAACATTGACAAGAAAGTCAGGTTTTAAAGTGGAGAAAAAGATTAAGTGTCTTAACTCCATTGTGTCTGCAGGGAATGACACTGAAACAGACATATCAAGATTGGGTAAAATCTCTGTAATTAAGATGTTTTAGCAAAAATGGTATTTTTATTTCAGATTTTACCAGTATTGACAACTGACATACCATTTAAGCAATGGCAAAAGGATATTTCTAAATTCATATTGCAAGGGAAAAACTGAGAATTAGATACAAATTATTGCAAGATGCCAAAAAAGAGATATGATTTAGGTTACAAGATTTGAAATTGTACTTTGATGCTTGCTGTTTAATCTGGATGAAAAAGTGGGTGACTCTCCAAAACAAAGATTACTTGAGTTAGAGGGGCATGAATTAAGATTTGGATGGCAGACCTACTTATGGCATGACAAAATTAAGATGAATGTTGACTTTAAGAATCATTTTGTTAGCCATGCCACCCTAAGGGTTGGTAATAAATATAAAATAAAATTCCCTATGAAGGTACCTCTTTGGGTATCATCTCAGGCTTTTTGCAGAAAAGAAATGATGTCAAGCCCAGACTGATGGACTTATGGTCAGAGAATAATTTTTAATCAAGGTGGAGTTAGTTAGAAGGATGTGTCTATAATTGGCTCACATAGACACAATTGAAAGAAAGATTTAAAGTAGACAAAATGTTATGGGTTTGACCTTGCAAAAAATGAATTTGAAATTGTATTTTGTGGTAATGATGAACAGGTTATTACCAAGATTTATAATCTCTTATTGAAACTGAATATGTGAAGGAATGTATGATTTAATGGGTAAAGAATTTTGGGTATAATGCTGGAACAACGGGAACAGAGGTGGGCAAAGGGCTTAAAATTTACATTGAACTATAATTTAAAATATTTTTTCTATAAAATGTACTGTTGGTATTTAATAAATTGACAAAGATTTATAAAGGTACTTCAAATGTATGTTGGAAACATAAATATAAAGAACGAATTTTCTACTATCTTTGGTGGACTTGTGACAAAGCAAAGAAATATTAGGGTAAAATTCATATTTTAATATAGAAGGTTCTTAAAATAAATATACAAATTAAACCAGAGACTTTTCTTCTAGGATTAATGGACAAAGAACCTGAAAAAATGGAACTGTTGTTATACCCACTGATCACAGCGGGAATGCTTTATGCAGAAAAATGAAGATATATTAATTCCCACAATGGAAGAATAATAGAAGAGAGATGGTCATATTAACTGCTTTAATCAACAACTAAAATACATCTAACTATCTGGAAATCACTTCTAGATTTTGGGCTTGAGATAGAAAAAAAATGAAACTTGCTTAACTTTGTGATTTATTGATTAGACAAGGTTTTTTGTTAGAAAAATGTCTAGTATATGAGAAGTAAGAAGTTGAGGCTGTAATGTAATTGTTCATTCTACTGCTGAAAAGTTAATGCTTTTTCCCCTTCATCCTTCACTTCTCTCTTTCCCCTTTCTCCACTATTTGCATTTTCACTTTATACTCCTAATATGCTTAATAAAATTATATTAGATAAACAATATTAAGATTGTTATCCCCTTTCCCAGCAAACTTCAGAAGTGTGTGTGTGTTTGTATGTAATTTCTCTGAAGAGAAATTTGTTTCTCTTAGTTATCATATTAAGAGACACATAAATGTGACAAGACATCAAACTGGATTTTTTTCTTTCGAAAAAAGTGCAGTTCAGTTAAGAAAAAGCTAAAAAAAGGGAGATTGAGAGTGACACATTTTTTTTAAAGTAGGTAATTAAAGGAAGTTTTTTTTTATCCATCTATTGATGAGTCAGTCAGCTACCATTCTGTTGTCTCCTTATCCAACAGTGAGCAATTTCAAAGTCAGGTTGGAGATCAAATAATGCCTGGTAAACAAAAATCACCTCATCTTCTTGATCAGTAACTCAAGGAGTGGTTTTTGCTAAGGATTATTTCGGAATGGAAATTTGATATGCAATTTATATTCAGCAATGTTCTTGACTTGTACAGAGACCACATTCTTGAGGACAAAGAAATTGTACACAAGTCTAACCAATTAAACTAATGGATAAAAAATACAATCAAACTCTTTAAAGGTTGCTCGAATTATTTTAAGTTGGCTCCAGTATGAATTACTTAAACTAGCTAAATTATATAAAATCTAAATATACATACGTAAACAGGATCTCTTTCCAGCTGTGCTTGCACCCCCTAGGCACAGGTTGCCTCCCCGGTGAACCAGTTCAAGTTCCAAGTTTGTCCTGAATAAACAGGAAGGGAATAGCCTTATTTCAATTATTTACAAGCTCTAAAACAATTGTTCAATCTATCTGTAAAATTGTACCCCCAAATGAAAGGGAGCAAGAAAATGACAGAGTATGCATGCCGTACTAAACTGTGGTATTACGTTGAAGCGTAAATTCTCCCACTCCCTGTTTTGTGCAGCCAAAAAGGTCATCATCCCATCAGCCAGTTGTATAATTAAAATATTGCCCAGATTCCTACAGCTCTTGACTGAAAACAAAAAATTAAAAAAGGCAGTCTGGAACTACAAAACTACTGCTTTGCCCTGCATCAGGATAAAGGGAACCCTGGTGGCGCAGTGGTTAAAGTGGTCAGAATGCAGTATTGCAGGCAGACTCTGTCCACAGCTTGAAGCTTGATCCTGATGAGGCTGAATATTAACTCGGCCTTCCATTCTTCTGAGGTCGGTAAAATGAGGACCCAGATTGTTTGAGAAAATATGTAAATAATGCTTCGGTATTGTAAACTGCCCAGAGAGTGCTGTAAAGTACCATGGAGCGGTATATAAATCTAAATGCTACTGCTATCAGGGTAAAAGCAATTTGGTACCCTACAAAGGTGAACTTTAACTCCTCCAGTTGCTGTACAAATGAGCGGCAGATGGTAATTGAAATCGGCAATATTTGCAGGGCACCAGATTGCCCATCCCTGAGATACAGCATAACTAATCCAAATAATGTAAAGCACTTGGAAGGATTTCATCGAGTATAAACTATTTTGCAAAAATACCAATGGCATATGTCAGAAAAGAACTCTTTTTGTACAAAATGTTTGTTAAAACATATTCACATTACTAAAATAGTAGCATTTCAAATAATAATATTATTTGAGTTTGCAGCTTATGTCACCATTTTTTGAAGGAAGGCTTTAATCCTCCTTACATTGAGAAAAAGCAATTTAACAGTGAAAATGTTTGGGCTTTGAGCTCCATCTGGTTGCTGCTGATAAGGCCAGCCACATGACTAGGGAATTTTCCACTCTTCAGGCAATTTACAGCACTTGCTGAATTTCTAAAAACTTAACAGCAAAGCTGTGACACAGATTTCATATTAGTGAACAGGAAAAAAATGCAAATCACACCTTAGATAACTAGATGAATATTAAAATACTTATTTCCTGAAATCTCTTCAGTTTTCTTTAAAGGAATGGTAGTAACCCACTGTTGTTAAGAAGAAGAAGAAGAAGAAGAAGAAGAAGAAGAAGAAGAAGAAGAAGAAGAAGAAGAAGAAGAAGAAGAAGAAGAAGAAGAAGAAGAAGAAGAAGAAGAAGAAGTTGGAAGGGACCTTGGAGGTCATCTAGTCCAACCCCCTGCTCAGGCAGGAAACCCTATACCATTTCAGGCAAATGGCTGTCCAGTCTCTTCTTAAAAACCTCCAGTGTTGGAGCATTCACCACTTCTGGAGGCAGGTTGTTCCACTGGTTAATTGTTCTAACTGTCAGGAAGTTTCTCCTTAGTTCTAGGTTGCTTCTCTCCTTGACTAGTTTCCATCCGTTGCTTCTTGTCCTGCTTTCAGGTGCTTTGGAGAATAGCTTGACTCCCTCTTCTTTGTGGCAGCCCCTGAGATATTGGAACACTGCTATCATGTCACCCCTCACTCTTCTCTTCGTTAAACTACACATACCCAATTCCAGCAACCGTTCCCTAAAACAAAGACATTATTGATTCCTGAGAAATAACAAAAGGTGGTCCCTGTCCTTGAAAAAGACTGCACAGAAAGAGATGAGTTAGGAGGGGAAAGGAAAACAAAGCTGCCCCAAAGAAAAAATAACAGGGCTGTGCTCTCTCAACTGAGCTAGTAAGATTGGCCCTGCTTCCTGTCACTCCCTCTGCTGTGGTCTGGTGAAATGGCTATTAGATGTTAACTGGGGAAGAACCCAAAGGTTTTTCTTAAATCTCTTGGGATTTTGCCCTCTGTCCTCTTCAGTCATTCTACCTTCCAAATAAAAAGCTTTCTTCCTTAACCAAAGCAACATATTTGCGTGATCATTTCTAGAATTTTTTTCAATACAGTGAAACTACCTGTCAGGTATCGGGTGACATCTATATAATGATTTTGAATGAGTGGGATCAGCCCACCACTTTTAGTAAGAGAAACAAGTAAACAACCTAGCAGTTCGAAAGCACGTAAAAATGCAAGTAGAAAAAATAGGGACCACTACGGTGGGAAGGTAACAGCGTTCCATGCGCCTTTGGTGTCTAGTCATGCCAGCCACATGACCACGGAGACGTCCTCGGACAATTTTATACATACATATATATATACATATACATATACATACATACATACATATATATAATTTATATTTATATTATAGTACTATAATCTCATTCTTGGTTAACATGTTTTGCAGAAATCATTTTTTCTTGTTGCAAACGGTTGGAGTATATGACCTTTAAAAGATGTAAAGTCCAATAACACGAAAAAAGAACTTTCTGAAACCTTTTAAGAAAAATCCCAGTGTACGAATAAGTAACAACCAAAAAACTCATAAACTAAATTTAGTTCTTATTACTTTTACAAAGGTCAAAGTATACAACCATTCATCAGCTTAGAAAAATCACCGTTCTTCATAGCTTTACTGTCTTCTTGAAGGCTCAAGAAAAGGTTACTATCTTCCTGAAATACTCACATGCATTAATAACTGATGTATCATGTGCAAGTATGCCCTGAGATAATTCTACTGATTTTCAGAGTACCTAATGGTGTCAAAATAAAAAATAATAATAATCACAATGTCAAGAAAAGCTACAAAAAGTAACCAAGCATCCATTCTGAACACATGGGGCAGGCTATAAGAATTACTAGAAATCGGAATTTGTAATACTTCTGTAATAACTGCATATTATCAAGCTACAATTGTGATGGCAATACTCTTTTCCCTGCAACTCTATCTACCCAGTGAAGGTTTTTCCAAAGTCAAAGGGCTCTTTAATAGAATCCTCTGGGACATGTTTATTTTATTTAAAAACTTATATAGCCGTTCCGTCATATTTACCAGAATCCTGGGTGACTCACAAAAAAACAATAAAATCATTAAAAATATAAGAAGTGTTTGAGCGATAGTTTGAGGATAAAATCTGTTGAAGTAAATAAATTAGACATGGTCTGATACAAAATTTTTGAATTGTTTTTGGTTTTTATTACCAAGGTTATGTGGGAAATGCTTGGTAAGTTCATCAATCCCCGTTTATTCATTGTTGCACCCACATTTCCTCATACCATAAACTTGTAAGTTGAGGGTTGTTCATTAATGCAACCCGAATGAGTGACAAACAGAAGCAATCTTTAGAACAGTGCTTTACCCACCTGGCTACAGAGTACATGAAAAGAAAATCATTGTCTGGTGATCCAGGAGTCTTGCTGTAGTCAGTATATTTTTTCTGGGTAGTATTTTTGATATCTTTCATCACTGACTCCATTTCTTTACTTAAATTGGTTTCTGACTGTTAAAGAAAAGAGGGCTTGAATATGTTTAGCAAAACCAGCAGCAGTAACAGAAAAAACACAAGACAAAGAGTTCTGCAAATATAAGACGGTGAAACATTAAATAGAATTTTGCAATATTACATTAAACCTTAACAGAGAGATGCTCAACAAACTCTTAGCTATTCAATAAAGTATTCACTGGAGTTCACTGACAGAGATATTTTAAACAAACACTTCCAACATGCTAGCCTTTCATTAAGATTAGACATAATTTATATTTTTGTTGTGTTATTGTTTCTGAAATCAGCACATGTGATTGAATACAAAACATAAAGTTCACTTTAATAAAAAATAGGCTATATTCTTTTAAAAGCTAAGCAGTACAAAGTAAGAAGAAATAGAAAAAACTAAAACGTATTAACTGGAACATATTAATCAGTATTGTAATATCTGCTCAAAAGTATAGAATTGTAATTTATTTCCAGGCAGATTTGGGTAAATTGGAGCCCAAAGTTTATAAACGAAAGTGAATGTCATTATAAAGCTTCAAAATAGAAAACTATATATAAAAGGTTATGATAAAATGAATAATCCATAATGATAAACCTTCTAAACTGGAAGATTTTAAATAGTTTTCAGTCATAAATGCAGTCATTTTTACACCATTACAACACTGCTTGAAATATGATTTAGTTCTATAAAAAGAAGCTGGAAAGCATGGATTTAATAATCAATAAATACTTATGTTAAAATTCAACAGCAAAATGCTGAGATAACCGTAACTTTATTTTAAAGGTGATATAATTGAATCTATCTATTTGAAACATTAATTTTCCTGAAACATTTGCATTTAATGGAGAAATGGTAGAGAATGTTCAACTTTTGAAATTTTACCAAACAGGTGATGAATTATGAGGAGAGAAACAGAAAGAAGATGGAAAGACAAATTAACAAAGGATCTTTCTGCCTTACACTGATGCTTACTGGGAAAGTTCCCAGCTGCTCTTGAAGTTCTTCCACCTCCTTGATGAGCTCCTGCATATTCTTGGTACTGTGACACTGAGAAAGATTTCGCTCTACATTGTTGCCAGGATAACATGGAAGGACACTGTTGGCAAACTGCCTACACAGAGGACAGGTAAATTCTCCCTTGTCCACAGCAAAACCTTGGAGAACCTGATCATTCTAAAAGAAACAACAAAATAAGTGAATTTCAGAAATGGCAAACATTTATAATTGTAACTGTGTTGTTTATGAAATGGATGAAGTACTGCAGCATGTTTATAAATGTGGATTTCATTTCTTATACATTAAAAGTTCACCGAAGTTTCACCAATATCTACTGGAAACTTCTCATAATGAATAAAAAATGTTATAAAAGAAACTTTTCATTTTGTCTTACCCGTAGAGATTCCATGTAGGATTTATGACAATCTATGTGTAATGTATGGCCACATGTTTGCACATATACACCTCCTTCCCAGCCAATCGATACTGATTGCAGACAAGAACTCTAAACAGTAAAGCATTACGTTTAAGATAATACACGTGGATACATCATTACTTTAAAATACAGGACACTAATTCATTAAGGTATTCATATTTTTATTAATGAGCAAGAATGGTATAGACACTGTTAAATCTAAAAAGGACTGCTGTGGTTACTAAATAATTGTACTGTATTATGAGTGAAAAGAATAAAAACAAATACAAATTACAAAAAAAGTATTACAAAAAAGTTTGAAAAAGAAAGGGAGAAAAAAAAAGAAAATAAAGTAACATCCCCCTTTAGCTCAGTAGACAATTTTAAAAGCTTATCAATTTCTAAATACAATATAATTTGTCTTCAGCCCCATAGTTCATCTCTTCAGTAAAAAAAAAATCCCAAAGCTTTGTCAACAAAAGTTCAGCAAACCACATTATTTTACTTTTAACTCTTATATTCCTTCCCTGTTTTAAGAATCTTATTTTAACCCCTTCAAAATGAGTCCCAGAACTAGTTTTTTTTAAACCAGAAATCTTTCACAACTTATAACAGATTTCTTTTGCATATCCAATAATTAAAGTTTCTCTTTTTGTTTGTCACCTAATAAAATCCTTCAAGAAATAACAGAGCTCTCTTTTTTCCAGTAAGAAAAAGTTATCCAAGTCAGTTTCTTGGTTCAATAAGGAGTAAATTATCCGTCAGTTCCATTTGTGTGCCCATATCTTTCTCCATTTTCTTCTCATTGCTTATCATATTTAAAACCTCCTTCAAAATAATTTCAAAATTATCCGTTGCAACTTGTTCTAGTTCGGCAACTTCATTACAACACAACAACAACAACAACAACAACAATAATTCAAAGCTATAATTCCAAATCTGTTAACTTTCCAAAATCCACATTCTAAGCACCCTTTTGCTGCATAATTAAAAAAAATCCATATATTTACAAAACTTTAAAAATCACATTTATGCTACTTTCCTCTAAGGCAGGGGTGTCAAACAGCCCGCCCACGGGTCGGATGAATCATGCCAAAACTGCGCCCATCCCAGCTCCAGCACTGGGGAAAAAGTCGTGATATGTCGTGACTCGTCACGTGACATGGCAAGTTTGACACCCTTCCTCTAAGGAGAAGGGCCTTCAGCTGACAAATACAGTAAAACTTTACCAGTCTGAAAGGTATTAATTTTTCTAGTACAATAAAAAAAAGAAATCCAAAGAGTGATTAACAAACATGACTTGGTTGAGCTTAATGTCCATAAAAGGCTACATTACAAGGGCCAGCTTGATGGAATCCAGATTCCTAGTCATTCAATTCATAAACCGATCACAAAATAATCTGCTCATGAATGGTGGCTTCTGGAATCACTTGAATAATCTCAACAATCTTGCCTTCCTCTAGAGAGATTCGCCAACCTGGGTCCAGCATCCAGCCACAATTCTCATCATAAATGCCCTCACAGAAATCCCAGAACTGTTACAGTTATAAGTGTTGTTATTACTACAGAAATTAGCCTAGAAAACATTATTATTATATACACTGAGTAATAGCGGTTGCATTTGGAATACAATTTTCAACACAGAGTAAAGCTTTAACATTTTAAAAACAAATTTGTAACTAATTAAAATTATCTCTTGAAACCTTCCTTAATAATTTTAATTATATATACTATTATAATTATATATACTGTTAAGGAAATTAGCAACAGGATTTATTTTTACTGTTCAGAGCATTTCAGCAGACAATTCAAAGGATTTCAGAGGTATACATTTTTCTTCTAACCAAAATTTATTTATTTTTCTCGCTATAATTACTTTAGCAACTAATTTTCTAGAAAGCACAATCATTTGAGTCCATAAATATTAATGTATAGATTAGTTTCAAGTTTTTGAAGAAATTACACAAGACTCTATTAAAGAGATAATTAATGTAGCTTCATTTAAGTGCTGACATGTTGACTCTTAGTATAGTTTCTTCATACATAAAATTTCTCCAAGATAATCTGTCCTGCATCTAGCTTTTTAAATCTCTCAATAGTGTATTCACTGCTGTTGTAATTGAGTCCACCCACCCTGCTGCTGGTGATTTTGTTTATTTCCTACCTTTGTTTTTATAAATAATTCAAGGTGGTGAATATATCCCACACACCTTTCTCCACTTATTTTCCCCATATCAAAAACTCAGTGAGATGAGTTGGGTTGAGAGAAAGTGACTGGCCCATGGTCTCCCAGCTGACTTTTTTTTTTTTAATTCCATTTATATCCCGCCCTTCTCCGAAGACTCAGAGCGGCTTACAAGCTTAGCAGTAGCCTTCATTCTATGTATATGCCTGCTTATTAGGGCTTTCACACACATCCCAAGCAGCATTATTACAAAGTCAGCTTAATTGCCCCCAACAATCTGGGTCCTCATTTTACCTACCTCGGAAGGATGGAAGGCTGAGTCAACCTTGAGCCTGGTGGGATGCGAACCTGCATTAATTGCAGGCAGCTGGTGTTACTTAAGGAGGCATTAGCCCACTGCTAATGGCCAAGGCGGGACTTGAACTTTTGGTCTGTTGCTTTAGACTAAATATTACAGAACTTTTGCATAATATCCAAAATATAATACTTTGTCATTTGTGTCTTGAGAATTCTAGATTGCTTTATTTTATGATCCATTTATTTATGTTCCTGGCTATCCGTTGTATTCTGAAGACCATTCTCCAACGCTAATATTCAGAAGTATTTATACTTTATATCCTGCTTCTTTAAATTCCAACTTCTGCATGCATAGCTGCATCACAAGAAAGCCATTATCTACACTGTTCTAACTATTTGATATAGACTCCTGAGCATCTTTTCCAAGACCTTTATGGTTACAAATCTGTTGTATATTTCTTGACAACTGATTCCCTTACTGTTGAAAGCACAGCGCCAAAAGCAAAAATTATCCACCATTCTATGTCAACTTTAATGTTGTTCTAACCAGTTCCATGCCTGTTTGTTGTATTGCTGTCATTTAGTTGTAGTCCTACTTTTTCAATATATTCCTTGACTTTCATTACTAGAGCTTCCTGCTCATTTGCAGTTTTTGGCATTTTCCGCTATTAAAGGAGAGTTCCCGGAATAGTGCAGGTTATTTATGTTTGTTCCTCTAACTTTAAAACCACAGTTACCTTTTTCCAAACTGGCTTGTCTCAACATATATTCAGCATGTGAGCAGAACATAATGAAGCAGAATGGTTCCAGATCAGGAAAGGAATGTGACGAGATTTCCTTCAACAAAATCATCCTTGCAAAACTTTTATAACATAAACTCTAGTTCTAAATAAGTTCAATACAAGAAAACAAATGGAGTAGTCTTCCACCATGCAGCTACAAAATCTACGTACATCTTTAAAGAACTGCTGTAAAGTTGCAAGGCGTGTTTCAAATATTGCCGCACAAGTATCATTAGGATATATTTGTTCCTTTTCAGATGTTGGTAACTTCTTAGGCTCAGTAGTATTACGGCACTGCCCCAAAACTAGACAGGGAGAGAGAGACAGAGAGAGGGAGAGGGAGAGGTAGAGAGAGGGGGGGAGGAGGAGGAAGAGGAGAGGGAGAAAGAGAGAAGATATTTACAGCATATCACAAAACAGAATTAAAGTGCCCATCCATGCAGGGTAAGTGAGTTAAGAGTCACAGAACTGATTAAAATACTTGCACTGAACAATAACTATTTGTTGTATGGATATTATATTATCAAGCCAATACGATCAAGAAAATGTTACATTTTATTTTAACAAGCAGTTAAAATATTATTTGTATTAATGCCTTTCTCTTCATTCACACACACACATACATAAATTGTACTCTTAATTTTTATTTAACCTAATTGTACTCTTATATTTTATTTAACCTAATGTTTCTATTCTCTAATAAGTGAGAACTTGGATAATTTATATCTGCGTATAAAGAGGTATGTGCCTTGCCTCTCATTCTCCTTATTAGTTCCTTTGCAGTACAGTAGCAAATATTCTTAGACAAATATATTCTTCATCTCACTAATCTGTTGGTGCCACTAGAGTTTGATTTTGAAGCCATACCTGAAGAAGCTTGTAAGAAAACAACTAATCCTGTTGGTCGCTCTTCAGTAGAAGGGCCACTTTGGCCACAAATAACACAATCATAGATGGCTTCAGAAACATGTTCTTCTGCTGTTGCAATCTCCATAGCAATATCAGCATCTGGTGATTCTAAAGAATGGAGAAATAAGACTGAATAGGGAAAATTAATTGCAATTTGAACTATTATAATGTGAAGTTTATTGCTTTCCCCTGGAGGATGTTTTTTTACGGTCAGACCTTACCGATGCAATACATCATCTCCATGCTTTTAAAAGTGTTGGTTGTAACAGGCTATAAGAACAGCCTGGGAGCCTGGTATGTATTTTAGTTCTGCAATGTTGGAAAATTTATTTATTAGATTTTGCAACATAATGGACTTATTAGGTTCATATGTAACTGTAGTACACAGCATGAGTGGTCAACCAAATATAGCTGAGTTGGTCAACCAGGACACTGTGAAGATATCAGCACGCAAATCGCCAAGATGACAACTGAATGCTAATGTCAAAGCTGAAAAATAAGATTCAAATGTGGCATAGACTTCATTTCATCTTGTTTGCTTATTTATTGGGTAACAGTCATGCTGTTTGATACAGCCTGGATAGTATGACCTTGGAGAAGATCTTCAAAAGTTCAATTAATATCTCTGACTCATTGTTAGTGGCTTCAGGGATCTGCTGCCCTTAGGATTTGTTCTCACAGAGTGACTAACAAATGGAATGACTAACTACAGTAGGCCTGCTTAATAAAAGCCTGGCAATGTTTGCAGGAGCCCACTATGTGACCCTTCCCAAAGACAAAATAACAAAGCCATCTGAGCCATAGAGCTGAAGTATTGGCACTAGTGGAACAGAACTTTCCAAGATAGACAGATGGCTGAGGCCAGCAGAGTAAAAGAGAACTATTGTAAACTATATCCGACAAGAGCCATCAGTGCATCGGAATAGATAAAGAATGAAATGAAATAAGATGACTACTGAAACCATGAACTCATGGTCTCCTGCTTTCTAGCATGGTGTCTTAACCACTGGGCCAAAGTGGCTCTCATTTTACAATATACATTTTTTAAAAAATAAGCCATAATACTCCTGTATTTAAATTAACGCTTTGAATGCCCAATATCTTTCAGGTTTAGCTCAGCTAAACTTAAGATCATGTGTACATTTACTTAATTAGCTGAAGAACTCCAAAACAAAATTCACAGCATTAATCTTAATTGTTTTTATGAACTGATTTATTTTGAGAAGTTCCCATTTTCAGTAATCCAGAGTTACTCTTATTTGGCATTTTAGCACCAGACCAGACAATATATCGCCAATGTCTACCTTGTATTCAAATAAATAGAAAATAAATATACAGAATAGTTACTAGTTATTGCAGTTTGGGAGATCAAGAGAACTTTCAGCAAACGTGTGTGTGTGTGTGTGTGTTTGTGTTTGTGTTTGTGTGTGTGTTTAGAAACAACAACAGGCAGTCCTGGATTATTGGAACAAACACAGACCTTTCTGATCCTCCAGAACAGGGGTGTCAAACTGCCAGCCTGCGGGCCGGATGCGTCATGCCGAAACTGTGCCGGCAATGGAAAAAAAGTCACGATACGTTACAACACGTCACATGATGTTGTGAGTTTGATACCTCTGCTCCAGAATTTGATAGTTAAATGTTTTCTGTTTTCATATCTTTTAAATGTAAACACCCAAAAACAGTTAATATTCCAAAAAGTTAAAGAGTTTACAATGTGTAACTGGAAGCAGCGCTGCCCTTATGAAACTGCAGCATCAAGATAATTCCCAGAATCAGCAGGATAATGATTGGTTGGTCTAACATAGCATGTGTGTTCTCAGAAGACCAGTGCAAGCTATTTATGTTCTAAAACGGTGCCGTGCGGTTTCTCTCTTTCTCACCTTCAACTTTTCAAAAAGCGTTACGTCAGAAACTGAGCGTGCTAAATGATGCAATATTAATAAGAGATTGGGGGGGAAAACAACTCTACCTACACTACAGTTTAAATGGATACTCTTTGTGAATTCTCAGATAACTAAAATTCACACATTAATTTTACAGTTTTCTGAATATATCACATACGATCATATTAGTCAGATTTGAAGGTCATACAGTTTTATGCAAAATGATGCAATTTTTCCCTTAGAACAGCTGTTCTAAAGACATCATTTATGGCAGCAATGAAAAACTGGCCAGCCATGAATTATTATTACCAGTACATGTTGTTTTGCCTTATAACAACTTGAAATTCATCAATTTCCTGTCTAAAGACCTAAACCAGGGGTAGCTCATGCTGGCTCAGGAATTCTGGGAGTTGAAGTCCACGAGTCATAAAAGAGCCAAGGTTGCCTACCCCTGACCTAAACCAAACATGATTAAGGAAAGAACATAGGAAATTGCTGTATGTTGAATAAGGCTCCTGATCCAGTTTTATTGGCTTTGACCATAAGTAGTTTTTGAAGTTACAGGCAAAAATTTTTCCTGCTCTACCAAGGGAATTACCCACAGACCTTCTGCAGAGATAATACTATATATAATCAGTTCAAGATGATTTGCAGTTAGCAGAGCATTTACAAAAAACAAAAAACAATTATCAAGAAATCTAGAAAAAGACATGTCCACCTTCTTTCAATGCCAATTTCATTCTCCTAACCACTTCTATTTGGCATTAGCTAAAAAAAAACCTTTAAAATAAGTTTATTAAATAAACTGATTTGAAAAGTAAATTAAATTAGCTAAAATATAAGTATTTACTTAGTTTTAAATGATCTATTTAAAATAAAGGGAAATATAATTCAAGGAAAACCTTTAATTTCAAATAATTTGAAATAAGACAACAGTACAGGTAGTCTTGACTTACAACCACAATTAAGCCAAAAAATTCTCTTGCTAAGACAATCGTTAAGTGAATTTTGCCCCATTTTATGACCTTTCTTAAGACTGTTGTTAAGCGAATCACCGCAGTTGTTAAGTTAGTAACACAACTGTTACTGGCTTCCCCTTTGACTTTGCTTATCAGAAAGTAGCAAAAGGTGATCACATGACCCCAAGACACTACAACAGTTGTAAATATGAGTCAGTTGCCAAGCATTTGAATTTTGAATATGTGACCAAGGAGATGCTGCAACACTAAGTGTGACAAATATCATGTCACTTTTTTCAGTGCCGTTGTAATTTCGAATGGTCACTAAATGAATTGTTGTAAGTCGAGGATTACCTGTCTACCCTTTAAGACAATCCTCGGAGTGACTGGAAAATATTGATTCAGATACTTTAGATTATCCTGAGGGCTACACATTGTAATTTGTTCAAACCCAGGATTGAATCAGACAATTGGGAGATATTTAAATAGAAGAAACCTTATGCTTCAGAAGTCTGGAGGATAGTTACACTGAGTGTCCAAAACAGGTGATACATTTCTCCCCAGACTCTCCTATAGCCTGGAGTAAGAAAGAAGGGGTTCATTTTTATAACTGAGAGCTTCAGTTTCTAATATACATAATTTATTGAAAAATCCCTTTTCCAAAAAGACTACACAGCTGCCTTTGAAAACCACTGGCCCAGAATGCATGTGACCAGGTACATGGGTTACCTGTATGTTTTTAGCTTAAATTCAAGGTGTTGGTAGAGAGTCAAGCCTAGCCAATTTCATAAGTTTACTGTGATGGAGAAAAACAGGATGGTGCACATAATATCATCATGGGTTTTGAATTAAAGATATAAATTTATATTTTGAATTAATTAATTAATTTTGAATTAAAGATATAAAGATATAAATTACACTTAGGTAATCCTTGATTAACAGCCACTGATTCACCACCATTCGAAGTTTTGACCGTGCTGAATGAGTAATGATTATGATAGGTCCTCAAAAGTTCCCATGGCTCCGGCACCCCGTGGTTATGTGGTTGAGATCTGTGCACTTAGCAACTGGCTTGCCATTACAAAAGTTGCAGCGTCCCGCAGTCATGTGATTGTGATTTGCAGCCTTCCCTGCCAACTGCTCCCAATCAAAGTCACTAGGGAAGCTAGCAAGGAAGGTTGCAAGTTGCTTGGGTAAATCTTCCCCACCCATACACTAGTCCTGAGCCTTGCTGCATTTGTCCACACCCTCTCAGCCACTTGTACACTCTTGCACACCCTCCCCCACCCAGCAGCAGCCACCCCAACCCTGCTTTGCCCTGCATACCCCTTCCCCCGCTCTGCCACCCAGCGGTAGCCACTTACCTGGGTGCTGGCCTGCTTGCAAGCTGTCTGGGGACTTGCAGCTTCCCGTTGGCTTCCCTACTGACTTTGGATCTTGGAAGCTGGCAGGAAGTTGCAAGGAGGTGCTCACCTAATGACCCTCAGTGCTCACTTAATGACAGCCACGACGGGGAACTGCAGGGATTGTTTATCGCTAAGTCATGTGGTCATGGGACATAATGCTTTATGACTACACTGCTTAGTGGCAGAAATTCTGATCCTAATTGCTGTTGTAACTCAAGGACTACCTGTACATAAATAAATAACATTTTAAAGCCAACAACCTCAGTTACTGTGCCCGGGCATGCATAGGAGCAATGAAAGACTCGGGAAAATACAAGTTTTAGTTTTGGCAACATTATGGAGATGTCACCTCAGGGATGACTCATCATCACACATCCTGCCACCTATCTTAATTCAAAAGTATATTTACCTGAGTCCATGTCAATACCGTGTAAATCTCAAGAAAAGTGTGGGACCTTTAAGGAATAGCTGAGCAGTAATGAATGTGCCCATGCTAAAACTGAAGTATCCTTGTCTGCTTCAGATGCAACTACTACAACAAATATAAAGACCTATTCCTTTTTTCAATGTATGTTTAACATGGAAACAAAACTGCTTATATATTTAGAGCAGAGATTCATCATCACTGTTTGTCTGGAACTTCATTTTGAATGTAAACAATTATTTCCATAGTTACTCTTTCCTATTTGTTCTAAAATGGAATCTAAAGAGGAGATACTACTTTGTTCCTTTCAGTCCAAAAGAGTTTCTAGTCTTCCTCATTTGACTTTTAACTTCATTTCCCAATGTCAAGAACAATGACTGATGCAAACAGACTGCACATCTTACCAACATCCATAGCAGTTTCCATAAAACTTTTCTGCCTTGATGCAAATTCAGCCAAAAGCTTCTGCTGTCGTTCCCTGGCCTTTTGTCGTCTAATGAAATAAAAAAGGGGGGATAATTATAAAGTGATTGTTGACATTTATTTATAAGGTCTATTTATAGATTGATATGGGAAGAAATTTGCATTATTTTTTTCCTGTTCAAATCTGAAAGGTTATTTTTGCCCCAAAGTCACTTTCAAGTGTTTCAACTTTTCTTTTATTGCTTTCTCTTCTAGCCTGCTAGGTCAGAAGCAGAAAATGGGAGCTTCTTTATCATTACAAGAAAGGTTCATGGTTTCAGTTAAGAAATAACTCGTTACCTGTGCATTACTTCTGAGAAATCCTGAAAGATGACAAATGTTCTTAGCTCCAAATAATAGACTAGCTCAAGGACTAACAGATCAAAAGACATCAATGCATGCTATTTTGATTAGCAAGCTATTTGCATACGTGCCGAAAGACATACAATTAGACGAATACATAAGTGGATTGAAAACTGCATTCAAGGACACTAATCAATGGTATCCTATCAAACTGGAATCAGCCATCAAGTAAAATGCCACAGGAGCTGGTCATGAGACCTATATTCCTCAACATTTATACCACTGGATGAAAAAGTAAATGACATTGATTATAAAAATTGCAGACAACACAAAATAGCTAATACCCTAGAATCCTAGTATATTGTTTTGAAAGGGTCTGCAACACCAGCCAGATCATAAAACAAGGAAGTGGTTCAAGATAGGAAAATGTGGAGAAAGCTGGTCCACAGAATCGATGAGAATCAGACACAATTAAAGGGATATCATCATCACCATAATCTGTTATCAGATTCAACATCTTCACCAGCGCAAGAATCCTTAAATTATTCTGAAAAGGAGGCCATCCAGCCTCCATTGGAAAAGTTCCCACGAGTAGTGTGTCTGTGTTTTCCACTCTACTATTCAAGGTATTCTATTAACAAGTATTACCATCAATAATTTTTCCTACTGCTCAGCCTGTATCTTTCTTTTCTTTTCAATTCAATCTGTTGATCTTCCTCCTGCTCTCAATTCCAACAAGAATAAATACAATCCCTCTTGCTTATGTCACTTATAGAGCACTATCGTATTTCTATTTAGTCTTCTCTTTTGTAAGTTAAACATACCTCTCTCTTTTAACACCTTGAACCAAACTGCAGCCTTTCCATATTTATTTAATGTGCAGAGTCCAGAACCAGGTAAAATATTCTAATTGTAATCTAACCAGTAAAAAATACAACTGGAAATAATACCTCCTCCTGTGAAATGGATGTGATGTTTTTGTTAATACAGGCCAGAATTGCATTGTACTTTTTTTGCTCATATTACTCCTAGAATTTTATCACACACCATTGTGAAGCCAGGTTTCCTCATCCTGTAGCCAGGTGCAGAATGTTATACTTGTCACAGGTAAACATTATCTCACTGACTATTTTAAATGCTGGTTTTGTTCTTTAGGATTCTAGCCAATACACCTAATACCACTTGCAAATTTCTGCTTCATCACTGGATGATTTTAAAAATATCAAACAGTACTGGGCTAAGGATGGAGAACTGTGGGGTTCTACCTGAGACTACCTCACGGCAATGTCAAATCATTTATGACAGGAATGTCAAACTCGTGATGTATCGGGACTTTTCCCCCATTGCTGGCAATGGAGTGGGCACGGTTTCGGCGTGACGTATCCGGCCCACGGGCCAGCAGTTTGACATGCCTGATTTATGAGTACCCTTTGGGTGCAATTGTTCAACTGACTGCATGCTATCAAAACACAACACCATCCAGGCCAATTAGTTATTTTGCCTGAAAGGATATCAGAAATTTTCTCAAACCTTTACTAACTTTACGGTTATGTCCACATAAAAATATGCTTTAGAAAATTATCAAGGGAACTTAAAAAAATCAAATGAGAATGATAAAGGTAGCCCAGACAAAAAGCACAACTAGGTGTGCTAGCACTATCTTTATTGTAAGGAAAAATTAACCTAATCTTGCAAGATAGAAAGTATTTCTTTCCTCCTTTCCTTTTACTCTCTGGGCAACTGGTATGGGGGGGGGTGTCCTTTCTGAAATGTTTCCAATGCCCTCCCTCCTTCTGTGGGCTGAAATACCTTTTACATGCTGGTAGTCTGCTGCAGCTCTTGCCCTTAACTTCCAAGGTCACTCCCAAATACCATTACAAGGACCAGGAAAAAAAAAGAAGAACAAGGTAGCTTGATAGCTACATCTTTGAAATATGTGAAAGACTGCTGAAGTTGTCTCATCCTAAAGGAGACAATATAGTGGATTCTCCTTCTCTGGATGTGTTAGATAGAGACTGGATGGGGATCTATTGTGACTGTTTAATTTGTGACTGAGAGGGATAGGTTTACTGATCTAAACCAGGGGTAGGCAACCTTGGCTCTTTTACGACTCGTGGACTTCAACTCCCAGAATTGAAGAGCCAACATTGCCTACCCCTAATCTGGTGGTGATGACCTATAAAGCCCTAAATGGCTTGGGTCCGGGATATCTGAGGGAACACCTGCTGCCAGCATCAAGCTCCCTTCGTCCTGTGCGCTCCCACAGGGAGGGTCTTCTCAGGGTGCCACCGGTAAAAGATTGCCGGCGGATAACACCCAGGGGGAGGGCCTTCTCTGTGGGGGCGCCTGCCCTCTGGAACCAGCTGCCTGCGGAGCTTAGGACTGCCCCCGACCTTCGTTCATTTCGCCGGGACCTGAAGACCTGTCTCTTCGAGCTTTCCGGCCCAGGCTGAGAATTTTTAACTGAGGTTTTTAGTTAAGGGATAATTTAATCTTTTTTAATTGTTTTTTAACTTTTGTATTTTGTACTGTTTGATTTTAAATACCCTGTAAACCGCCCTGAGTCCTTCGGGAAAGGGCGGTATATAAATCTAATAAAATCTAAATCTAAATGGCCCCTTCCAACTATGTAATTGCAGGTTATATAATTCGAAACAGTATAGAATACAATAAAACAAAACATTAAATAAAACAAGGACACGCTGTATATAAATTTTAAAAAACAGTGCCCACAAATACGGAATAGTACCATCGTGAGGTATTAAACTGGAAGGGGGCTAAACATGTTTTCAGCACGTAAGTAAATTGTAATCACTCAAAAGAAACTTACATCAAGAATATGTGGCAACTCATATTTTCCCAAGATATCTCCCTCCACTATGTCTTTGTTAAACTGGCTAACTGTAAATAGAAAGCCTTAATAAGGAGACAGAAACAAACTGACAGAATCAGTACAAGTCAGTAATTTTCCGCAATGCCCCAAGGGGGTCCACGCAGAAAGACTGAAAGTATTACAAAGCAACCCAGCAAAATTCTTTTCTATGCCTTAGTTCCTATAGCAACAAATTCTGCCGGCGATGCCAAGTTTGCCTAAGATGAATAAGCTAGAAAATAGGTCATCCAGCCTCTTTATGCTTGGTTTTTCTTCTAGCACCAACAGCAATAGCTGAGCTTCTCAACATCCTGGCTGAGAGATGGCAGTTGCAAGAAGCACTGACAGATAGAACTTTATTGTGATTCATGTTCAGTTGAAATAAAGCAAGTCATATTGGATATTTATGTCTGTGCAATGATTTTACATACTATAAAAGATCTAGCACACAACATTGCCACAATCTGTTCTCTATTGGCATAGGTCTTCTAAGAATGTCTGTACAACATGACTCAGATCAGAAATACGGCTCTGTGTTCTGGAAACTCAATTTTCCATTGTAAAATTTCCAATTTATGCAAATTTATCTATACCAAAATAGTATGATGTTTACTCATGCGCTTGTGACCTCCCGATTGGACTACTGCAACGCTCTATACATGGGGTTGCCCTTGAGGACCACCCGGAGGCTTCAGCTGGTGCAGAATGCAGCCGCGCAGTTTGTGATGGGGGTTTCCTGATACTCCCACGTAACACCTCTGCTCCACGAGCTGCATTGGCTTCCGGTTGCCCTCCGGGTGAGATTCAAGGTGCTGGTGATGACCTATAAAGCCCTAAATGGCATGGGTCCGGGATATCTGAGGGAGCACCTGCTGCCGGCATCAAGCTCCCTTCGTCCTGTGCGCTCCCATAGGGAAGGTCTTCTCAGGGTACCGCTGGTAAAAGATTGCCGACGGACAATACCCAGGGGGAGGGCCTTCTCTGTGGGTGCACCGGCCCTTTGGAACCAGCTGCCTGTACAGCTTAGGACTGCCCCTGACCTCCGCTCATTCTGCTGGGACCTGAAGACCTTACTCTTTGAGCTTTATGGCCTGGACTGAGAGTATTAATTGGGGGTTTAATTGGATTTTAATTGGGATTTTTATATTCAAGGTTAATGTAATCATTTTAATTGTTTTTAATTTTTGTAATTGTTGTATTGTTTTCTTTTAAAAAACCTTGTGAACTGCCCTGAGTCCTACGGGAGAAGGGCGGTATATAAGTCTAATAATAAACTAAACTAAACCTATCAGGTGAGTATTTACCGAAATAAAATACATGGCAGTGGCATATATTCTACCATACTACTGTAAAAATACTTTTTACAAATTTAGATTGCGCTCATTATAAAGAGTTGAAGTTCTTACACATGCACTCATTTTTACTGGGAATATTGTCAGAGTTGCAGATGCTAGATGTATTCCTGCTGTAGGGAAGAATTTTTAAATTGCAACGCGAGATTGTTGTGCCATGTTTGTAAAATGTTCTGTCACTCCGAGCACCATTTACATAAAAGAAGTATGCGTAAGTGTTTGAAGGCCTAACCTACTCAACAAATCAATGACAACAACAAAATTCCTCTGCTCTTCTCTCTGGCATTTTCGTTGTTGTTTTTTTTTTAATTTTGGAGAATACTCTGTTGTAATGACAAATTAAAAACAATTACATTAAAATGGAAGGTTCCTCAGATCGCTGCTGATACAGTAACAACTAATACATCTGAAAGCTGCTAGACAAGAGATTGAGATTTATATATTTACCAGTTTCATAGCTCACTGAACTCAGTATATTCTGTAAGGCTTACAACACATTAACATTGTAAAAGCTATAGCATAAATACATCCAAATGATGAAAAACAACAGAAATAATAATAATAATTAATAATAATAATAATAATAATAATAATAATAATAATAATAATAATAATAATAATAATAATAATAATACTCTAAGATGGACACCAATAAAATTTATTTAAAGTTGAAGGCTCACTAAAATTAAGCTGTCTAAAAATCACAAGGAAGCTTTACAGACTTCTAGGCTAAAGCGTGAGAGCTCCCACAAAGAAGACCTTTTGCCTCAGCCATATGACCCTCACTCCTGAGAAAGGGAAAACTCTTTTAACAAATCTTTAGATATTGTCACTGGATATGCATATTCGATTCAATTCGGTTCTGTAGTTCTTCTCTCTAAAGACAGGCAACAAATAACTAATCAGTAACTATTCCTTTGAGAGACAGATTTGTACAGTGGTTAAAGGCACTGGGCTGGAAACTCGGAGACTTCTAGTCCTACCATTGAAACGAAGCCAGCTGGGTGACTTTGGGCTAGGACCTCTCTCACAGCTGTATGAAAAAGGCAAACCACCGCTGAAAAAACCTTCCCAAGAAAACTGCAGGACTTTTCCTATGGAATCGGTGGGAGTCAAGACTGACTCAAAGGCACAAACATACACAAAAGCTATCCCTTAGAACAGACATGTCAAACACAAGGCCCGCGGGCCACAAACGGCCCGCCATATGATTGAATCCGGCCCGCACAACTCTCCCAGAAATTACAAAGGTCCGGCCCCCACCACCTTGGCGCCGGCCCGGCTGAGCACCTGCTCAGTAGGAGGCAAGTGCTGGTGGAGCCCAGCAACATTTGCAGCTCATTAGCCCCTCAACAGCTCATTGGCCAGAGCCCAGGCAGCCTCCTCCCAGTTCCAAAAAAAAAGTGGGACTAAAAAAATTCAATCGATCAATTCAAACTGCTCACAAAAAAAAAACAACTCTCAAAGTTCGAATTGATTGAATGAACTTCTTTGGTTTGTGGGACTTCCTACAAACTTCTTTGCTTCTTTGGACTGCACGTGGAGTCAACGGAGGAAGAAACAGGAGGAGTGGAAAGGTGAGTGGGACCTTTTTCTACTTGCTGTGCGGGTGGGGGCAGACTTGAGGAGGCCAGAGAAAGAGCCGCTCTGTTACCTCTGCTGGCATGCTTTGGCGTTTCATCTCCTCGTTCGGGCGCTGCGGAGGGTGAGCCGAGGCGCCCGGCCAGATCCTGCAGTGCCCCAGCCCAGACGCGCCTGCGGGAGCTGAGCCGCTTGTCTCCTCGTTCGGGCGCTGCGGAGGGCGAGCCGAGGCGCCCGGCCCGATCCTGCAGCGCCCCAGCCCAGAGGCGCCCGCGGGAGCTGAGCTATTAATCTCCTCATTCGGGCGCTGCAGAGGGCGAGCCGAGGCGCCCGGCCCGATCCTGCAGCGCCCCAGCCCAGAGGCACCCGCGGGAGCTGAGCCATTAATCTCCTCGTTCGGGCGCTGCAGAGGGCGAGCCGAGGCGCCCGGCCCGATCCTGCAGCGCCCCAGCCCAGAGGCGCCCGCGGGAGCTGAGCCATTAATCTCCTCGTTCGGGCGCTGCGGAGGGCGAGCCGAGGCGCCCGGCCTGATCCTGCAGCGCCCCAGCCCAAAAGCGCCCGCGGGAGCTGAGCCGTTAATCTCCTCGTTCGGGCGCTGCAGAGGCCGAGCCGAGGCGCCCGGCCCGATCCTGCAGCGCCCCAGCCCAGAGGCGCCCGCGGGAGCTGAGCCATTAATCTCCTCGTTCGGGCGCTGCGGAGGGCGAGCCGAGGCGCCCGGCCCAGACGCGCCCGCGGGAGCTGAGCCGTTAATCTCCTCGTTCGGGCGCTGCGGAGGGTGAGCCGAGGCGCCCGGCCTGATCCTGCAGCGCCCCAGCCCAGATGCGCCTGCGGGAGCTGAGCCGCTTGTCTCCTCGTTCGGGCGCTGCGGAGGGCGAGCCGAGGCGCCCGGCCTGATCCTGCAGCGCCCCAGCCCAAAAGCGCCCGCGGGAGCTGAGCTGTTAATCTCGTTCGGGCGCTGTGGAGGGCGAGCCGAGGCGCCCGGCCCGATCCTGCAGCGCCCCAGTCCAGACGCGCCCACGAGAGCTGAGCCATTAATCTCGTTCGGGCGCTGCGGAGGGCGAGGAGCGGCTCCGCTGCTGGGGGCGCATCTCGGCCAGGCCTTGCAGGATCCAGGCCGGGCGCCTCGGCTCGCCCTCCGCAGCGCCCGAATGAGGAGACAAGCGGCTCAGCTCTCGCGGGCGCGTCTGGGTTGGGGCGCTGCAGGATCAGGCCGGGTGCCTCGGCTCGCCCTCCGCAGCGCCCGAACGAGGAGATTAATGGCTCAGCTCCCGCGGGCGCGTCTGGGTTGGGGCGCTGCAGGATCAGGCCGGGTGCCTCAGCTCGCCCTCCGCAGCGCCCGAACGAGGAGATTAACGGCTCAGCTCCCGCGGGCGCATCTGGGTTGGGGCGCTGCAGGATCAGGCCGGGTGCCTCGGCTCGCCCTCCGCAGCGCCCGAACGAGGAGATTAACGGCTCAGCTCTCGCGGGCGCGTCTGGGCTGGGGCGCTGCAGGATCGGGCTGGGCGCCTCGGCTCGCCCTCCGCAGCGCCCGAACGAGGAGACAAGCGGCTCAGCTCCCGCGGGCGCATCTGTGCTGAAGCTCCTCTGCTGGGCTTCTTTCGCATGCAATTCTGGGCCAGGTGCTTCTGAGGGCAAGCAGAGGTGCCTGGCCCGGATCCTGCAAGGCCCCGGCCGAGACGCGCCCCCAGCAGCCTCAGGCAAAGTAGCTCGCATGCAAAACAAGCCCGGCAGAGGAGCTGGAGCAGCTCCGCTGCTGGGGACGCGTCTCGGCCGGGCCTTGCCGGATCCAGGCCGGGCGTCTTTGCTCGCTGCTCCAGCTCCTCTGCCGGGCTTGTTTCGCGTGCGAGCTACTTTGCCGGCCGCTGCTGAGGGAAGATCTCTGGAGAAGAGCATAAGGTGGCAGGGAAGCTGCATGAGGGAAGGCTGCTCCAACCAGCCAGCATCCTTTCCACGCATGAGTGGAAATGGGGTTTCCCTTTCAAGAAGGGCCAGCCTCCCTCATGCAGGACTGGGAAGTGCTGCTCCCTGCCTCCTCTTGCTCTCCAGAGATCTGTCAAGGCAGAAGAAGAAACACACACACACACACACACACACACACTCTCTCTCTCCAAGCTTGGAGACTAGGAGGCTATCTACATTTGAGCTAACAAACTACCAATCATGCCTGGGCTTGGGAAGAAGGCCCTTTCCATCCTCTGCACATGCTTGGCTGCAGATGTTTGGGGAGGTGAAGAGCTTGTGGGGCAATGAAATGTCCCCACATCAAATTAGCTGGTGCAACTTGTTCTCTCCTGACCTAGGCATTTCGAGTAAGCTGCGCTGAGTGAGCAGCATTGAGCTGGCCACGCCCACCCGGTCACGCCCACTTGGTCACGCCCACCTGGCCACGCCCACCCGGCCCCCTGAAGGCAACCATAACGCTGATGTGGCCCTCAGTGAAATTGAGTTTGACACCCCTGCCTTAGAACATCAATTTTGTATTATATGTTCATATACAGGCAACCATCTTAAAAGCTCTTGTACTTTGCCCATTTTAACCAGATATCTGCTTCTGATTCATCTGATTCTTCACTGCGCCCTGACCAACTTCGCATTCACCATGTATTTACTTTTGTTCCAGTTCGTAGACATTCAGCTCCACAAGTCTTGACAGCCCACAGCCCGTCTCCGCTGATGTTCACATGCTTTTCTAGATGCTTGCATTTTACTAGATGCCCATTGACAATGTGGCTAGCAATTGGAACAGACACAGGAATTAACTTTAACTGAAACATTATGTAGGGGCAAATTTCTTGTCTTTTTTTTTTACTATAGCTTCACTATATCTTATTCTGTCATTCAAAACTACAAAATTGTCAGGCACAAATAATCTGGAGCAGGAATTGTGTGCAAAGCACTAAGACTTTCTTCACCTGTACTCAAGAATCTGAGAACTAGTGGTCCAAGCTAATTTGGAACTAGAATGGGGTCAATGGAATTCATGCGGGGCTGGACTTGGATCTCCTGTGGATGTGAAATGACTCCAAACTAATTACACATTTAAACCTGCCCTCCAGCTCAGTCTTCTCATCTCCTACAAAAAAATATTTCAAATAATGTTTAATTTTGCTCCTAATTAATGAAACCATTCACCACCAGGTTCAGAAGGGCAGAGTTCAGGGGCATTGAAAGAATACCATAGTGAGATAATTTGTATTCTGCTCTCATGCTAGGTTTAAGAATTTGTATTCCATCCAAATCTAGATATGCCATTAATATTTTGTGGAAAATGATAGAAATGTATTAAAATATTTTAAGGAAACTTAAGATTTTGTTATCATCTAAACAAGTCAAACCCACCAATTACTAGAAAATATACTGTACAACTGTAAAATAAGATAAAATAAAGGATTAAATTAGAACCTGACTTGTATTACCCATACGGAAGTCTTTGCATGCAACTCACTTCTTTACAGTAAGTTTTCAAATGCAAAATAAGGCAACATTAACAGTTTAAGAACAAAATAATAACACCATGCTTCTCTTGTCCACACTTTAAAACTTACCTTTCTTCTTTGTCCAAAGTTTTCTTCTCTGCTGGACTAATCTTTTTTGGTGGCACAGTTGGAGTTACTCTTCTACATATTTCTTCAATGATGTGTTTGTTTAATCTACTCTGAAAAGCAGCTTTTAATAAAATCCTTTCTACAGCAGTCATTCCATCGCCATGAAAATATTTTGGGTTTTCATGCTGAATTAAAGTATCCATGTTGTCCAACCAAGGAGGATAGTAGGAGTTCTGCTTTCCTGACAGTTTATGATGAAGCTTAATGAGCAAAGACAGTATGCTTTCTTTGATTTCTAAAATAGCTGTTGTTAATTGAGGTGTTGCACCAGGAGCAGACCATTTCATTGAAGACTTCGGTCGAACAGCCTGGCTGGCTTCAGTAGTATTGCGATTAATTATCTCCTGAAATTTCTTTCGACGCTCTGCAACCAAACTGAACACTTGTGCAGTCCCTGAATTCTTAAAAAGTAAGAATATGAGCACTGCATTAGATACCGCAACAACCACTTTTTAGCAGCAACAGCAAAAGATCATCAAAAGTATTCTTATGTGTTCTTTTAGTTTAATCTAAAATGAAACTGACAAATGAAAAATACTGTAACGTGGAAGATTTTATATTACAAATTTTATTTCATATTACAGTATTTAACCTTTAACCTTTATATATAATGTTGAACCATAATGCGCTTAGTTTGGCGTGGAATGGAAATTTATTTGTAACAGTTTAGCAGTGTGTGTGAAATCAGGCCATGTTAGCTTGTTAAACATTTTTTTTCTAAAAATACTAGCTAAGCATTATATGCAAATGCATCTTAAACGAACAACACGCTCTGTAAGGCTAAAGTGTACATAAGTCTCTCAACTGCTACACCAGATAATGCAATCAGAAGGATCAAATGCTCCTTATCCCATCTTCCTCTTCTACATTTAAACTGACTGAATCCATAAGCTAAGCTTTGATTATTTAAAAATTTTAGCTGCATTTGTGTGCATTGCTAAACATGGTTCATTGAAGAAGCTAAAATCCTACTCAATGTATGGGTTGTTTTACAAAACTACAGGACCAGAAAGATATTCCAAAATTATCTAGCCTTTGAATTGGAGTAGTAAAACTCAGCTATACTTTTTTGAAGGCGCTTTTATTTTTTTAACCTAGATTTGACAGCATGGACAGGTTTATGTTTAAATGTTTCGTGGGGAAGATAGACCAACAGACAGAACTTGTAAACCACTCAGAATTTTGAGGAGGAGGTACATAATAAAAAGTAATAAATACTCCCCCAACACATATTTTCTGCTATTTCTATTTCTATTTCTTTTTTCAGTACTAAAATGTTAGTGGTAGGGAACAAGAAGTACAGTTATTTACAGTAATTTGATCCTGAATGTAAATACTGTAAGGATTGGAGCAGAAACAGTATTTAGTATTGGCTTGGTAGGTTTTAAAACAAAGTATTCAAACTGTTGAACAGCTTTAGTTTACCATATAGCAATTGTGCACTTTTAATATGTATCTTTTATGAGACAGAGGTAAATGTTCATTGTCGCTCCTTGTAAAATGGAGGAGAGTTGTGAAGACACAGGAATGCTTGTCAAAAAGGATCTGGGAAAGGAATGATAGGCAAACTAAAGAGGGACAGAGAAGTCTGTGAACTGTGAGTGAGAAGTTCTTAAAATGCTTGTGTAAGGTTTTTTCCCCTAGCTGTCTTTCTCCTTTATACCAAAGAAAAGAACAAAATGAAAAAATCAACTAAAATTAAGTAAAGTAATGAAATTTGGATGGAACAAGAGGCCACAAACACTATAAAAGGAGATTCGTAAGACAACTTCAAACCACGATTTCAAATTAAGGTTTGCTGGCAATATAAGTTAATACACTTCAGCAGGTTGCAATATAAAAAGCGAAAGTTAAGTCAAATTAACAATGGAATAGGAACACATCCCAAACTGAACTTTTGGGAAATAATAAACTCTTATATAAGGACCAGAATGTACATTTAATCAATTTTTTAAAATCCAAAGTAAGATTCTGGAACTTCTCTTATTGTGGGCATTTTTATCGATTTGTGGCCTAACATTTTTAGAAGGGGAGTACATGTAACATTTTTTCTTCCTTAAAACTGTACATTTAATATTCCAAAACATATAGAATGCTTAAGAGAAATTCTAGTGATGAACTGAAGAATCAAACTCCACACCATGTGATATATTTCACAAGAAGCTGTAGGTCATAGTATAACACGAGCTTGTTGCCACCCTTAAAAAAAAACTAAAGTAGGATACTTGCTTTCCATTTAGTAGAGTTTTTTTTTCATCATAATCTCAATTCCAATAAAATCTAAGAATGCACGTTCATTTTACATAAGACAACAGACTAGGGATCTTTTAAATTTTCCATCTGAGAGGTAGCAGCCCAATTGTGAATTAGTTATGAAGCATGTAAACAATAATTTGTTTATATTATTAATAAATAAAATAAAATATTAAAAATTGAATAATTTTTCAACTCAAATTATTTCTAACAGTACCAAAGGCCTATGTTTACTGAGAAAAGAGGAAACTAAACAGCAAAATTATTAATTAACAATACTTCCAGCAAAAAAAAATCACAAATACTCAAACAAAGCAAGCTGGCATGTATTCCATTGACAGGTTAATTATTATTTATGGCAGCTCGCATACTGAATTTAGAACCGAACTAAAGGGCTATGTTCATATATCTTTTAATACAATCATACGAATATTTTAAGGACTACTGCTCCTCGGTAATTTGAAACGACTGTGGAAGTGCAATAATGTTAGGGCCAGCGTAGTTAAAGCAACGTTGCATTAGGCTTACAAAATACACACAAATCTACCTCTCTCTGGAGTCCTTTAGAGCGCCTTGGATTCTGATAAGTTGGAGGAAAAAGGAGGAGGTTAACAATCCTTTAGAACCATATTGCTAAATACCAGATATGTACACAGTGACAGAGAAAAACATATTTTAAGCAAAGCTTACTTGAACTCCCTATAAAAAGATTAAAAATATACGCTGAATTAAGACATCTAACATTACCACAGTAACACACACAAAAAAAGAGGTTACAACTTTACCTGACAGGTTGCTAAGCCATCAGAGCTTGTACTCGCAGGTGGTTCTCTTTTCACTTCTGGTGCTGTCTCTGGTACTCGTACCCGCACATAGTTAATAAAGTGACGCATGTTTGACACCAAATTATTCCCTGGAAACCAGCTATCATGGCAACGTTCGTGGCCTCCCATGGAATCCTAGAATATCAACCGTAGTACATGAAACCAATGATCCACATTCTAGGATTCAATTAGCACAAATAATAAATATATAAAAATATCAACTTCAGCATGTACAAAAAAAATACCTAGTTCTCTATTTAGCCATGTAACTAGTTTAACAGCAATAAAAATATAGACCAATTCTAAGGATATCTCCTTTTGGGGGAGGGAGGGGGAAGTATGTTTAAGATAGAACAGAATTTATACTTATTCATGCTGTGCAAAAACATTTGGAGAGACGTTCTTAAGAGTGGTTGTGTCACCTCAGGTCTTATCGGGGGAACTTCAAAAGTCTCAAGAATTGTCCAGGATGTGAGTCTCCTGGAATTGCTAACCAAGTGAAGTCCCCAAATGGGTTGCATAGCCCTAACATGTATTATCTCGCTTTACAAATTACTCAGAAAACTTGGGCACATAATACTTTTACTACATTCCAGGGTCACATTATTATCATATATTTTTCTTTTTAACATTTTAGCATTTTATGAGTCCCTGATTATTGTGACATGTTCAATACGCTATTTTTTTTAAAAAAAATCCTAATCTACCCTCATACATAAATGCAACCCCCCAAAATTAAGATAGCAATCCTATGGAATCCATACTTCCATATGCCAAGGTCAGCAATACATTTTTTTTTTTTTGGTAACCTTCAAAGAGGTTTGTGATTTGCTGCTATTCCTATACGATGCCTGGTAAGTGGAGAAGAAATGGTAACTTGTACAAGATTAGCTTGGCTAAAATGCTCATTTTTAGCTGACATGCTATATTATTTTTCCTTCGAGCTTACCTTCACCTTTTAAATACATCTATCTTTACCCCAGGAGAAACATATAAATCTCTAAAATACAGTAGACTGCATCACAAGGGCATATACTAGTATATATTGGAGATTTCTCATGTTGTGGAAATAGAACTAAAATCATGTCATCCATCCATACAAAAAAGATATTAGCAGATGTGCAAATCTTTGCAAATGGCACAATTTTGTAGGAATGATTAAAAACTATCCCATAGTACAGACATGTCAAACACAAGGCCCGGGGGCCGGATCCGGCCCGCAAAGTGGTTTCATGCGGCCTGCGAAGCCATCCTGGAAACAGTGAGGGAACGGCCCCCACTGCCTTGGCCCTGGCCCAGAGACCCTCCTTCTGCCAGAGACCCTCAGATCTTCCCCACTCCTGCCCAGGCCCCCATAGGTACCCTTGATACGAACGATGTAGAGCTGGCCATGCCCACCCAGTAGGCCATATGCGCACTAGCCATGCCCACCCAGTAGGCCACACCCACCCTGGCCATACCCACCTGGCCCCCTGAGGGCAACCGCCATGCTGATGTGGCCCTCAATGAAATTGAGTTTGACACCCTTGCCATAGTAATTCAGTAACATAAGAATATAGAACATATACGGAATATAGGTTGACCTGAATGGGGATAATCAACTAAAGTGGCAGAAGAAAACAGAATGGAATGGCTGGAACAGGAGAAAGTATATATAAAGGAATGAAAAAAATAATGTAAAATTTGAGTAGGACACTTTCACAGTCATATTTAATATTTCTAAGATACCTTCACAATTGAAGGTGAAACTGAGTCTTCAGTACAGGTGCAAGAGAAAACCTATACATGGATAAAGAAACACATACTCAGTAGGCAGGGAATATGGCAGAATATAAGATGAAGGGAAAACTGGAGAAAACCTGGAGTAGCTAGAAGCCTGAAAAAAGCACAACGACGCATCATTTTAATGCAAAAACCCATTTGTTTTCTATCTAAAAATGCTTTAATTAGCACTTACTTCTTCATCAGATTCCTGCTCAGAAGAATTCTCTAGTCCCAATTCAATCAAATATAAAACCATGCAAAGGACATGTTCTGACAAATTTTGATGATCCATTAATATCTATAACAAAATAAACACATTTTTTTTACTCTCTAAACTTTTCCAATTTAGAATTCAGGGAAATAAAAACTCCCCCATATATAAATGAATGTTACAAGAAATGCCAGCTACAACTGGAAAAATCCTTTTACCATAAGAATATTATCCTTTATTTTTTTTAAAAAAAAACAACCCAAACAAACTGAAAAAGTACATACAGACTAATAAGCTGCATACTAATATATGTACTTGTGTTTAGTTTCTCCTTTGGAAATACAATGGGAAAAAGGACAACATGTAAAAAGTCTTGTCTTGCATTGTATTATGTGTAATAAAAACAATTATTTTTCACACAAAATTTAAAACAATGTTAAAAGTCATTTTTAGCTTCAAATTCTTGATCCCAGCCTTTCCAATAATTACCTTGTAGAGTAGAGTGAACAGCACAATGTGTAAAGTTTTGCAGTACAAGAGTTTCATGAGTCCTTTATAACTTGGGTGCAAATGTGTTCGTTTCTTATAGGGTGGCCAAGGATTCCCATGGACTTTTCCACTCTGTTTTAAACTGTAAAAACAGAAATTCTACACTGAATATTCTTTACTTGTAAAAATGAAGATTAACTATATACTTGAATTTGGACAACTTTTTAACCTAAGGATATAAGAGTTGGAGGAGAAAAAGGAATAGAAGTCTGAGGAAAGAAGAAACTCAAAAGGTCGACTTCCAATCTGATTTTACTTCGCCTGAAGGAACACATTATTCAATTCACTAAAAAAAATGAAAAGGTTATATATTTGTGAAATTTGGCTGGTGATACATCATTCTGACATATCATTTTTAAAAACCAAAGCAATAAAAACATAGACCACATCTAGCTCAGAACCATGCATTTCATAAAATTTTTGCAGTATGCAAAAAATATACATGTAACTGCTATGTAGCATCCTAATAAGAGATAACTTGTCATAATCTGTAAATAAAGCAGTTTTTCCCTGGCTAAATTGAAACCATATATAAATATTGATCAGATTTTAGAGCTTATCCACACTAACGGATTTTCTCTTGACTATATTCCATGCACAATTGATTCAATATCCAATTCTGAGTCCTGCATATTCACAGATTATTTCTCTAGTACTTGGCTTGAACACAAGAAATATCCCATTATATTTAGAAGCAGCTTGCAATTCACCCAGATTGGGCCTAACATAAAACCCAACATAGAAAATAATAATTATTACTATTTCTGATGCAGTGTTTATTTTCCTGAATAAGCAGGATACTGCTGCCAACAAACCAGTGTTAAAATTAAAAAATCACCCTTTAGCTGAAGATGGCCAGTTTTAATTGCTAAGCCTTTATTAAAGGAAAGCTATTTTTTGCTTCCTTTAATTTTTCTGTAATGCACTTAAACAGAAAATTAATTAATTCAGAGACAAAGAAAGAGAGGGTGAGGGAGAGAGAAAGAGATTCCAAATAGTCAACAGCTTCCTATTTCTGTTATATAACAGGCTTCCTTTTTTATGACTCAGAATATATCTACTTACAATGCTGTATATCTATCCATTGCAGACTGTACATCTCTACGATAAACAGTTCGGAGAATTACCATGACTGGGTCGAATTCCTCATCCCAGACCTCAGCTGTTAGAAAGAGTCAGAATATATTTAATATTTAATTATTCATATTTTATTGTCTTGATTTTATAATTCATAATGTACACAATTTAATTTTGTAATTTTAAACACACACACACACAGCTATGTATGTACATATAGATGGATAGATCAATAACAGAATGCACTTTGTTTTTCATCACAATCTCCATTATCACAGTCTTTCTTCTCTAAGATTAAAACTGAGCAATATTATCCCTTATATTGTTTTTTTTACACGTCAAAAGCCACCATACTGTTTCTTTAAATCAAGTGATTGAGAAAGGAAAAGCACATATCATTCAAACCTACATCATATAATTAAATCTATGTAACTGGTGTTAAAAATGAAATAGTAGTATTTCTGAACTTTTTAGAATGCTTGAAATAAGTTGCAAATGTACAGGACATTAATACATTTTATCCTACCTTTAGGTGTATACATTCCTTGCTGCATGGAACCCCCTGGTTCAAATACAGGGGCTTTAAAATCAGCCACAGCAGACAGCATTGATTCAAAACTTAAACTTCCAGGAATAATACCACTTTTAGGATTAGGATTTTCTGGAATGTTATTATTTGGTTAAGACAATAAGAATCATTAAGGAGCTCATTTCAGCAGCAAGATTTGCCTATAAGCATTGTATTTAACTGTTTAGAGGAAAAACCTATCACCCTTATATTGTGCAAATGCAGAATTTCACCACAAGATGTCTCTATTAGATCATTAAAATTTGAACCCCATTCTAATTTTACATTTTAGTCTTTTGGGGATTAGAGGAATTAAATTTGTACTACATCTTTAAATACCAAAATTTAGATCACTAGAAGAATAATGGTATACTGCACTCTTCTGGTTCTTTGTATACATTACATAACTTTTAAACAGATTTATGTTTTAAACAATCAATTACCTAAGATCTGCTTCTTTCTCCCGGCTCCCTCTATCCCTACTCAGAATTCGAGGCCCAACAAAGACAAGGCACTTTACCTAAATGCCAAAATACACACAGGTTTTAAATCTTGTGTCGCTCCTTTAGAAACACAATGTGAAACAAGTGAGGATAAAGTATGATAGATTTCTGTCATCAAAGTTAGAAAGACTTGTCTTGCTGACAGTATTTTTGCCAACTTTTAGTAATATCACAAATTTTAAACTTTACTGCAAGGTTAAGGCGATGTTTGTATGCAAAGCTTAGCCACAAATAAGGATTAGCCTGATGCAACTAACACAAGTTCCAAATAGTTTTTATTTGTAAAAGAAATGAAAGCAAAATGCAACAGAATGCCTGAAATCATAAATCAAATAATTTCATATAACACAAGGATATAAGGTCCAGTAGAGAACTATGAGTTCTGTCATTCATGCAGAGCTGAGCTACCATTTCAGCTCTTAAAATCTCATCATCTGTCATCCCTAGAAAAAAAAATTGATAAGGAAATTAATATAATCAAAAACTTAAGAAATAAGATTTGTGTTTACTATACACCTTTCCAACTAAATGATAAACCTGTTTAAATGGCCTAAAGCAGACATGTCAAACACAAGGGCCGGATCCGGCCCGCAAAGTGGTTTCATGTGGCCCGCGAAGCCATCCTGGAAACAGTGAGGGAACGGCCCCCACTGCCTTGGCCCTGGCCCAGAAACCCTCCTTATGCCAGAGACCCTCAGATCTGTCTCACTCCTGCCCAGGCCCCCATAGGCACCCTTGATGCGAACGATGTAGAGCTGGCCACGCCCACCCAGTAGGCCATGCCCACCCAGGCCATACCCACCCGGCCCCCTGAGGGCAACTGCAATGCTGATGCGGCCCTCAATGAAATTGAGTTTGACACCCCTGGCCTAAAGTATATTGAAGAAATCAAAGTATAATACATGTGTATGATGTTACAAGCCCAATCCTATGTAAGAGACCTTAATTAGATATTGAGTCCCACTGAGTCATTTAGGCTTATTTCTGGGTAACATACATATATAAAATGCATAGTAGATTAACATTATCCTCAATCTGATGCTAACATCCCGCCCCCCCCCCAAAAAAAGCGGGGGGAGAGGAGAAGCTACTAAGCCAGTGAGAAATTATCACCAGATTTTAATTTCAGGTTATTAAGGTACTGTTTAGTTCATACATTATATAATTATTGACTTTTTAAAAACCTCACAAACAGTATTTTTTTTTAAAAAATAGAAACTTAAAAAGCAACTGTTACCAAGCCTTTGACTGTCTTTGTGACTCTGAAGTTGAGTCTGTATCGTAGGTATATTGATTGTGCTGATTAGATTGATCTCAGCTGCCATATTTATTGCTCCTTTTGTTATGATGCTTTTTACCTGTTTTAATTCTTTGTTAGTGGCCAAGATTCATAGGTTTCAGATGGGTAGTGATATAAATTGAATAAATAAACTGATCACATAAGCAACTAAAATGTTTTAAATTTTGTGTTAATTTTTTGTTTACATGTATTTTAGTTTTTAAAAATACTTTCTACCCCACCCTCATTATGGTGGTCCATGACCATAATAAACTATCAAAACAATTAATTTACCTATCAACAATAAATCCCCAGATAAGTCAGAAAACCTGAAAAGAGCTTATATGAATACAGTGCATACACAAGAACAAAGTGATGCAAATTCATCTGATCATTTGCCCCAATACAAGCTTGAATTTAGTTAAATCATCAGAAATGAACTACTTCCTTAATAAAGAAAGACAAAAGCTCAAGCAAAGAGCAAATGCTAACCATTATTGATCATATTTCCAACTGACTCTAGATTTCACCCTTTCGTGGAAATAAGTAGGATAAGAAAAGCCAAAGCTTTTTTTGCAGTTGTAGTTTGGGGCTGGGATAGAACAGAAGTAATCCTAATGCTAACTTTAGCCCTACAATCTAGCTAAAGTTTGGAGAGCAGAGCAAAGACACACACACCCATTGCCAAACCAGAAATTTTTTTTGGATCTGGCTAATTCTGTTGTGGACAGCAGGGGTAACTAGAGTATTCATCTACCTTGCTATAAAATAAACATCTTCTCTTCCAGAGGTGGAAAAAAAAAGTTGGCTGTTTTGTTGCAGGCATCCCAGAGACTTCAGAAGTCTCAACCAGTAACAAAACAAACTAAGTAAGGAGAACCAGATTATTTTTCCAGGATGTCCAAGCAAGGGTCAAGTCATACTTCTATTTTTATCCCTAACATTGTTGAACTTCTGCCAATGCGGCACTCAAATTAAGAATTACATGTTGGCTTCCTTAACTATGCCTTTAGTATAGCAATCATTTGTAAAAAGAAAAAAGGCAAAAAAAGAAAGAGTGCATATTTAACCAAATTGCAAGAAATAAAATTGTTACCAAATAGTCTGTACCTCTTGTTACTATTAATTACCTGCCCTCACCCCAATAATTCAAAATTCATTAAGGTCTGTGTTACACACACCTACATAGATAAACTGCTAAAAACTAAAGCATAGAAGAAAAGATGGCAAGTTCACCTAAATGTAAACGTAGACTTAAAAGAATGACAAGAAATGTTAAAGCGCCTTCTAACATTGACCTCTCATGCTCCGAATCTAGCACTGTATTCTGATGTTGGGAAGCCATTGTTAAGAGATCGACCACTTTGAACCTATAGGGATAAAAAAGAAAACAAAATCAAATTCAGAAACACAGGGTGTATGGGTTTAAAGAAACCTTTGAATTCATATAAACAGAATAAACAGATTGTTTTTATACAATACCATTTTACCTTTCAAAAACTGAGGAAATAAAATAATCGGGGTCAAGTCGAGAAGCACAAACCTTCAAAGAAAAAGCAGATATACACATACGTTAATTATCACATTCAGTTATCTACTAACAAGAAACAATGTAGTCAAAGACAGCATTGACCTACCTGTAACAGATAAATGTCAGGATCAATCATAGAATTACAGAAGTGAGACTGCACATATGTCATGGCTTGTCCTTTAATCTGCAGGCCATTCCTTACCCACATATTACTATGAATTTCAGAAAGGCTTGCCTACCAAATGTGAAAAAAGGAAAATAATTTTCATATTATTGTATTTTATAATTGTAGATAAACATATAATCTATTGACTACACGTTATTATTTTTATTTTCTGAAAATACATTCTTATATTGAGTTATACCGTTTTTGCAGCAGACCTCCGTCAGGATTGAAACCTATCAAAATATTTGTTCTTTTTAGTACCACATATTATATACACGCTATCTCAAGAAAGTAGTAACATATCTAAGTTTCTTTTTATGCTTTGGTTCAATGACTGTCATCTTCAGCTCCTAGAATAAATTTAAATATTCAATAAAATAAAGCAGTAGTCCCGACAGTATCTTGCCTATTTTTCTTGTATTTAACTTCCTTTGAACATTTTCTCTTGCTTTTGTTCTTTGTAAAGTCACATTATCTAGCAATTCATCTTTCTTTACTGTGTTCCTTATGAACATATAAATTGAAATATAATAAAATAAAATGCTTTGACATAATGACAAGTTTGAAAAATACATTCAAGTTGGACAGCTAGAGTCACACTTTCAGCTATAAATCAATTGCTTCCAGTAAATCCAAGGTACACTGTCTATGAAATTTCATCAGTGATCACTATTTGACACCTCTCAATAGTTTATGTAATAATATGCTGAGATAAGCAAAGATTTACCTGAATTTGAAGTGGATGAACCATTAGTTTCATCAACATCTCCTGGTCTGGAAGAAGTGAATCTAAATCTAGCTCTTGACATTTAACAGCCTATAAATAAAGTAAGTGCATATTTTATCCTGATGTAAACCACAAATCTATCTGTAGAATGCCCAATTTTACTCTGCAAAAATGATTTACCTACCTTACTCAGAAACATAGCATAGTAGCGATGCAATGGGAGATGAAACGTAACCTGATTAGGAGTAGGCTGCAACAAAAGGACATTAGACTATTATAAAAGAACTATTAGACTATTATATTAGACTACATATAAACCCTAGTGAGACCATACCTGGAATACCACAACCCATTTTGATCACCATACTACAAAAAAGATGTTGAGATCTTGGAAAAAAGTTCAGAGAAGAGCAACTAAGATGATCAAAAGTCTGGAGACAAAAACATATGAAGAACGGCTGCAGGACTTGGGTTTGGCTAGACTAAAAAAAAGAAGAAATAGGGGTGACATGATAGCAGTATTCCGGTATTTGACGGGCTGCCACAAAGAAGATGGGGTCAAATTATTCTCCAAAGCACTAGAGGGCAGGACAAGAAACAATGGTTGGAAACTGATCAAAGAGAGAATTAAGGAGAAAGTTCCTAACAGTAAGGACAATTAACCAGTGGGACAACTTGCCTTCAGATGGGCGCTCCATCACTGGAGGTTTTTAAGAAGAGACTTGACAGTCACTTGTCTGAGATGGTATAGGTTCTTCTGCTTGAGGGGGGGACTGGACTAGAAGACCTCCAAGGTCCCTTCCAGCTCTATTCTATTCTATTCTATTCTATTCTATTCTATTCTATTCTATTCTATTCTATTCTATTCTATTCTATTCTATTCTATTCTAATTCTCTTCTCTTCGCTTCTCTTCTCTTCTCTTCTCTTTTCTCTTCTCTTCTCTTCTCTTCTCTACTCTACTCTACTCTACTCTACTCTACTCATAAAAAATTCAGCTTGGGTATTATAATAATTTTGCCCTGAAAATCAAGGTCACTGAGTCCGTTTATCAATATTTTCTGGAATATTCAATTCATAAAGTAAATGTGTCTTTGAAGTACCCAGTAACATAAAAATGAATTTGAAGGGAAAATCTGATAGCGGGCAGGTAAAGATAAATGCCATGTAAGAATTTTTTTAAAAAAAGCTTTGCAAGTGTTTTTGTTATTTCATTAACAAAGATCCTTTACAAATCATAGGAGTCACTGCATCTTCTAAAAAAATCTTTGGCCTGCAATGTGTAACTGCTCCCTGCATAGACAGCCCACCAATTCTAATTACAAGCATATTACTGGTTTACTGAAATATTGCTTGTCTATGTTTTTAATTGAATATTGATAAAAATCATCTAAATTTCAACATATCCCAATGAATTTATATGTTTACATATTTATGAAGGCAGAAAATTCTGAACTGAGCAGAAGAAATATCAAATGTGAACTGGCAAACCAAGAAATGTAAGCTAAAGAAAAAAAATCAGTACATTTAATTCCAAAATTATATGATAGCATTATATGGTATGATACAATAGTCAACATCAAATGAAATATACAGGATATACCCACCTCATCTACAAAGTTGATTGCATCAAACCAATCCTGAAGTGCTTCTAGGCAGTATCTAACAACATTTCGTGTGTACTCTTGCGTCTCCTGAAGTGAATTACAAATGTTGCACAGACTGAAAAAAACAAAGGCTTGCAGCACTTCAAAGACGAAGTAAGATAAACGGGAAGGCTGCGGGAAGGCTGCAGCTTCCGTGTTTCTTTTCTGTTCCCCCTAAAGTGCCTTGGATTTGCAGAGCTCCAATCATGGGAAGATTAAACAGAGAGGTGATTTTTGCCATTACTTCTCACCTAACAGTGGCTGGAAAGGCTGCCCCCCAAAGGACCTTCTTTACACTACTGCAGATGGGGAGAGGGGCCTTGCACGAAAAGGGGAAGGGGAAACCCTCCCTGCTTCCCTCAATTCCTTCCTGAACAGAAAGAGGATTTGCATTTAAAGGAAAGTCCAATGCTAATATTGGAATTAAGGGAGAAAGCAAGAAAGCATTATAGAATTCAGGAAAAATAAGAAACAGTTATGCATTTTTCAGGAAAACTGCAGACTTGTTCTTCACACGTTGGGAATTAGCCAGTATTCCCATGAATTATATTCTCTCTTTTCTTGGCTTCAATTTCTTATGGTTGGGTCTAATGACTGAATGCCTCTTTCTGACCAAGTATTCAGGCCAACTGGCATAAAATATTGTATTGGTCCAACGGGTCACAAGACACAGTAGTTAACACAGATTGATGTTTGATTTGACACCACTACATACTGCTTTTTTAAATATACAATCATAAAGATCCACAAGGGAGAGAAAAACGTAGTTCAACTTACCCTGACTTTGCAGTGTGACAGTAAGCCCCACATTGGTTGAGCACAAGCCTCAAGTTCAGCAGCAAAAGCAGCGTAGTACGTCTGGGATTCAAACTCAACATGTTCATTAAGTTCTCTTTTATTTAAATTCATGCCTTAAAAGATTGAGACAACAGTGTACATTTTACCTATGAATAATAATGCATTTTCTCACTATTCAATAACTCCCATTGTTAGCTATTTACAAAAACTGTTTTAAACAACAAAGTTAGTTATCAAACATGTGTGGGATAAGCATTAAAAGCAAGGAAAATAGCCAAGCAGAAAATAAAAATTAGAAACCTAATCCCTTTACAGCCTTTGTTCACTGCAAACCAATCTTACAACAGTTGGAATACTGTTCTAATAGTAGTATCCTATTAACTATAACCAATTTCAATATTTGTAACTGAGTTTTTGAAAAATAATCATTATAAACACCCTCCATATGCTTTAAAATATTTTGTCAAACTGCTTCTCTAATCAAAAATAAAGTGTATCATTAATGAAAGCATCACATACCTTGAAAAAATGATACAAAGTTCATCCATGTTACTAATAGCCTGTGATCTTCTAAAAATTTCTTAGCCACACTTTGATGCGAAAGGATATTTATAAAGTCACTGACAAGTGGCCAGTAAGTATTGTTTTTTAACAGTGCTTCCCCACAGTTCACAACTACATGTAAACTGTTTTCCTCATCTAAAAGAAAAAACAAATGTTAACAATGTGTTGAAGATGTAAAATTAGATAAAAGACTTTCTCCAGCAACAACACAGAAATAAACCTCTGCATTATAGGATTTCTACATATACAAGCCAGTACCTTGTATAACAATGTCTTTCTCTTATTAGAAGCAGATTTTGATTTTTCAAGCCTCAGCGAAAGAGAAGGAGACAAGATTAGTATTATGGCTTCTAGGATGCAAAGAATAGTTCAATGGGAAAGGCTTAAGGATATTTATTTATTTTCTATACATCATGAACTCTGAAACCACCTGTTATACATAGATTCTATGGATAAAGAACCATAGATTCTATGAATAAAGAATTTTGGGTCTGTGGGAACTGGAGGGTTAGGTTGCAGAGCCTATGGTCAGCTGCTTGTTTACCTCAGACTCTCTCCCATAGGAGTTATCTGCATAATGTATTTGTAGTTTTCCCTCCTCACTCAATCACAGCGGATGTTTCTGTACCAACCTTGTCATGAAACTCCATATAGCTTCCTCACAGCAGCAGCAGTACTCCTCCTTCCTCAGACCGTCACGAGTAAGCTACATGGAGTCTCATGACTGAGCGGACCCAGAGAAAGACATTATGCCCAACGGAAGAGAAGAAGGAGCACAGAGAAATACCTAGGTAGTAATCTAACACTAATTCTTATAAAATATAATTTATATATGTACAAAAGCCTGTCTGCCATTTTGTGCGTGTGGAAAACCACCCAAAATATAGCCAAATAGAGTATAAGAAATACTTTTATGTGTAGACTGAAGCCTGGTGTCCATTTACTAACTGCCGAGGAGGAAGACTGCAGAGAAGAAGGCTACATATTCTAAATAACGAAAGCTATCTGTGTAAAATCCCTACATGATATAAATTTATTTATAACTGTAAAAGATAACAAAGCATATACTACAGAAATATAAAAGACTTAAAAATATCAGACTGCAAAAATTTAAGGAATGTAAATCCATATTTGCCTAAAAAAGAGAAAAGTATGACAGGCACCAAAGATGGGAATTTCTCAGATGGGGCTTGCTTAACTTGCTTATTGATACTACACCCATCCATTGGTGTAGTGGCACTTGATCTCACTACTTATTTCTTTTACCATTAATTTCCACTTATTGCTAGTTGAACTTGCCAGTTTCAGTGACACTCTTTACTGCTAATGTTTAGGGCCTTCAGTAAAATGTCTTCTGCTTCTTTTCAAATGAGCTTTTTTTTTACTGAAATGCAATCCTTACCATGGAGGTCTTTCATGTTATGTTCACTGAAGCTGGTGAATGCCAGCTTTAGGAGTCGGTTGTCAGACATTCTCAATGTGTGGCTGATCCACTTCCATTGCCTAATTTATAATAATAATAATAAAGTTGGAAGGGACCTTGGAGGTCATCTAGTCCAACCCCCTGCTCAGGCAGGAAACCCTATACCAGGGGTAGGCAACCTCGGCTCTTTTATGACTCATGGACTTCAACTCCCAGAATTCCTGAGTCAGCTGACTCAGGAATTCTGGGAGTTGGTCCATGAGTCATAAAAGAGCCAAGGTTGCCTACCCGTGCCCTCTACCATTTTGGACAAATGGATGTCCAGTCTCTTCTTAAAGACTTCCAGTGTTGGAGCATTCACCGCTTCTGGAGGCAGGTTGTTCCACTGGTTAATTGTTCTAACTGTCAGGAAGTTTCTCCTTAGTTCTAGGTTGCTTCTCTCCTTGATTAGTTTCCATCTGTTGCTTCTTGTCCTGCCTTCGGGCGCTTTGGAGAATGGCTTGACTACCTCTTCTTTGTGGCAGCCCCTGAGATATTGGGACACTGCTATCATGTCCCCCCTCGTCCTTCTCTTCATTAAACTAGACATACCCAACTCCAGCAGCCATTCCTTATATGTTTTAGTCTCCAGTCTCCTAATCATCTTTGTTGCTCTTCTCTGTACTCTTTCCAGAGTCTCAACATCTTTTTTACATCGTGGTGACCAAAACTGGATGCAGTATTCCAAGTGTGGCCTTACCAAGGCATTGTAAAGTGGTATTATTTAGTCTGAGATGGTCCCTACTTTATATTTTCTCTGGATCTCTTCATTTCAGATCATTGATGGAAATTAGATGCCAAAGATGTAATAGAAACAGAAATGGAGAGCAGAAAAGGACAAAAGGAGACAATCACTGATGTATGGGAACACCAGAATTCCTTGAAAACTACATATAAATAACAATGAAGCCTAGATTCTTTGTGAAAATGTGCTGCTATGAAAATTCCAAAATGAAGCACCTAAAATTGGTAATGAAGGTCCTCGCATATGAATAAAAGAAACTAACAATGTTTGCACTGAATGGCAATATGGAAGTGCATGTTAGAAAGATCTAAAAGTGAACCATCTATTAAGGATATCTAGGGGGACAGAAAACATGCAGTTATCGTACTTCAGTATTGATAGAAGAGCAATAGTAAATGCCCTTGGCACCAATCACCAAATGGGATAGATTTAACAGCATCTTTTCCAAGATTATGGAAGTACCCCAAATGGGAAAACAGGGAGTAACCACAGTAGTCCTTAGGGGCTTGTGGCAATACCTGACTTCTCCTTGCTCAATGATGGCCAATATTCAGACATCATCTCCAATAAAAGCTAGCAGTCAGAGAAATGCTTGAAATGGTCCTCAAAAGCTATATTAGCATTGGTGATAGTAACAGGTAGATAGCTAAAAGCAACATCTGAAAAGGTCCACAGGCCTTCTATGTTCCTATCTGAAAGAGTGTGAAGTGGACAATGCTGAGACAGAAGTTGCTATTGATAATACTTTAGTAAAACATGGTTCTGCTTCTGGTATTGCAACTTCATCAGAGGTGAAAAGGCATGGCATTATAGATATGAGAAATAAGATTAAATAGAATGATGTTGGATTATAGCCATACTTAGCCATAATCATTTTTAATCCTATGCATATCAGACTTCTGACAGAAGAAAATCCCTTCCCATCAAAGGAAATCTTCATAATTTGGTGAAGTAAAGCTGCTGCCAGCCTATCTTGGAGGCCTATTCATAGAAACCAGAGCTACCAGGTGCTTAAGATTTACAAAGGACATGGGTTAATATGCTGTGCCTTCATGTATTTGTGCAGTGGACTAGAAAAGAGTCCTTTTTACCTGCTTAAATGATTTAGCTAGAGAGGTTGGATGAATTGTTTCACACGAGGGAGAACTCATTTGATTATAAGTGTTACAACAGAACAGTATCCAAGTCTCTTAAATAACCTGAAAGCAACATGATGACCTCAACAAATGGTGGGTTTCAATTTCTTTAATTCCATCCAGCGTGGACTTACTAGAAGTAAAATCCAACAATTTTGAACACTGTTGTGAGAAAAATTATCGTAAAGCAAGATGCATACTTACCTTGTAGCTCACTTTTAATAAGGCAACTCTCCATCATATATAGAAGGACAGTAACCATAATATCAAGCAGCTGGCATTCTTCTGTCACTTGACGTGCTAATTCCTCATTGCTGAACAGCTGGACGCTAATGTGTACGATTCTGTTAGACATTGTATCAGATTCATGGCTTTTCTTCAGTGTTTTCATAATAAAAGCATAATGCTGCACAAATGTTTTAGTAAAAGCAATCTGTAATGTATAAAACAAATATCAGTATTACAATTTGCTCTTTTCATATATGTCACAATATGTATGTACTGTGTGTATTATTTCAATCTGGCTGATTTTGAGAGGTTTACAAAAGTCAAACAGTACAATCAAATGTCGATAATAAAAACAATAACTCAAAATACAATATCCATAGCACAATTTCTCAATGAAGAGCACATTATAATTCATTCTACCCTTCAATTCTTATCTTTGAAATAGTCAGGTTTGACGAGCTTTTCAAATGGTCATAAGGGGCCAACTTCACCTCAAAGGCCACCCTGTTGCATAGAAAGAAAGCTATGATATCTAATTCTCTCATGGTCACATGGTCAGGGAAAAACAATACATTGCTTGATAACGAGATGAGCAGCATATAAATTTAATGAGTAAAAATAAATTTTAAAAATAAATCAAATCTGATTGTTAAAACATAAAGGACAAATGAAAAAACATCACTGCTCAAAAGTGGAAGTCAAATGGTTCACTAGATAAGTGAATGAGTTCAACTGACTAACAGAACTTCCAGTATCTAGCTCCCAGTGTGATAAATTACAATGCATTATGCGTGTTACACATTGAGGTTTTTTTTTAAAAAAAGAAGCAAAAAAGTATTTGTGAGGGTACTAAGCAGCAACTTTAATGTATTTTGAATTAGTAATCCTAAGGTCTATCCATATTATTGCTAAGAATCAACACCAACTCAATTTAGTTCGTATTATTTTCTATATTACTTTCTATTAGTACACTGAATATTGTGTTAAATTGTTGGACTTTTTCCTCTAACAATGGCCTTAGACTACTACAAATGATTTCACACAAATTGCTGTAAGAACTGTCTGAACAAAAGAAAGAAGAAATACACTAATACCTTATAATCTTGATCTGGAAGCATGTTGAGCAAAAAAGTTACCATTTTTTGAGGAAATTCATATTTTATTGTCCAAAATAATAATTCTTCTAGAAAACATTTATGCTTCAAAACATCCATGATGGACTGATCTGTACAAAAATGAAAACAAAAGCTAGATGAAAAGGTTCAAGGCAAACATATTTTGGCTTTACTAGTATTGATATCTTAACAAATTAATATATTCCAGCAACATATTAAGCATAAATCATGTTCTCAAATTAATTAACAGGATTAGAGTTAGTGATTTTTTTTTATCATAAATGCAAATAATTTACTTTCTAGTAACAAATATCAAAATGGTGCATGATTGTGTCTATTTTACTAGCTAATTTAATGGGATAGTGCAGCTCTTTTTTTAATTTTAAAATCATGTTAAGATGTTAATGTCATCAGGAATGTGCAAATAAAAAATAATCAAAAATTAGTGTGTGTACAACACATTGTCTATGTTGTTACAGATCACAATGGTTTGGGATTCAAAATAGCCATTCCATAAATTGAAAGGTTTATAGAAGGGAATGAAGGGTATGTTTATAGAAGTGTATAAAGTTCAGCAAAACATCTTCATTCTAAGAAAGGCTATTTCTATCAATCCCACCTTTTTTTCTACATTTCACTTTGCTAACAGAGCGTCACCCAATCCTGTGGACCATGTTTTCGGGTGGCCCAAGGCCATAGGAAGAAAGTACATATCTGAATTCAGTCATTGTTGTACTTGCATGATCCAGCAGATTGAATCTATCAGTGCTTGTGGAAAATGATTTCATTGGAAACCATCTTACGATGACTGACAAATCCAGCAATTCTCCACTGAAATAGGAATAAGTAGCTTGCTTGGTGACCCAGTCTCCTTTAGCCAAAAGCTTCCACATTTTTTAAACCTACAGCTGAAAACCTGAATAATAATTCATGATGTCCTGAATCAAAGTCAAAGTCTTGCCACTGAGAATAGAACAGATATACTTCTATCCTTTACTCCCGTTCTGCTCTTAAGCCAACTTCCTTATATCCCTGTAGAGAAAACCCATAGTTCATTCTGAATAAAGTCTACCTTTTACCATATGTCTAATTAATTTGGGTTCAAGTTTAATTAGAATTATTTTCTGCGTTCTTAGCCCTATACTGGGAACATCATTCAAGGAAATACAAATTAAAGAAGGATGTGTAGTAAGGCTAATAAAAGGGATCCTCTTTTGTAGACATTGTTCACATTTTTTTTCACCAGCTGAATATTAGGAGTTAAAGTCTGGTTGTGTGAAATGAGATCAGTATCAGTGGCCCCCAACCTTTTGGGCACCACAGACCGGTTCCTTGGAGAGAGGTTTTTCCATGGACCAGAGGGGGACTGGTTTCACATACTGCCTGCATCCTGTGGATGGGGCTTTGCTTGTTTGTGCGGCTCAGTTTCTGGCATGCAGTGGCCCAGTGCTGGTCCACGGACCCGGGGTTGGGGACCCCTGTCTTATATGAAGGAAATTAATGGATGGGAGAGCTCTTTTCTGCAAATGCCTACATCCAATTATTTATGTATCGATTGCATATATACATCACATTTTTTAGTAGTTTAAGACTGTGTACATGGAATATCTTCCTTACATGGGCAAATATTTATCCAGCTATGCCATAAGCCATTTTTCCTCTTAGGATTTAAAAATGCATAGCACTCTACTTAAGTTAGGAAGACCAAGTCTTGTAGTCGGTTTATATTGCTCACATATACAATACTATAGAAACAAAAGTGTGTGTGTACAAATAAATAAATAAAGGTAAAGATTTTCCTGTCAGTAATGCATGATGCTCATCTCTGTTTCTTGGCCAAGGGAGCCAGCATTGTCTAAAGACAATTTCCATGGCTATGTGGCCAGCATGGCTATACGTCAAAGGTGCACAGAAAGTTGTTACCTTCCCACCAAAGTGGTACCTACTTATCAACTCTCATTTGCATGCTTTCGAACTTCTATGTAAGCAGGAGTCGGGGCAAGTAACGGGAGCTCACCCCATTGCATGGAGCTCATGTCTTGAACCAGATTACATTTAACCCAACCTATCTATCATTCATCCCTCCATCCCCATACCTATCTATCACACATACATATGCACTTACTTTTGCTTCTATAATATCATACACATTACAGATCTTGAAAGCACATTCATCTTCATCCATGGAAGTTCAAAACTACCAATTGGATAAAACTAGTTATAAACTAGAAAGTATCCAACAAACTATTTACTATATACCTTTGGTGGTGGTACTTAGTTTCACTCTCTTGCACTTTCCCACACCTTGGTTACCATCCTGATCTTCCTAAAATAAAGAGATTGAAAATGGATAAATAGAAAAATCTAACATAAGATCTATTATACTGTGCTGGGCGGGGGGGGGGATATGAAAACAGACTCTCCCTAAGAACATTATTTTACGGCCATATGTTATTCAGAAATGCGTCCAGTATTTCAAGCTAAATATTAGCATGTTATTTAATACAAATAGGTTATTAAAATATATTCTTTATCAAAAAATTTCTTATAGTCTCTTTTAAATGTCCTTTTGTTTAAATGTTCTTCTGTTGTGGTTATATCACTTGGGGATCTTATCCCACATAAACTGTCTTTAAAGAACTACTAAAACTCTAAGCCAGTGGCTCCCAACCTTTTCCATACCCCGCACCCCTAGATTACTTCTGATATATTCTCACACTCCTTACAAAAGTTCGAAATAACCGCAATGAATTATGCATATACACTATAATTTTGAAAACCCGAATTTTTGCACCCCCTGGAATATCATCTCGCACACACAGGGAGTGCGAGCACCCCTGGTTTGGAACCCCTGCTCTAAGCTAAGATTGGAAAACATAATCAATGAGGAATTTGCCAATTAATGGAAAAATGCTATATAAAAATACTATATAAGAGTCCCTTAATTATAAGCATATTTGTTTAGAAGCAAATACTGTTTGGTTACAATGCACTCAATTAGAAACACTTGCAAAAGATCACAATTATTAGAAAATGACTGGAAACATTCAAAGTTTCAGTACTATTAGAAGAATCTGAAGTATTTTCTCACATCTGAAGCATTTCCCAATATCTAATTATTACATAGTGCAAGACATTTCTTCCATCAACCAATCGGAAACATAGGGTGGATATTAAAAGTCTACACTCTCCTATTAAAATGCCAGGTTGTGATTTATCTTAGTTTGATTTTTTTTATATCTCAAGAACCTGGCATTTTAAAAGGGGTGCGTAGACATTTTGTATCCACTGTTTATAATGGCAACCTACTGAAATAGTATAATGGCATTCTGCTGAATTAAAATCCAATTAAGTATTTATCCTCCCTTCAAGACAGGGAAATCTAATTATTCAGAGAAACCTAATGATGTTCACTTAAATTCAATACATAAATAAATATCAAAGGCAGAATCATTAACTTTAGAAAAGGAGATAACATTTTCACTGTTTGAGATCTCCACCGATTCTCTCATATGACATACTATATATAATATCTACGTTATATATATAATATCTATATAACTGATATATAAAAATAGGAATAAATACTGGAGCAAAAACAGTTGCAATACACCAATATCATTCAAAAAGGCATTAGATTTATTATTTTCTTGGAAGTAAATATGCTATCTTTAATTTCATCTGAGTAGAAAAATCAGAGAGAATTGATTTTTAAGATTTTAAATCTTATTTGTATAGATTTACATTTATATAAAAATTCCCTAACAATATGGATTTTAAAATTCTCTTATCATAGAAAAATTTATTAATAAAGAATTTAGTGACATATCTTAAAATTGCAAAATTAAATAACCCACGTATATTGGTGTTAAACATTCATTTCCTTTTTTACCTACTCAGAAACAAGAAAATCAATTTTCAACACAACAAACAATACCTTTGGATGCCCTATTCTGTCCAGCCCCACCTGAAAAGATCCCGGTAGCAAATATCCGTCTAAATTCCCTTACTATATATTTGGGGTATGCAATAGTCTGCAGACCAAATTGCAGAGGCCATTTTCAAAAGGCAGGTATTACTAGGACAAAACAGCCAAATATAAATTAACTTTAATTAATAAGATTATCCCTTAGGGAACTTTTTCTCTCTTGTGTCGTATTAAAAATTACGATTTTGTGGCAATTTCCAAACTAATCCTGGGGGATACATCCAAGGCTTTCAGAGTCTTATTTCTTTGTGTCTAATTTTGCATAGAGACTTAGGAAATAGAGGCATCCTTCTGGTTTGCTTCATTAATATAGGAAATTGATTTCAATTTCAGTGGTTTTATTTGAGTTAAAAAGATTAAAGTAAGCCACAGTACACTACATTATACCAATATAAATAATACTGTAGTGCTGGGGTGTAACAGATCCTGTGATTCAACTAATATTTTCTACCTTGTTGTGGGCCTAAAGACCTCATTCTGTTTCTCCTATAAATACAGTTTGGTATGGTCGTTTACTGAGATTAGAAACAGGCCTGGGATACTTGCAGGACCATCTGCTGCCGGGAACAAATTCCCATCGCCCAGTACGCTCACACAGAGAAGGCCTCCTCAGGGTACCATCAGCTAGGCAATGTCGGCTGGCGACCCCCAGGGGGAGGGCCTTCTCTGTGGGAGCGCCAGCCCTATGGAATCAGCTCCCCCCTGAGCTTCGGATGGCCCAAAATCTCCAATCCTTTCGCCGCAGCCTCAAAACACTCCTTTTCCACCAGGCTGACCTGGACTGACAGGCATTTTAATTAATTATATTTACAATTTTTAATTTATCTTTTAGTTTTTAATTTTAATTTATTGCACAGATGATTTTAATTTTATTTTTATCTTAATTTCTGTACTTTTTATATGTTTTGTTGTTAGCCGCCCTGAGTCCTTCGGGAGATAGGGCGGGATATAAATCCCATCAATAAATAAATAAATAAATAAATAAATAAATAAATAAATAAATAAATAAATAAATAAATAAATAAATAAATAAATTTATTTCTTCAACCATAGCTGAAAACTACTCTGAAATAGCATCAGAAAAAGTCATATTCTAAAGCTGAACTTGAATTACTGCTAGTGATATGAATTGTGATTTTTCAAGAAGAGATCGTTTTTGACTAGTTTTACTGTTTATAATAAAGTGACCTGCAGAAATGTGGCAATCTCAACAATACAAAAGGGAACGTTTTGTTGGCTGAATTTCTGCCGTGTCTATTTCTAAAAGAACAGCAAAAAAAAAAACAAATTTGAAAAAAAAAGAATATGACAAAATCCACTGACTTGAAAAGGAAAGCAAAAAGTAAGAGAAGACGGACTACATACCCTGAAGGTTCAGACAGATTTCGAATAATGGAAGTGTTAAGGAGGCTTCTATCTGTTGAGATGAGATGGTAGGGAGGCTTTAACTGGGGCAGGAATGGTTGTTTGAATTGTCTGGCCTGAACTGAGGGATTTTAAATTAAATTAAATTAAATTAAATTAAAGAAATTTGAAATTTAATTTGCCTTGCCTTGCCTTGCCTTGCCTTGCCTTGCCTTGCCTTGCCTTGCCTTGCCTTGCCTTGCCTTGCCTTGCCTTGCCTTGCCTTGCCTTGCCTTGCCTTGCCTTGCCTTGCCTTGCCTTGCCTCCGGCATCAGGAATTTTCTTCCCCGGACACCAAAAAAATCCTGATTTTTATAAACTATGAAAAACACCATTTTTAAGGAAGAAATTGAACCCTGAATCTCATTCTGGTGTCCAGTTTTACATTTGAGTCAACAAAAAAATTTCACCTCCTGGGCACAAAAATCCCTGACCCGGAATCAGGAATTTTCTTCCCCGGACACCAAAAAATTCTTGATTTTTAAAACTATGAAAAACACCATTTTTAAGAATGAAATTCAACCCCGAATCTCATTCTGGTGTGCGTTTTTAGATTTGGGTGGAAAAAAAATTTCACCTCCTGGGCACAAAAATCCCTTACCCCGGCATCAGGAATTTTCTTCCCCGGACACAAAATAAATCTTGATTTTTATAAACTATGAAAAACACCATTTTTAAGAATGAAATTCAACCTTGAATCTCATTCTGGTGTCCGTTTTTAGATTTGGATGGAAAATAAATTTCACCTCCTGGGCACAAAAGTCACTGACCCCTGGCATCAGGAATTTACTTCCCCGGACACCAACAAATTCTTGATTTTTAAAAGCAATGAAAAACACCATTTTTAAGAGTGAAATTCAACCCCGAATCTAATTCTGACATCTGTTTTTACATTTCTGTCAAAAAAATATTCACCTCCTCGGCACGAAATAAATCTTGATTTTTATAAACTATGAAAAACACCATATTTAAGGACGAAATTCAACCCCGAACCTCATTCTTGTGTCAATTTGAAATTTGAAATTTGAAATTTGAAATTTGAAATTTGAAATTTGAAATTTGAAATTTGAAATTTGAAATTTGCCTTGCCTTGTCTTGCCTCCGGCATCAGGAATTTTCTTCCCCGGACACCAAAAAAATCTTGATTTTTATAAACTATGAAAAACACCATTTTTAAGGAAGAAATTCAACCCCGAATCTCATTCTGGTGTCCGTTTTTAGATTTGAGTAAAAAAAAAAAATTCACCTCCTGGGCACAAAAATCCCTGACTCCGGCATCAGGAATTTTCTTCCCCGGACACCAAAAAATTCTTGATTTTTAAAAGCTATGAAAAACACCATTTTTAAGAGTGAAATTCAACCCTGAATCTCATTCTGGTGTCCGTTTTTACATTTGAGTCAAAAAAAAAATTTCACCTCCTGGGCACAAAAATCCCTGACCCTGGTATCAGGAATTTTCTTCCCCGGACACCAAAAAAATCTTGATTTTTAAAAGCTATGAAAACACCATTTTTAAGGATGAAATTCAACCCCGAATCTCTTTCTGGTGTCAATTTGAAATTTGAAATTTGAAATTTGAAATTTGAAATTTGAAATTTGAAATTTGAAATTTGCCTTGCCTTGCCTTGCCTCCGGCATCAGGAATTTTCTTCCCCGGACACCAAAAAAATCTTGATTTTTATAAACTATGAAAAACACCATTTTTAAGGAAGAAATTGAACCCCGAATCTCATTCTGGTGTCCAGTTTTACATTTGAGTCAACAAAAAAATTTCACCTCCTGGGCACAAAAATCCCTGACCCGGCATCAGGAATTTTCTTCCCCGGACATAAAATAAATCTTGATTTTTTAAAGCTATGAAAACACCATTTTTAAGGATGAAATTCAACCCCGAATCTCTTTCTGGTGTCAATTTGAAATTTGAAATTTGAAATTTGAAATTTGAAATTTGATATTTGAAATTTGAAATTTGAAATTTGCCTTGCCTTGCCTTGCCTCCGGCATCAGGAATTTTGTTCCCCGGACACCAAAAAAATCTTGATTTTTAAAAGCTATGAAAACACCATTTTTAAGGATGAAATTCAACCCCGAATCTCTTTCTGGTGTCAATTTGAAATTTGAAATTTGAAATTTGAAATTTGAAATTTGAAATTTGAAATTTGAAATTTGAAATTTGAAATTTGAAATTTGAAATTTGAAATTTGAAATTTGATATTTGAAATTTGAAATTTGCCTTGCCTTGCCTTGCCTCCGGCATCAGGAATTTTCTTCCCCGGACACCAAAAAAATCTTGATTTTTATAAACTATGAAAAACACCATTTTTAAGGAAGAAATTGAACCCTGAATCTCATTCTGGTGTCCAGTTCTACATTTGAGTCAACAAAAAAATTTCACCTCCTGGGCACAAAAATCCCTGACCCGGCATCAGGAATTTTCTTCCCTGGACACGAAATAAATCTTGATTTTCATAAACTATGAAAAACACCATTTTTAAGGACGAAATTCAACCCCGAATCTCATTCTGGTGTCCATTTATAGATTTGAGTAAAAAAAAAACATTCAACTCCTGGGCACAAAAATCCCTGACTCCGGCATCAGGAATTTTCTTCCCCGGACACCAAAAAATTCTTGATTTTTAAAACTATGAAAAACACCATTTTTAAGAATGAAATTCAACCCCGAATCTCATTCTGGTGTGCGTTTTTAGATTTGGGTGGAAAAAAAATTTCACCTCCTGGGCACAAAAATCCCTTACCCCGGCATCAGGAATTTTCTTCCCCGGACACAAAATAAATCTTGATTTTTATAAACTATGAAAAACACCATTTTTAAGAATGAAATTCAACCTTGAATCTCATTCTGGTGTCCGTTTTTAGATTTGGATGGAAAATAAATTTCACCTCCTGGGCACAAAAGTCACTGACCCCTGGCATCAGGAATTTACTTCCCCGGACACCAACAAATTCTTGATTTTTAAAAGCAATGAAAAACACCATTTTTAAGAGTGAAATTCAACCCCGAATCTAATTCTGACATCTGTTTTTACATTTCTGTCAAAAAAATATTCACCTCCTCGGCACGAAATAAATCTTGATTTTTATAAACTATGAAAAACACCATATTTAAGGACGAAATTCAACCCCGAACCTCATTCTTGTGTCAATTTGAAATTTGAAATTTGAAATTTGAAATTTGCCTTGCCTTGTCTTGCCTCCGGTATCAGGAATTTTCTTCCCCGGACACCAAAAAAATCTTGATTTTTATAAACTATGAAAAACACCATTTTTAAGGAAGAAATTCAACCCCGAATCTCATTCTCGTGTCCGTTTTTAGATTTGAGTAAAAAAAAAAAATTCACCTCCTGGGCACAAAAATCCCTGACTCCGGCATCAGGAATTTTCTTCCCCGGACACCAAAAAATTCTTGATTTTTAAAAGCTATGAAAAACACCATTTTTAAGAGTGAAATTCAACCCTGAATCTCATTCTGGTGTCCGTTTTTACATTTGAGTCAAAAAAAAAATTTCACCTCCTGGGCACAAAAATCCCTGACCCCGGCATCAGGAATTTTCTTCCCCGGACACCAAAAAAATCTTGATTTTTAAAAGCTATGAAAACACCATTTTTAAGGATGAAATTCAACCCCGAATCTCTTTCTGGTGTCAATTTGAAATTTGAAATTTGAAATTTGAAATTTGAAATTTGAAATTTGATATTTGAAATTTGAAATTTGAAATTTGAAATTTGACATTTGAAATTTGAAATTTGAAATTTGAAATTTGAAATTTGAAATTTGAAATTTGAAATTTGAAATTTGAAATTTGCCTTGCCTTGCCTTGCCTCCGGCATCAGGAATTTTCTTCCCCGGACACCAAAAAAATCTTGATTTTTATAAACTATGAAAAACACCATTTTTAAGGAAGAAATTGAACCCCGAATCTCATTCTGGTGTCCAGTTTTACATTTGAGTCAACAAAAAAATTTCACCTCCTGGGCACAAAAATCCCTGACCCGGAATCAGGAATTTTCTTCCCTGGACACGAAATAAATCTTGATTTTCATAAACTATGAAAAACACCATTTTTAAGGATGAAATTCAACCCCGAATCTCATTCTGGTGTCCATTTTTAGATTTGAGTAAAAAAAAAACATTCAACTCCTGGGCACAAAAATCCCTGACTCCGGCATCAGGAATTTTCTTCCCCGGACACCAAAAAATTCTTGATTTTTAAAACTATGAAAAACACCATTTTTAAGAATGAAATTCAACCCCGAATCTCATTCTGGTGTGCGTTTTTAGATTTGGATGGAAAATAAATTTCACCTCCTGGGCACAAAAGTCACTGACCCCTGGCATCAGGAATTTACTTCCCCGGACACCAACAAATTCTTGATTTTTAAAAGCAATGAAAAACACCATTTTTAAGAGTGAAATTCAACCCCGAATCTAATTCTGGTGTCCGTTTTTACATTTGAGTCAAAAAAAAAATTTCACCTCCTGGGCACAAAAATCCCTGACCCCGGTATCAGGAATTTTCTTCCCCGGACACCAAAAAAATCTTGATTTTTAAAAGCTATGAAAACACCATTTTTAAGGATGAAATTCAACCCCGAATCTCTTTCTGGTGTCAATTTGAAATTTGAAATTTGAAATTTGAAATTTGAAATTTGAAATTTGAAATTTGAAATTTGAAATTTGAAATTTGAAATTTGAAATTTGAAATTTGAAATTTGAAATTTGCCTTGCCTTGCCTTGCCTCCGGCATCAGGAATTTTCTTCCCCGGACACCAAAAAAATCTTGATTTTTATAAACTATGAAAAACACCATTTTTAAGGAAGAAATTGAACCCCGAATCTCATTCTGGTGTCCAGTTTTACATTTGAGTCAACAAAAAAATTTCACCTCCTGGGCACAAAAATCCCTGACCCGGCATCAGGAATTTTCTTCCCCGGACACAAAATAAATCTTGATTTTTTAAAGCTATGAAAACACCATTTTTAAGGATGAAATTCAACCCCGAATCTCTTTCTGGTGTCAATTTGAAATTTGAAATTTGAAATTTGAAATTTGATATTTGAAATTTGAAATTTGAAATTTGAAATTTGCCTTGCCTTGCCTTGCCTCCGGCATCAGGAATTTTGTTCCCCGGACACCAAAAAAATCTTGATTTTTAAAAGCTATGAAAACACCATTTTTAAGGATGAAATTCAACCCCGAATCTCTTTCTGGTGTCAATTTGAAATTTGAAATTTGAAATTTGAAATTTGAAATTTGAAATTTGAAATTTGAAATTTGATATTTGAAATTTGAAATTTGCCTTGCCTTGCCTTGCCTCCGGCATCAGGAATTTTCTTCCCCGGACACCAAAAAAATCTTGATTTTTATAAACTATGAAAAACACCATTTTTAAGGAAGAAATTGAACCCTGAATCTCATTCTGGTGTCCAGTTCTACATTTGAGTCAACAAAAAAATTTCACCTCCTGGGCACAAAAATCCCTGACCCGGCATCAGGAATTTTCTTCCCTGGACACGAAATAAATCTTGATTTTCATAAACTATGAAAAACACCATTTTTAAGGACGAAATTCAACCCCGAATCTCATTCTGGTGTCCATTTTTAGATTTGAGTAAAAAAAAAAACATTCAACTCCTGGGCACAAAAATCCCTGACCCGGCATCAGGAATTTTCTTCCCCGGACACCAAAAAATTCTTGATTTTTAAAACTATGAAAAACACCATTTTTAAGAATGAAATTCAACCCCGAATCTCATTCTGGTGTGCGTTTTTAGATTTGGGTGGAAAAAAAATTTCACCTCCTGGGCACAAAAATCCCTTACCCCGGCATCAGGAATTTTCTTCCCCGGACACAAAATAAATCTTGATTTTTATAAACTATGAAAAACACCATTTTTAAGAATGAAATTCAACCTTGAATCTCATTCTGGTGTCCGTTTTTAGATTTGGATGGAAAATAAATTTCACCTCCTGGGCACAAAAGTCACTGACCCCTGGCATCAGGAATTTACTTCCCCGGACACCAACAAATTCTTGATTTTTAAAAGCAATGAAAAACACCATTTTTAAGAGTGAAATTCAACCCCGAATCTAATTCTGACATCTGTTTTTACATTTCTGTCAAAAAAATATTCACCTCCTCGGCACGAAATAAATCTTGATTTTTATAAACTATGAAAAACACCATATTTAAGGACGAAATTCAACCCCGAACCTCATTCTTGTGTCAATTTGAAATTTGAAATTTGAAATTTGAAATTTGCCTTGCCTTGTCTTGCCTCCGGTATCAGGAATTTTCTTCCCCGGACACCAAAAAAATCTTGATTTTTATAAACTATGAAAAACACCATTTTTAAGGAAGAAATTCAACCCCGAATCTCATTCTGGTGTCCGTTTTTAGATTTGAGTAAAAAAAAAAAATTCACCTCCTGGGCACAAAAATCCCTGACTCCGGCATCAGGAATTTTCTTCCCCGGACACCAAAAAATTCTTGATTTTTAAAAGCTATGAAAAACACCATTTTTAAGAGTGAAATTCAACCCTGAATCTCATTCTGGTGTCCGTTTTTACATTTGAGTCAAAAAAAAAATTTCACCTCCTGGGCACAAAAATCCCTGACCCCGGCATCAGGAATTTTCTTCCCCGGACACCAAAAAAATCTTGATTTTTAAAAGCTATGAAAACACCATTTTTAAGGATGAAATTCAACCCCGAATCTCTTTCTGGTGTCAATTTGAAATTTGAAATTTGAAATTTGAAATTTGAAATTTGAAATTTGAAATTTGAAATTTGAAATTTGAAATTTGAAATTTGAAATTTGAAATTTGAAATTTGCCTTGCCTTGCCTTGCCTCCGGCATCAGGAATTTTCTTCCCCGGACACCAAAAAAATCTTGATTTTTATAAACTATGAAAAACACCATTTTTAAGGAAGAAATTGAACCCCGAATCTCATTCTGGTGTCCAGTTTTACATTTGAGTCAACAAAAAAATTTCACCTCCTGGGCACAAAAATCCCTGACCCGGCATCAGGAATTTTCTTCCCCGGACACAAAATAAATCTTGATTTTTTAAAGCTATGAAAACACCATTTTTAAGGATGAAATTCAACCCCGAATCTCTTTCTGGTGTCAATTTGAAATTTGAAATTTGAAATTTGAAATTTGAAATTTGAAATTTGAAATTTGAAATTTGAAATTTGAAATTTGCCTTGCCTTGCCTCCGGTATCAGGAATTTTCTTCCCCGGACACCAAAAAAATCTTGATTTTTATAAACTATGAAAAACACCATTTTTAAGGAAGAAATTCAACCACGAATCTCATTCTGGTGTGCGTTTTTAGATTTGGGTGGAAAAAAAATTTCACCTCCTGGGCACAAAAATCCCTTACCCCGGCATCAGGAATTTTCTTCCCCGGACACAAAATAAATCTTGATTTTTATAAACTATGAAAAACACCATTTTTAAGAATGAAATTCAACCTTGAATCTCATTCTGGTGTCCGTTTTTAGATTTGGATGGAAAATAAATTTCACCTCCTGGGCACAAAAGTCACTGACCCCTGGCATCAGGAATTTACTTCCCCGGACACCAACAAATTCTTGATTTTTAAAAGCAATGAAAAACACCATTTTTAAGAGTGAAATTCAACCCCGAATCTAATTCTGACATCTGTTTTTACATTTCTGTCAAAAAAATATTCACCTCCTCGGCACGAAATAAATCTTGATTTTTATAAACTATGAAAAACACCATATTTAAGGACGAAATTCAACCCCGAACCTCATTCTTGTGTCAATTTGAAATTTGAAATTTGAAATTTGAAATTTGCCTTGCCTTGTCTTGCCTCCGGTATCAGGAATTTTCTTCCCCGGACACCAAAAAAATCTTGATTTTTATAAACTATGAAAAACACCATTTTTAAGGAAGAAATTCAACCCCGAATCTCATTCTGGTGTCCGTTTTTAGATTTGAGTAAAAAAAAAAATTCACCTCCTGGGCACAAAAATCCCTGACTCCGGCATCAGGAATTTTCTTCCCCGGACACCAAAAAATTCTTGATTTTTAAAAGCTATGAAAAACACCATTTTTAAGAGTGAAATTCAACCCTGAATCTCATTCTGGTGTCCGTTTTTACATTTGAGTCAAAAAAAAATTTCACCTCCTGGGCACAAAAATCCCTGACCCCGGCATCAGGAATTTTCTTCCCCGGACACCAAAAAAATCTTGATTTTTAAAAGCTATGAAAACACCATTTTTAAGGATGAAATTCAACCCCGAATCTCTTTCTGGTGTCAATTTGAAATTTGAAATTTGAAATTTGAAATTTGAAATTTGAAATTTGAAATTTGAAATTTGAAATTTGAAATTTGAAATTTGCCTTGCCTTGCCTTGCCTCCGGCATCAGGAATTTTCTTCCCCGGACACCAAAAAAATCTTGATTTTTATAAACTATGAAAAACACCATTTTTAAGGAAGAAATTGAACCCCGAATCTCATTCTGGTGTCCAGTTTTACATTTGAGTCAACAAAAAAATTTCACCTCCTGGGCACAAAAATCCCTGACCCGGCATCAGGAATTTTCTTCCCCGGACACAAAATAAATCTTGATTTTTTAAAGCTATGAAAACACCATTTTGAAGGATGAAATTCAACCCCGAATCTCTTTCTGGTGTCAATTTGAAATTTGAAATTTGAAATTTGAAATTTGAAATTTGAAATTTGAAATTTGAAATTTGAAATTTGAAATTTGAAATTTGATATTTGAAATTTGAAATTTGCCTTGCCTTGCCTTGCCTCCGGCATCAGGAATTTTCTTCCCCGGACACCAAAAAAATCTTGATTTTTATAAACTATGAAAAACACCATTTTTAAGGAAGAAATTGAACCCTGAATCTCATTCTGGTGTCCAGTTCTACATTTGAGTCAACAAAAAAATTTCACCTCCTGGGCACAAAAATCCCTGACCCGGCATCAGGAATTTTCTTCCCTGGACACGAAATAAATCTTGATTTTCATACACTATGAAAAACACCATTTTTAAGGACGAAATTCAACCCCGAATCTCATTCTGGTGTCCATTTTTAGATTTGAGTAAAAAAAAAACATTCAACTCCTGGGCACAAAAATCCCTGACTCCGGCATCAGGAATTTTCTTCCCCGGACACCAAAAAATTCTTGATTTTTAAAACTATGAAAAACACCATTTTTAAGAATGAAATTCAACCCCGAATCTCATTCTGGTGTGCGTTTTTAGATTTGGGTGGAAAAAAAATTTCACCTCCTGGGCACAAAAATCCCTTACCCCGGCATCAGGAATTTTCTTCCCCGGACACAAAATAAATCTTGATTTTTATAAACTATGAAAAACACCATTTTTAAGAATGAAATTCAACCTTGAATCTCATTCTGGTGTCCGTTTTTAGATTTGGATGGAAAATAAATTTCACCTCCTGGGCACAAAAGTCACTGACCCCTGGCATCAGGAATTTACTTCCCCGGACACCAACAAATTCTTGATTTTTAAAAGCAATGAAAAACACCATTTTTAAGAGTGAAATTCAACCCCGAATCTAATTCTGACATCTGTTTTTACATTTCTGTCAAAAAAATATTCACCTCCTCGGCACGAAATAAATCTTGATTTTTATAAACTATGAAAAACACCATATTTAAGGACGAAATTCAACCCCGAACCTCATTCTTGTGTCAATTTGAAATTTGAAATTTGAAATTTGAAATTTGCCTTGCCTTGTCTTGCCTCCGGTATCAGGAATTTTCTTCCCCGGACACCAAAAAAATCTTGATTTTTATAAACTATGAAAAACACCATTTTTAAGGAAGAAATTCAACCCCGAATCTCATTCTCGTGTCCGTTTTTAGATTTGAGTAAAAAAAAAAAATTCACCTCCTGGGCACAAAAATCCCTGACTCCGGCATCAGGAATTTTCTTCCCCGGACACCAAAAAATTCTTGATTTTTAAAAGCTATGAAAAACACCATTTTTAAGAGTGAAATTCAACCCTGAATCTCATTCTGGTGTCCGTTTTTACATTTGAGTAAAAAAAAAAATTTCACCTCCTGGGCACAAAAATCCCTGACCCCGGCATCAGGAATTTTCTTCCCCGGACACCAAAAAAATCTTGATTTTTAAAAGCTATGAAAACACCATTTTTAAGGATGAAATTCAACCCCGAATCTCTTTCTGGTGTCAATTTGAAATTTGAAATTTGAAATTTGAAATTTGAAATTTGAAATTAGAAATTTGAAATTTGAAATTTGAAATTTGAAATTTGAAATTTGAAATTTGAAATTTGAAATTTGCCTTGCCTTGCCTTGCCTCCAGCATCAGGAATTTTCTTCCCCGGACACCAAAAAAATCTTGATTTTTATAAACTATGAAAAACACCATTTTTAAGGAAGAAATTGAACCCCGAATCTCATTCTGGTGTCCAGTTTTACATTTGAGTCAACAAAAAAATTTCACCTCCTGGGCACAAAAATCCCTGACCCGGCATCAGGAATTTTCTTCCCCGGACACAAAATAAATCTTGATTTTTTAAAGCTATGAAAACACCATTTTTAAGGATGAAATTCAACCCCGAATCTCTTTCTGGTGTCAATTTGAAATTTGAAATTTGAAATTTGAAATTTGAAATTTGAAATTTGAAATTTGATATTTGAAATTTGAAATTTGAAATTTGAAATTTGCCTTGCCTTGCCTTGCCTCCGGCATCAGGAATTTTGTTCCCCGGACACCAAAAAAATCTTGATTTTTAAAAGCTATGAAAACACCATTTTTAAGGATGAAATTCAACCCCGAATCTCTTTCTGGTGTCAATTTGAAATTTGAAATTTGAAATTTGAAATTTGAAATTTGAAATTTGAAATTTGAAATTTGAAATTTGAAATTTGAAATTTGCCTTGCCTTGCCTTGCCTCCGGCATCAGGAATTTTCTTCCCCGGACACCAAAAAAATCTTGATTTTTATAAACTATGAAAAACACCATTTTTAAGGAAGAAATTGAACCCTGAATCTCATTCTGGTGTCCAGTTCTACATTTGAGTCAACAAAAAAATTTCACCTCCTGGGCACAAAAATCCCTGACCCGGCATCAGGAATTTTCTTCCCTGGACACGAAATAAATCTTGATTTTCATAAACTATGAAAAACACCATTTTTAAGGATGAAATTCAACCCCGAATCTCATTCTGGTGTCCATTTTTAGATTTGAGTAAAAAAAAAACATTCAACTCCTGGGCACAAAAATCCCTGACTCCGGCATCAGGAATTTTCTTCCCCGGACACCAAAAAATTCTTGATTTTTAAAACTATGAAAAACACCATTTTTAAGAATGAAATTCAACCCCGAATCTCATTCTGGTGTGCGTTTTTAGATTTGGGTGGGAAAAAAATTTCACCTCCTGGGCACAAAAATCCCTTACCCCGGCATCAGGAATTTTCTTCCCCGGACACAAAATAAATCTTGATTTTTATAAACTATGAAAAACACCATTTTTAAGAATGAAATTCAACCTTGAATCTCATTCTGGTGTCCGTTTTTAGATTTGGATGGAAAATAAATTTCACCTCCTGGGCACAAAAGTCACTGACCCCTGGCATCAGGAATTTACTTCCCCGGACACCAACAAATTCTTGATTTTTAAAAGCAATGAAAAACACCATTTTTAAGAGTGAAATTCAACCCCGAATCTAATTCTGACATCTGTTTTTACATTTCTGTCAAAAAAATATTCACCTCCTCGGCACGAAATAAATCTTGATTTTTATAAACTATGAAAAACACCATATTTAAGGACGAAATTCAACCCCGAACCTCATTCTTGTGTCAATTTGAAATTTGAAATTTGAAATTTGAAATTTGCCTTGCCTTGTCTTGCCTCCGGTATCAGGAATTTTCTTCCCCGGACACCAAAAAAATCTTGATTTTTATAAACTATGAAAAACACCATTTTTAAGGAAGAAATTCAACCCCGAATCTCATTCTGGTGTCCGTTTTTAGATTTGAGTAAAAAAAAAAAATTCACCTCCTGGGCACAAAAATCCCTGACTCCGGCATCAGGAATTTTCTTCCCCGGACACCAAAAAATTCTTGATTTTTAAAAGCTATGAAAAACACCATTTTTAAGAGTGAAATTCAACCCTGAATCTCATTCTGGTGTCCGTTTTTACATTTGAGTCAAAAAAAAAATTTCACCTCCTGGGCACAAAAATCCCTGACCCCGGCATCAGGAATTTTCTTCCCCGGACACCAAAAAAATCTTGATTTTTAAAAGCTATGAAAACACCATTTTTAAGGATGAAATTCAACCCCGAATCTCTTTCTGGTGTCAATTTGAAATTTGAAATTTGAAATTTGAAATTTGAAATTTGAAATTTGAAATTTGAAATTTGAAATTTGAAATTTGAAATTTGAAATTTGAAATTTGCCTTGCCTTGCCTTGCCTCCGGCATCAGGAATTTTCTTCCCCGGACACCAAAAAAATCTTGATTTTTATAAACTATGAAAAACACCATTTTTAAGGAAGAAATTGAACCCCGAATCTCATTCTGGTGTCCAGTTTTACATTTGAGTCAACAAAAAAATTTCACCTCCTGGGCACAAAAATCCCTGACCCGGCATCAGGAATTTTCTTCCCTGGACACGAAATAAATCTTGATTTTCATAAACTATGAAAAACACCATTTTTAAGGATGAAATTCAACCCCGAATCTCATTCTGGTGTCCATTTTTAGATTTGAGTAAAAAAAAAACATTCAACTCCTGGGCACAAAAATCCCTGACTCCGGCATCAGGAATTTTCTTCCCCGGACACCAAAAAATTCTTGATTTTTAAAACTATGAAAAACACCATTTTTAAGAATGAAATTCAACCCCGAATCTCATTCTGGTGTGCGTTTTTAGATTTGGATGGAAAATAAATTTCACCTCCTGGGCACAAAAGTCACTGACCCCTGGCATCAGGAATTTACTTCCCCGGACACCAACAAATTCTTGATTTTTAAAAGCAATGAAAAACACCATTTTTAAGAGTGAAATTCAACCCCGAATCTAATTCTGACATCTGTTTTTACATTTGGGTCAAAAAAAATATTCACCTCTTCGGCACGAAATAAATCTTGATTTTTATAAACTATGAAAAACACCATTTTTAAGGACGAAATTCAACCCCGAACCTCATTCTGGTGTCAATTTGAAATTTGAGATTTGAAATTTGAAATTTGAAATTTGAAATTTGAAATTTGAAATTTGAAATTTGAAATTTGAAATTTGAAATTTGAAATTTGAAATTTGAAATTTGAAATTTGCCTTGCCTTGTCTTGCCTCCGGTATCAGGAATTTTCTTCCCCGGACACCAAAAAAATCTTGATTTTTATAAACTATGAAAAACACCATTTTTAAGGAAGAAATTCAACCACGAATCTCATTCTGGTGTCCGTTTTTAGATTTGAGTAAAAAAAAAAACATTCACCTCCTGGGCACAAAAATCCCTGACTCCGGCATCAGGAATTTTCTTCCCCGGACACCAAAAAATTCTTGATTTTTAAAAGCTATGAAAAACACCATTTTTAAGAATGAAATTCAACCCTGAATCTCATTCTGGTGTCCGTTTTTAGATTTGAGCAAAAAAAAAAACATTCACCTCCTGGGCACAAAAATCCCTGACTCCGGCATCAGGAATTTACTTCCCCGGACACCAACAAATTCTTGATTTTTGAAAGCAATGAAAAACACCATTTTTAAGAGTGAAATTCAACCCCGAATCTAATTCTGACATCTGTTTTTACATTTCTGTCAAAAAAATATTCACCTCCTCGGCACGAAATAAATCTTGATTTTTATAAACTATGAAAAACACCATATTTAAGGACGAAATTCAACCCCGAACCTCATTCTTGTGTCAATTTGAAATTTGAAATTTGAAATTTGAAATTTGCCTTGCCTTGTCTTGCCTCCGGTATCAGGAATTTTCTTCCCCGGACACCAAAAAAATCTTGATTTTTATAAACTATGAAAAACACCATTTTTAAGGAAGAAATTCAACCCCGAATCTCATTCTGGTGTCCGTTTTTAGATTTGAGTAAAAAAAAAAAATTCACCTCCTGGGCACAAAAATCCCTGACTCCGGCATCAGGAATTTTCTTCCCCGGACACCAAAAAATTCTTGATTTTTAAAAGCTATGAAAAACACCATTTTTAAGAGTGAAATTCAACCCTGAATCTCATTCTGGTGTCCGTTTTTACATTTGAGTCAAAAAAAAAATTTCACCTCCTGGGCACAAAAATCCCTGACCCCGGCATCAGGAATTTTCTTCCCCGGACACCAAAAAAATCTTGATTTTTAAAAGCTATGAAAACACCATTTTTAAGGATGAAATTCAACCCCGAATCTCTTTCTGGTGTCAATTTGAAATTTGAAATTTGAAATTTGAAATTTGAAATTTGAAATTTGAAATTTGAAATTTGAAATTTGAAATTTGAAATTTGCCTTGCCTTGCCTTGCCTCCGGCATCAGGAATTTTCTTCCCCGGACACCAAAAAAATCTTGATTTTTATAAACTATGAAAAACACCATTTTTAAGGAAGAAATTGAACCCCGAATCTCATTCTGGTGTCCAGTTTTACATTTGAGTCAACAAAAAAATTTCACCTCCTGGGCACAAAAATCCCTGACCCGGCATCAGGAATTTTCTTCCCCGGACACAAAATAAATCTTGATTTTTTAAAGCTATGAAAACACCATTTTTAAGGATGAAATTCAACCCCGAATCTCTTTCTGGTGTCAATTTGAAATTTGAAATTTGAAATTTGAAATTTGAAATTTGAAATTTGATATTTGAAATTTGAAATTTGAAATTTGCCTTGCCTTGCCTTGCCTCCGGCATCAGGAATTTTGTTCCCCGGACACCAAAAAAATCTTGATTTTTAAAAGCTATGAAAACACCATTTTTAAGGATGAAATTCAACCCCGAATCTCTTTCTGGTGTCAATTTGAAATTTGAAATTTGAAATTTGAAATTTGAAATTTGAAATTTGAAATTTGAAATTTGATATTTGAAATTTGAAATTTGCCTTGCCTTGCCTTGCCTCCGGCATCAGGAATTTTCTTCCCCGGACACCAAAAAAATCTTGATTTTTATAAACTATGAAAAACACCATTTTTAAGGAAGAAATTGAACCCTGAATCTCATTCTGGTGTCCAGTTCTACATTTGAGTCAACAAAAAAATTTCACCTCCTGGGCACAAAAATCCCTGACCCGGCATCAGGAATTTTCTTCCCTGGACACGAAATAAATCTTGATTTTCATAAACTATGAAAAACACCATTTTTAAGGACGAAATTCAACCCCGAATCTCATTCTGGTGTCCATTTTTAGATTTGAGTAAAAAAAAAACATTCAACTCCTGGGCACAAAAATCCCTGACTCCGGCATCAGGAATTTTCTTCCCCGGACACCAAAAAATTCTTGATTTTTAAAACTATGAAAAACACCATTTTTAAGAATGAAATTCAACCCCGAATCTCATTCTGGTGTGCGTTTTTAGATTTGGGTGGAAAAAAAATTTCACCTCCTGGGCACAAAAATCCCTGACTCCGGCATCAGGAATTTTCTTCCCCGGACACCAAAAAATTCTTGATTTTTAAAACTATGAAAAACACCATTTTTAAGAATGAAATTCAACCTTGAATCTCATTCTGGTGTCCGTTTTTAGATTTGGATGGAAAATAAATTTCACCTCCTGGGCACAAAAGTCACTGACCCCTGGCATCAGGAATTTACTTCCCCGGACACCAACAAATTCTTGATTTTTAAAAGCAATGAAAAACACCATTTTTAAGAGTGAAATTCAACCCCGAATCTAATTCTGACATCTGTTTTTACATTTCTGTCAAAAAAATATTCACCTCCTCGGCACGAAATAAATCTTGATTTTTATAAACTATGAAAAACACCATATTTAAGGACGAAATTCAACCCCGAACCTCATTCTTGTGTCAATTTGAAATTTGAAATTTGAAATTTGAAATTTGCCTTGCCTTGTCTTGCCTCCGGTATCAGGAATTTTCTTCCCCGGACACCAAAAAAATCTTGATTTTTATAAACTATGAAAAACACCATTTTTAAGGAAGAAATTCAACCCCGAATCTCATTCTGGTGTCCGTTTTTAGATTTGGATGGAAAATAAATTTCACCTCCTGGGCACAAAAGTCACTGACCCCTGGCATCAGGAATTTACTTCCCCGGACACCAACAAATTCTTGATTTTTAAAAGCAATGAAAAACACCATTTTTAAGAGTGAAATTCAACCCCGAATCTAATTCTGACATCTGTTTTTACATTTCTGTCAAAAAAATATTCACCTCCTCGGCACGAAATAAATCTTGATTTTTATAAACTATGAAAAACACCATATTTAAGGACGAAATTCAACCCCGAACCTCATTCTTGTGTCAATTTGAAATTTGAAATTTGAAATTTGAAATTTGCCTTGCCTTGTCTTGCCTCCGGTATCAGGAATTTTCTTCCCCGGACACCAAAAAAATCTTGATTTTTATAAACTATGAAAAACACCATTTTTAAGGAAGAAATTCAACCCCGAATCTCATTCTGGTGTCCGTTTTTAGATTTGAGTAAAAAAAAAAAATTCACCTCCTGGGCACAAAAATCCCTGACTCCGGCATCAGGAATTTTCTTCCCCGGACACCAAAAAATTCTTGATTTTTAAAAGCTATGAAAAACACCATTTTTAAGAGTGAAATTCAACCCTGAATCTCATTCTGGTGTCCGTTTTTACATTTGAGTCAAAAAAAAAATTTCAACTCCTGGGCACAAAAATCCCGGACCCCGGCATCAGGAATTTTCTTCCCCGGACACCAAAAAAATCTTGATTTTTAAAAGCTATGAAAACACCATTTTTAAGGATGAAATTCAACCCCGAATCTCTTTCTGGTGTCAATTTGAAATTTGAAATTTGAAATTTGAAATTTGAAATTTGAAATTTGAAATTTGAAATTTGAAATTTGAAATTTGCCTTGCCTTGCCTTGCCTCCGGCATCAGGAATTTTCTTCCCCGGACACCAAAAAAATCTTGATTTTTATAAACTATGAAAAACACCATTTTTAAGGAAGAAATTGAACCCCGAATCTCATTCTGGTGTCCAGTTTTACATTTGAGTCAACAAAAAAATTTCACCTCCTGGGCACAAAAATCCCTGACCCGGCATCAGGAATTTTCTTCCCTGGACACGAAATAAATCTTGATTTTCATAAACTATGAAAAACACCATTTTTAAGGATGAAATTCAACCCCGAATCTCATTCTGGTGTCCATTTTTAGTTTTGAGTAAAAAAAAAACATTCAACTCCTGGGCACAAAAATCCCTGACTCCGGCATCAGGAATTTTCTTCCCCGGACACCAAAAAATTCTTGATTTTTAAAACTATGAAAAACACCATTTTTAAGAATGAAATTCAACCCCGAATCTCATTCTGGTGTGCGTTTTTAGATTTGGATGGAAAATAAATTTCACCTCCTGGGCACAAAAGTCACTGACCCCTGGCATCAGGAATTTACTTCCCCGGACACCAACAAATTCTTGATTTTTAAAAGCAATGAAAAACACCATTTTTAAGAGTGAAATTCAACCCCGAATCTAATTCTGACATCTGTTTTTACATTTGGGTCAAAAAAAATATTCACCTCTTCGGCACGAAATAAATCTTGATTTTTATAAACTATGAAAAACACCATTTTTAAGGACGAAATTCAACCCCGAACCTCATTCTGGTGTCAATTTGAAATTTGAAATTTGAAATTTGAAATTTGAAATTTGAAATTTGAAATTTGAAATTTGAAATTTGAAATTTGAAATTTGAAATTTGAAATTTGAAATTTGAAATTTGCCTTGCCTTGTCTTGCCTCCGGTATCAGGAATTTTCTTCCCCGGACACCAAAAAAATCTTGATTTTTATAAACTATGAAAAACACCATTTTTAAGGAAGAAATTCAACCACGAATCTCATTCTGGTGTCCGTTTTTAGATTTGAGTAAAAAAAAACACATTCACCTCCTGGGCACAAAAATCCCTGACTCCGGCATCAGGAATTTTCTTCCCCGGACACCAAAAAATTCTTGATTTTTAAAACTATGAAAAACACCATTTTTAAGAATGAAACTCAACCCCGAATCTCATTCTGGTGTGCGTTTTTACATTTGGGTGGAAAATAATTTCACCTCCTGGGCACAAAATTCCCTGACTCTGGCATCAGGAATTTTCTTCTTCGGACACCAAAAAATTCTTTATTTTTAAAAGCTATGAAAAACACCATTTTTAAGGACAAAATTAAACCCCGAATCTCATTCTGGTGTCCGTTTTTAGATTTGGGTGGAAAAAAAATTTCACCTCCTGGGCACAAAAATCCCTTACCCCGGCATCAGGAATTTTCTTCCCCGGACACAAAATAAATCTTGATTTTTATAAACTATGAAAAACACCATTTTTAAGAATGAAATTCAACCTTGAATCTCATTCTGGTGTCCGTTTTTAGTTTTGGATGGAAAAAAAATTTCAACTCCTGGGCACAAAAGTCACTGACCCCCGGCATCAGGAATTTACTTCCCCGGACACCAACAAATTCTTGATTTTTAAAAGCAATGAAAAACACCATTTTTAAGAGTGAAATTCAACCCCGAATCTAAATCTGGCATCTGTTTTTACATTTGGGTCAAAAAAAATATTCACCTCCTCGGCACGAAATAAATCTTGATTTTTATAAACTATGAAAAACACCATTTTTAAGGACGAAATTCAACCCCGAACCTCAGTCTTTTGTCAATTTGAAATTTGAAATTTGAAATTTGAAATTTGAAATTTGAAATTTAAAATTTGAAATTTGAAATTTGAAATTTGAAATTTGAAATTTGAAATTTGAAATTTGAAATTTGAAATTTGAAATTTGCCTTGCCTTGCCTCCGGTATCAGGAATTTTCTTCCCCGGACACCAAAAAAATCTTGATTTTTATAAACTATGAAAAACACCATTTTTAAGGAAGAAATTCAACCACGAATCTCATTCTGGTGTCCGTTTTTAGATTTGGGTGGAAAATAATTTCACCTCCTGGGCACAAAAATCCCTGACTCCGGCATCAGGAATTTTCTTCCCCGGACACCAAAAAATTCTTGATTTTTAAAAGCTATGAAAAACACCATTTTTAAGAGTGAAATTCAACCCTGAATCTCATTCTGGTGTCCGTTTTTACATTTGAGTCGGAAAAAAAATTTCACCTCCTGGGCACAAAAATCCCTGACCCCGGCATAAGGAATTATCTTCCCCGGACACCAAAAAAATCTTGATTTTTTTAAAGCTATGAAAACACCATTTTTAAGGATGAAAGTCAACCCCGAATCTCTTTCTGGTGTCAATTTGAAATTTGAAATTTGAAATTTGAAATTTGAAATTTGAAATTTGAAATTTGAAATTTGAAATTTGAAATTTGAAATTTGCCTTGCCTTGCCTTGCCTCCGGCATCAGGAATTTTCTTCCCCGGACACCAAAAAAATCTTGATTTTTATAAACTATGAAAAACACCATTTTTAAGGAAGAAATTGAACCCCGAATCTCATTCTGGTGTCCAGTTTTACATTTGAGTCAACAAAAAAATTTCACCTCCTGGGCACAAAAATCCCTGACCCGGCATCAGGAATTTTCTTCCCTGGACACGAAATAAATCTTGATTTTCATAAACTATGAAAAACACCATTTTTAAGGATGAAATTCAACCCCGAATCTCATTCTGGTGTCCATTTTTAGTTTTGAGTAAAAAAAAAACATTCAACTCCTGGGCACAAAAATCCCTGACTCCGGCATCAGGAATTTTCTTCCCCGGACACCAAAAAATTCTTGATTTTTAAAACTATGAAAAACACCATTTTTAAGAATGAAATTCAACCCCGAATCTCATTCTGGTGTGCGTTTTTAGATTTGGATGGAAAATAAATTTCACCTCCTGGGCACAAAAGTCACTGACCCCTGGCATCAGGAATTTACTTCCCCGGACACCAACAAATTCTTGATTTTTAAAAGCAATGAAAAACACCATTTTTAAGAGTGAAATTCAACCCCGAATCTAATTCTGACATCTGTTTTTACATTTGGGTCAAAAAAAATATTCACCTCTTCGGCACGAAATAAATCTTGATTTTTATAAACTATGAAAAACACCATTTTTAAGGACGAAATTCAACCCCGAACCTCATTCTGGTGTCAATTTGAAATTTGAAATTTGAAATTTGAAATTTGAAATTTGAAATTTGAAATTTGAAATTTGAAATTTGAAATTTGAAATTTGAAATTTGAAATTTGAAATTTGAAATTTGAAATTTGCCTTGCCTTGTCTTGCCTCCGGTATCAGGAATTTTCTTCCCCGGACACCAAAAAAATCTTGATTTTTATAAACTATGAAAAACACCATTTTTAAGGAAGAAATTCAACCACGAATCTCATTCTGGTGTCCGTTTTTAGATTTGAGTAAAAAAAAAAACATTCACCTCCTGGGCACAAAAATCCCTGACTCCGGCATCAGGAATTTTCTTCCCCGGACACCAAAAAATTCTTGATTTTTAAAACTATGAAAAACACCATTTTTAAGAATGAAACTCAACCCCGAATCTCATTCTGGTGTGCGTTTTTACATTTGGGTGGAAAATAATTTCACCTCCTGGGCACAAAATTCCCTGACTCTGGCATCAGGAATTTTCTTCTTCGGACACCAAAAAATTCTTTATTTTTAAAAGCTATGAAAAACACCATTTTTAAGGACAAAATTAAACCCCGAATCTCATTCTGGTGTCCGTTTTTAGATTTGGGTGGAAAAAAAATTTCACCTCCTGGGCACAAAAATCCCTTACCCCGGCATCAGGAATTTTCTTCCCCGGACACAAAATAAATCTTGATTTTTATAAACTATGAAAAACACCATTTTTAAGAATGAAATTCAACCTTGAATCTCATTCTGGTGTCCGTTTTTAGTTTTGGATGGAAAAAAAATTTCAACTCCTGGGCACAAAAGTCACTGACCCCCGGCATCAGGAATTTACTTCCCCGGACACCAACAAATTCTTGATTTTTAAAAGCAATGAAAAACACCATTTTTAAGAGTGAAATTCAACCCCGAATCTAAATCTGGCATCTGTTTTTACATTTGGGTCAAAAAAAATATTCACCTCCTCGGCACGAAATAAATCTTGATTTTTATAAACTATGAAAAACACCATTTTTAAGGACGAAATTCAACCCCGAACCTCAGTCTTTTGTCAATTTGAAATTTGAAATTTGAAATTTGAAATTTGAAATTTGAAATTTAAAATTTGAAATTTGAAATTTGAAATTTGAAATTTGAAATTTGAAATTTGAAATTTGAAATTTGAAATTTGAAATTTGCCTTGCCTTGCCTCCGGTATCAGGAATTTTCTTCCCCGGACACCAAAAAAATCTTGATTTTTATAAACTATGAAAAACACCATTTTTAAGGAAGAAATTCAACCACGAATCTCATTCTGGTGTCCGTTTTTAGATTTGGGTGGAAAATAATTTCACCTCCTGGGCACAAAAATCCCTGACTCCGGCATCAGGAATTTTCTTCCCCGGACACCAAAAAATTCTTGATTTTTAAAAGCTATGAAAAACACCATTTTTAAGAGTGAAATTCAACCCTGAATCTCATTCTGGTGTCCGTTTTTACATTTGAGTCGGAAAAAAAATTTCACCTCCTGGGCACAAAAATCCCTGACCCCGGCATAAGGAATTATCTTCCCCGGACACCAAAAAAATCTTGATTTTTTTAAAGCTATGAAAACACCATTTTTAAGGATGAAAGTCAACCCCGAATCTCTTTCTGGTGCCAATTTGAAATTTGAAATTTGAAATTTGAAATTTGAAATTTGAAATTTGAAATTTGAAATTTGAAATTTGAAATTTGAAATTTGAAATTTGAAATTTGAAATTTGCCTTGCCTTGCCTTGCCTCCGGCATCAGGAATTTTCTTCCCCGGACACCAAAAAAATCTTGATTTTTATACACTATGAAAAACACCATTTTTAAGGAAGAAATTGAACCCCGAATCTCATTCTGGTGTCCAGTTTTACATTTGAGTCAACAAAAAAATTTCACCTCCTGGGCACAAAAATCCCTGACCCGACATCAGGAATTTTCTTCCCTGGACACGAAATAAATCTTGATTTTCATAAACTATGAAAAGCACCATTTTTAAGGACGAAATTCAACCCCGAATCTCATTCTGGTGTCCATTTTTAGATTTGAGTAAAAAAAAAACATTCAACTCCTGGGCACAAAAATCCCTGACTCCGGCATTAGGAATTTTCTTCCGCGGACACCAAAAAATTCTTGATTTTTAAAACTATGAAAAACACCATTTTTAAGAATGAAATTCAACCCCGAATCTCATTCTGGTGTGCGTTTTTAGATTTGGGTGGAAAAAAAATTTCACCTCCTGGGCACAAAAATCCCTTACCCCGGCATCAGGAATTTTCTTCCCCGGACACAAAATAAATCTTGATTTTTATAAACTATGAAAAACACCATTTTTAAGAATGAAATTCAACCTTGAATCTCATTCTGGTGTCCGTTTTTAGATTTGGATGGAAAATAAATTTCACCTCCTGGACACAAAAGTCACTGACCCCGGCATCAGGAATTTTCTTCCCCGGACACAAAATAAATCTTGATTTTTATAAACTATGAAAAACACCATTTTTAAGAATGAAATTCAACCTTGAATCTCATTCTGGTGTCCGTTTTTAGATTTGGATGGAAAATAAATTTCACCTCCTGGGCACAAAAGTCACTGACCCCTGGCATCAGGAATTTACTTCCCCGGACACCAACAAATTCTTGATTTTTAAAAGCTATGAAAAACTCCATTTTTAAGAGTGAAATTCAACCCCGAACCTCATTCTGGTGTCAATTTGAAATTTGAAATTTGAAATTTGAAATTTGAAATTTGAAATTTAAAATTTGATATTTGAAATTTGAAATTTGAAATTTGAAATTTGAAATTTGAAATTTGAAATTTGCCTTGCCTTGTCTTGCCTCCGGTATCAGGAATTTTCTTCCCCGGACACCAAAAAAATCTTGATTTTTATAAACTATGAAAAACACCATTTTTAAGGAAGAAATTCAACCCCGAATCGCATTCTGGTGTCCGTTTTTAGATTTGAGTAAAAAAAAAAAAACATTCACCTCCTGGGCACAAAAATCCCTGACTCCGGCATCAGGAATTTTCTTCCCCGGACACCAAAAAATTCTTGATTTTTAAAAGCTATGAAAAACACCATTTTTAAGGACGAAATTCAACCCTGAATCTCATTCTGGTGTCCGTTTTTACATTTGAGTCGGAAAAAAAATTTCACCTCCTGGGCACAAAAATCCCTGACCCCGGCATAAGGAATTATCTTCCCCGGACACCAAAAAAATCTTGATTTTTTTAAAGCTATGAAAACACCATTTTTAAGGATGAAATTCAACCCCGAATCTCTTTCTGGTGTCAATTTGAAATTTGAAATTTGAAATTTGAAATTTGAAATTTGAAATTTGAAATTTGAAATTTGAAATTTGAAATTTGAAATTTGAAATTTGCCTTGCCTTGCCTTGCCTCCGGCATCAGGAATTTTCTTCCCCGGACACCAAAAAAATCTTGATTTTTATACACTATGAAAAACACCATTTTTAAGGAAGAAATTGAACCCCGAATCTCATTCTGGTGTCCAGTTTTACATTTGAGTCAACAAAAAAATTTCACCTCCTGGGCACAAAAATCCCTGACCCGACATCAGGAATTTTCTTCCCTGGACACGAAATAAATCTTGATTTTCATAAACTATGAAAAGCACCATTTTTAAGGACGAAATTCAACCCCGAATCTCATTCTGGTGTCCATTTTTAGATTTGAGTAAAAAAAAAACATTCAACTCCTGGGCACAAAAATCCCTGACTCCGGCATTAGGAATTTTCTTCCCCGGACACCAAAAAATTCTTGATTTTTAAAACTATGAAAAACACCATTTTTAAGAATGAAATTCAACCCCGAATCTCATTCTGGTGTGCGTTTTTAGATTTGGGTGGAAAAAAAATTTCACCTCCTGGGCACAAAAATCCCTTACCCCGGCATCAGGAATTTTCTTCCCCGGACACAAAATAAATCTTGATTTTTATAAACTATGAAAAACACCATTTTTAAGAATGAAATTCAACCTTGAATCTCATTCTGGTGTCCGTTTTTAGATTTGGATGGAAAATAAATTTCACCTCCTGGGCACAAAAGTCACTGACCCCTGGCATCAGGAATTTACTTCCCCGGACACCAACAAATTCTTGATTTTTAAAAGCAATGAAAAACACCATTTTTAAGAGTGAAATTCAACCCCGAATCTAATTCTGACATCTGTTTTTACATTTGGGTCAAAAAAAATATTCACCTCCTCGGCACGAAATAAATCTTGATTTTTATAAACTATGAAAAACACCATTTTTAAGGACGAAATTCAACCCCGAACCTCATTCTGGTGTCAATTTGAAATTTGAAATTTGAAATTTGAAATTTGAAATTTGAAATTTGAAATTTGAAATTTGAAATTAGAAATTAGAAATTAGAAATTTGCCTTGCCTTGCCTTGCCTCCGGCATCAGGAATTTTCTTCCCCGGACACCAAAAAAATCTTGATTTTTATAAACTATGAAAAACACCATTTTTAAGGACGAAATTCAACCCCGAACCTCATTCTGGTGTCAATTTGAAATTTGAAATTTGTAAATTGTAATTTGAAATTTGAAATTTGCCTTGCCTTCTCTTGCCTCCGGCATCAGGAATTTTCTTCCCCGGACACCAAAAAAATCTTGATTTTTATAAACTATGAAAAACACCATTTTTAAGGAAGAAATTCAACCCCGAATCTCATTCTGGTGTCCGTTTTTAGATTTGAGTAAAAAAAAAACATTCACCTCCTGGGCACAAAAATCCCTGACTCCGGCATCAGGAATTTTCTTCCCCGGACACCAAAAAATTCTTGATTTTTAAAAGCTATGAAAAACACCATTTTTAAGAGTGAAATTCAACCCTGAATCTCATTCTGGTGTCCGTTTTTACATTTGAGGCAAAAAAAAAATTTAACCTCCTGGGCACAAAAATCTCTGACCCCGGCATCAGGAATTTTCTTCCCCGGACACCAAAAAAATCTTGATTTTTATAAACTATGAAAAACACCATTTTTAAGGAAGAAATTCAACCCCGAATCTCATTCTGGTGTCCGTTTTTAGATTTGAGTAAACAAAAAACATTCACCTCCTGGGCACAAAAATCCCTGACTCCGGCATCAGGAATTTTCTTCCCCGGACACCAAAAAAATCTTGATTTTTAAAAGCTATGAAAACAACATTTTTAAGGACGAAATTCAACCCCGAATCTCATTCTGGTGTCAATTTGAAATTTGAAATTTGAAATTTGAAATTTGAAATTTGCCTTGCCTTGCCTTGCCTTGCTTGCCTTGCCTCCGGCATCAGGAATTTTCTTCCCCGGACACCAAAAATATCTTGATTTTTAAAAGCTATGAAAACACCATTTTTACGGATGAAATTCAACCCCGAATCTCTTTCTGGTGTCAATTTGTAATTTGAAATTTGAAATTTGAAATTTGAAATTTGAAATTTGAAATTTGAAATTTGAAATTTGAAATTTGAAATTTGAAATTTGAAATTTGAAATTTGAAATTTGCCTTGCCTTGCCTTGCCTCCGGCATCAGGAATTTTCTTCCCTGGACACGAAATAAATCTTGATTTTCATAAACTATGAAAAACACCATTTTTAAGGACGAAATTCAACCCCGAATCTCATTCTGGTGTCCATTTTTAGATTTGAGTAAAAAAATAACATTCAACTCCTGGGCACAAAAATCCCTGACTCCGGCATCAGGAATTTTTGTTCCCCGGACACCAAAACATTCTTGATTTTTAAAAGCTATGAAAAACACCATTTTTAAGAATGAAATTCAACTCCGAATCTCATTCTGGTGTCCGTTTTTAGATTTGGGTGGAAAAAAAATTTCACCTCCTGGGCACAAAAGTCACTGACCCCGGCATCAGGAATTTTCTTCCCTGCACACCAACAAATTCTTGATTTTTAAAGCTATGAAAACACCATTTTTAAGGATGAAATTCAACCCCGAATCTCTTTCTGGTGTCAATTTGAAATTTGCCTTGCCTTGCCTTGCCTTGCCTTGCCTTGCCTTGCCTTGCCTTGCCTTGCCTTGCCTTGCCTTGCCTTGCCTTGCCTTGCCTTGCCTTGCCTTGCCTTGCCTTGCCTTGCCTTGCCTTGCCTTGCCTTGCCTTGCCTTGCCTTGCCTTGCCTTGCCTTGCCTTGCCTTGCCTTGCCTTGCCTTGCCTTGCCTTGCCTTGCCTTGCCTTGCCTTGCCTTGCCTTGCCTTGCCTTGCCTTGCCTTGCCTTGCCTTGCCTTGCCTTGCCTTGCCTTGCCTTGCCTTGCCTTGCCTTGCCTTGCCTTGCCTTGCCTTGCCTTGCCTTGCCTTGCCTTGCCTTGCCTTGCCTTGCCTTGCCTTGCCTTGCCTTGCCTTGCCTTGCCTTGCCTTGCCTTGCCTTGCCTTGCCTTGCCTTGCCTTGCCTTGCCTTGCCTTGCCTTGCCTTGCCTTGCCTTGCCTTGCCTTGCCTTGCCTTGCCTTGCCTTGCCTTGCCTTGCCTTGCCTTGCCTTGCCTTGCCTTGCCTTGCCTTGCCTTGCCTTGCCTTGCCTTGCCTTGCCTTGCCTTGCCTTGCCTTGCCTTGCCTTGCCTTGCCTTGCCTTGCCTTGCCTTGCCTTGCCTTGCCTTGCCTTGCCTTGCCTTGCCTTGCCTTGCCTTGCCTTGCCTTGCCTTGCCTTGCCTTGCCTTGCCTTGCCTTGCCTTGCCTTGCCTTGCCTTGCCTTGCCTTGCCTTGCCTTGCCTTGCCTTGCCTTGCCTTGCCTTGCCTTGCCTTGCCTTGCCTTGCCTTGCCTTGCCTTGCCTTGCCTTGCCTTGCCTTGCCTTGCCTTGCCTTGCCTTGCCTTGCCTTGCCTTGCCTTGCCTTGCCTTGCCTTGCCTTGCCTTGCCTTGCCTTGCCTTGCCTTGCCTTGCCTTGCCTTGCCTTGCCTTGCCTTGCCTTGCCTTGCCTTGCCTTGCCTTGCCTTGCCTTGCCTTGCCTTGCCTTGCCTTGCCTTGCCTTGCCTTGCCTTGCCTTGCCTTGCCTTGCCTTGCCTTGCCTTGCCTTGCCTTGCCTTGCCTTGCCTTGCCTTGCCTTGCCTTGCCTTGCCTTGCCTTGCCTTGCCTTGCCTTGCCTTGCCTTGCCTTGCCTTGCCTTGCCTTGCCTTGCCTTGCCTTGCCTTGCCTTGCCTTGCCTTGCCTTGCCTTGCCTTGCCTTGCCTTGCCTTGCCTTGCCTTGCCTTGCCTTGCCTTGCCTTGCCTTGCCTTGCCTTGCCTTGCCTTGCCTTGCCTTGCCTTGCCTTGCCTTGCCTTGCCTTGCCTTGCCTTGCCTTGCCTTGCCTTGCCTTGCCTTGCCTTGCCTTGCCTTGCCTTGCCTTGCCTTGCCTTGCCTTGCCTTGCCTTGCCTTGCCTTGCCTTGCCTTGCCTTGCCTTGCCTTGCCTTGCCTTGCCTTGCCTTGCCTTGCCTTGCCTTGCCTTGCCTTGCCTTGCCTTGCCTTGCCTTGCCTTGCCTTGCCTTGCCTTGCCTTGCCTTGCCTTGCCTTGCCTTGCCTTGCCTTGCCTTGCCTTGCCTTGCCTTGCCTTGCCTTGCCTTGCCTTGCCTTGCCTTGCCTTGCCTTGCCTTGCCTTGCCTTGCCTTGCCTTGCCTTGCCTTGCCTTGCCTTGCCTTGCCTTGCCTTGCCTTGCCTTGCCTTGCCTTGCCTTGCCTTGCCTTGCCTTGCCTTGCCTTGCCTTGCCTTGCCTTGCCTTGCCTTGCCTTGCCTTGCCTTGCCTTGCCTTGCCTTGCCTTGCCTTGCCTTGCCTTGCCTTGCCTTGCCTTGCCTTGCCTTGCCTTGCCTTGCCTTGCCTTGCCTTGCCTTGCCTTGCCTTGCCTTGCCTTGCCTTGCCTTGCCTTGCCTTGCCTTGCCTTGCCTTGCCTTGCCTTGCCTTGCCTTGCCTTGCCTTGCCTTGCCTTGCCTTGCCTTGCCTTGCCTTGCCTTGCCTTGCCTTGCCTTGCCTTGCCTTGCCTTGCCTTGCCTTGCCTTGCCTTGCCTTGCCTTGCCTTGCCTTGCCTTGCCTTGCCTTGCCTTGCCTTGCCTTGCCTTGCCTTGCCTTGCCTTGCCTTGCCTTGCCTTGCCTTGCCTTGCCTTGCCTTGCCTTGCCTTGCCTTGCCTTGCCTTGCCTTGCCTTGCCTTGCCTTGCCTTGCCTTGCCTTGCCTTGCCTTGCCTTGCCTTGCCTTGCCTTGCCTTGCCTTGCCTTGCCTTGCCTTGCCTTGCCTTGCCTTGCCTTGCCTTGCCTTGCCTTGCCTTGCCTTGCCTTGCCTTGCCTTGCCTTGCCTTGCCTTGCCTTGCCTTGCCTTGCCTTGCCTTGCCTTGCCTTGCCTTGCCTTGCCTTGCCTTGCCTTGCCTTGCCTTGCCTTGCCTTGCCTTGCCTTGCCTTGCCTTGCCTTGCCTTGCCTTGCCTTGCCTTGCCTTGCCTTGCCTTGCCTTGCCTTGCCTTGCCTTGCCTTGCCTTGCCTTGCCTTGCCTTGCCTTGCCTTGCCTTGCCTTGCCTTGCCTTGCCTTGCCTTGCCTTGCCTTGCCTTGCCTTGCCTTGCCTTGCCTTGCCTTGCCTTGCCTTGCCTTGCCTTGCCTTGCCTTGCCTTGCCTTGCCTTGCCTTGCCTTGCCTTGCCTTGCCTTGCCTTGCCTTGCCTTGCCTTGCCTTGCCTTGCCTTGCCTTGCCTTGCCTTGCCTTGCCTTGCCTTGCCTTGCCTTGCCTTGCCTTGCCTTGCCTTGCCTTGCCTTGCCTTGCCTTGCCTTGCCTTGCCTTGCCTTGCCTTGCCTTGCCTTGCCTTGCCTTGCCTTGCCTTGCCTTGCCTTGCCTTGCCTTGCCTTGCCTTGCCTTGCCTTGCCTTGCCTTGCCTTGCCTTGCCTTGCCTTGCCTTGCCTTGCCTTGCCTTGCCTTGCCTTGCCTTGCCTTGCCTTGCCTTGCCTTGCCTTGCCTTGCCTTGCCTTGCCTTGCCTTGCCTTGCCTTGCCTTGCCTTGCCTTGCCTTGCCTTGCCTTGCCTTGCCTTGCCTTGCCTTGCCTTGCCTTGCCTTGCCTTGCCTTGCCTTGCCTTGCCTTGCCTTGCCTTGCCTTGCCTTGCCTTGCCTTGCCTTGCCTTGCCTTGCCTTGCCTTGCCTTGCCTTGCCTTGCCTTGCCTTGCCTTGCCTTGCCTTGCCTTGCCTTGCCTTGCCTTGCCTTGCCTTGCCTTGCCTTGCCTTGCCTTGCCTTGCCTTGCCTTGCCTTGCCTTGCCTTGCCTTGCCTTGCCTTGCCTTGCCTTGCCTTGCCTTGCCTTGCCTTGCCTTGCCTTGCCTTGCCTTGCCTTGCCTTGCCTTGCCTTGCCTTGCCTTGCCTTGCCTTGCCTTGCCTTGCCTTGCCTTGCCTTGCCTTGCCTTGCCTTGCCTTGCCTTGCCTTGCCTTGCCTTGCCTTGCCTTGCCTTGCCTTGCCTTGCCTTGCCTTGCCTTGCCTTGCCTTGCCTTGCCTTGCCTTGCCTTGCCTTGCCTTGCCTTGCCTTGCCTTGCCTTGCCTTGCCTTGCCTTGCCTTGCCTTGCCTTGCCTTGCCTTGCCTTGCCTTGCCTTGCCTTGCCTTGCCTTGCCTTGCCTTGCCTTGCCTTGCCTTGCCTTGCCTTGCCTTGCCTTGCCTTGCCTTGCCTTGCCTTGCCTTGCCTTGCCTTGCCTTGCCTTGCCTTGCCTTGCCTTGCCTTGCCTTGCCTTGCCTTGCCTTGCCTTGCCTTGCCTTGCCTTGCCTTGCCTTGCCTTGCCTTGCCTTGCCTTGCCTTGCCTTGCCTTGCCTTGCCTTGCCTTGCCTTGCCTTGCCTTGCCTTGCCTTGCCTTGCCTTGCCTTGCCTTGCCTTGCCTTGCCTTGCCTTGCCTTGCCTTGCCTTGCCTTGCCTTGCCTTGCCTTGCCTTGCCTTGCCTTGCCTTGCCTTGCCTTGCCTTGCCTTGCCTTGCCTTGCCTTGCCTTGCCTTGCCTTGCCTTGCCTTGCCTTGCCTTGCCTTGCCTTGCCTTGCCTTGCCTTGCCTTGCCTTGCCTTGCCTTGCCTTGCCTTGCCTTGCCTTGCCTTGCCTTGCCTTGCCTTGCCTTGCCTTGCCTTGCCTTGCCTTGCCTTGCCTTGCCTTGCCTTGCCTTGCCTTGCCTTGCCTTGCCTTGCCTTGCCTTGCCTTGCCTTGCCTTGCCTTGCCTTGCCTTGCCTTGCCTTGCCTTGCCTTGCCTTGCCTTGCCTTGCCTTGCCTTGCCTTGCCTTGCCTTGCCTTGCCTTGCCTTGCCTTGCCTTGCCTTGCCTTGCCTTGCCTTGCCTTGCCTTGCCTTGCCTTGCCTTGCCTTGCCTTGCCTTGCCTTGCCTTGCCTTGCCTTGCCTTGCCTTGCCTTGCCTTGCCTTGCCTTGCCTTGCCTTGCCTTGCCTTGCCTTGCCTTGCCTTGCCTTGCCTTGCCTTGCCTTGCCTTGCCTTGCCTTGCCTTGCCTTGCCTTGCCTTGCCTTGCCTTGCCTTGCCTTGCCTTGCCTTGCCTTGCCTTGCCTTGCCTTGCCTTGCCTTGCCTTGCCTTGCCTTGCCTTGCCTTGCCTTGCCTTGCCTTGCCTTGCCTTGCCTTGCCTTGCCTTGCCTTGCCTTGCCTTGCCTTGCCTTGCCTTGCCTTGCCTTGCCTTGCCTTGCCTTGCCTTGCCTTGCCTTGCCTTGCCTTGCCTTGCCTTGCCTTGCCTTGCCTTGCCTTGCCTTGCCTTGCCTTGCCTTGCCTTGCCTTGCCTTGCCTTGCCTTGCCTTGCCTTGCCTTGCCTTGCCTTGCCTTGCCTTGCCTTGCCTTGCCTTGCCTTGCCTTGCCTTGCCTTGCCTTGCCTTGCCTTGCCTTGCCTTGCCTTGCCTTGCCTTGCCTTGCCTTGCCTTGCCTTGCCTTGCCTTGCCTTGCCTTGCCTTGCCTTGCCTTGCCTTGCCTTGCCTTGCCTTGCCTTGCCTTGCCTTGCCTTGCCTTGCCTTGCCTTGCCTTGCCTTGCCTTGCCTTGCCTTGCCTTGCCTTGCCTTGCCTTGCCTTGCCTTGCCTTGCCTTGCCTTGCCTTGCCTTGCCTTGCCTTGCCTTGCCTTGCCTTGCCTTGCCTTGCCTTGCCTTGCCTTGCCTTGCCTTGCCTTGCCTTGCCTTGCCTTGCCTTGCCTTGCCTTGCCTTGCCTTGCCTTGCCTTGCCTTGCCTTGCCTTGCCTTGCCTTGCCTTGCCTTGCCTTGCCTTGCCTTGCCTTGCCTTGCCTTGCCTTGCCTTGCCTTGCCTTGCCTTGCCTTGCCTTGCCTTGCCTTGCCTTGCCTTGCCTTGCCTTGCCTTGCCTTGCCTTGCCTTGCCTTGCCTTGCCTTGCCTTGCCTTGCCTTGCCTTGCCTTGCCTTGCCTTGCCTTGCCTTGCCTTGCCTTGCCTTGCCTTGCCTTGCCTTGCCTTGCCTTGCCTTGCCTTGCCTTGCCTTGCCTTGCCTTGCCTTGCCTTGCCTTGCCTTGCCTTGCCTTGCCTTGCCTTGCCTTGCCTTGCCTTGCCTTGCCTTGCCTTGCCTTGCCTTGCCTTGCCTTGCCTTGCCTTGCCTTGCCTTGCCTTGCCTTGCCTTGCCTTGCCTTGCCTTGCCTTGCCTTGCCTTGCCTTGCCTTGCCTTGCCTTGCCTTGCCTTGCCTTGCCTTGCCTTGCCTTGCCTTGCCTTGCCTTGCCTTGCCTTGCCTTGCCTTGCCTTGCCTTGCCTTGCCTTGCCTTGCCTTGCCTTGCCTTGCCTTGCCTTGCCTTGCCTTGCCTTGCCTTGCCTTGCCTTGCCTTGCCTTGCCTTGCCTTGCCTTGCCTTGCCTTGCCTTGCCTTGCCTTGCCTTGCCTTGCCTTGCCTTGCCTTGCCTTGCCTTGCCTTGCCTTGCCTTGCCTTGCCTTGCCTTGCCTTGCCTTGCCTTGCCTTGCCTTGCCTTGCCTTGCCTTGCCTTGCCTTGCCTTGCCTTGCCTTGCCTTGCCTTGCCTTGCCTTGCCTTGCCTTGCCTTGCCTTGCCTTGCCTTGCCTTGCCTTGCCTTGCCTTGCCTTGCCTTGCCTTGCCTTGCCTTGCCTTGCCTTGCCTTGCCTTGCCTTGCCTTGCCTTGCCTTGCCTTGCCTTGCCTTGCCTTGCCTTGCCTTGCCTTGCCTTGCCTTGCCTTGCCTTGCCTTGCCTTGCCTTGCCTTGCCTTGCCTTGCCTTGCCTTGCCTTGCCTTGCCTTGCCTTGCCTTGCCTTGCCTTGCCTTGCCTTGCCTTGCCTTGCCTTGCCTTGCCTTGCCTTGCCTTGCCTTGCCTTGCCTTGCCTTGCCTTGCCTTGCCTTGCCTTGCCTTGCCTTGCCTTGCCTTGCCGAGGGGCAAAGATTGGCAGGATCAGGGGTACGCAGGCCCTGGGAATATCACAACAAGGGAAGATATGGCAGGTAAGCTGGTGGCAAGAAAAAGCAGTCACACTGTCACCACTCTCTGATCTTGCCACTCTTTGTCTCTTAAGTGTAGTCTGCCTTTTGTTCCCTTCCTTGAGTTTGGTGCCGCCATTGCTTTCCCTTGCCACCAGCGTACCTGCCCTATCTTTTCCAGCTCTCATGTTCAAATTGCCTAATATTCCTCAATCACAGCACTGCCACCAGTGGGCATTGACTCTCTGAACTTGCCACTCTTTGTCTTTTTAGTGTATAATCCACTGGATGCTTTTGTTCCCTTCTTTGATTTTGGTACCATCATTGCTTTCCCTTTCTGCCAGCTTACCTGCCGTATCTTCTCTAGCTTTCTTGTTGTTATTGCCTGCGTGCCGCCATTGTGGCCCTGCCACCACTGGGCACTGACAACTCTGATCAGTGGTGGCTGTGCTTGAATTGAGGCATGTAGGCAATGAACATCAGTTAGAGAAGATACGGCGGGTACTCTGGCAGCAAAGGAAAACAATGGTGGCACCAAAGGAAGGGGGGGAAAAAGGCAGACTACACTTAAGAGATAAAGAGTGCCAAGGTGAGAGAGTCAATGCCAAGTGGTGGCAGTGCAAGAATGGAACCACACAGGCAATGAGAACATCAGAAAAAAAATGAGATACAGCAGGTAAGCTGGCAGCAAGTGAAAGCAATGGCGGCACCAAAGTCAAGGAAGGGAATGAAAGCATCAGAGAGTTGTAGTGCCAGAAGTGAGGCACGCAGGCTCTCTGAAGATCAGAAAAAGATAAGATACGGCGGGTACACTGGCGGCCAGTTAAAGCAATGGTGGCACCAAAGTCAAGGAAGGGAATGAAAGCATCAGAGAGTTGTAGTGCCAGAAGCGAGGCACGCAGGCTCTCTGAAGATCAGAAAAATATAAGATACGGCGGGTATGCTGGCAGCGAGTTAAAGCAATGGCGGCACCAAAGTCAAGGAAGGGAATGAAAGCATCAGAGAGTTGTAGTGCCAGAAGCGAGGCACGCAGGCTCTCTGAAGATCAGAAAAAGATAAGATACGGCGGGTACACTGGCGGCCAGTTAAAGCAATGGTGGCACCAAAGTCAAGGAAGGGAATGAAAGCATCAGAGAGTTGTAGTGCCAGAAGCGAGGCACGCAGGCTCTCTGAAGATCAGAAAAATATAAGATACGGCGGGTATGCTGGCAGCGAGTTAAAGCAATGGCGGCACCAAAGTCAAGGAAGGGAATGAAAGCATCAGAGAGTTGTAGTGCCAGAAGCGAGGCACGCAGGCTCTCTGAAGATCAGAAAAAGATAAGATACGGCGGGTACGCTGGCAGCGAGTTAAAGCAATGGCGGCACCAAAGTCAAGGAAGGGAATGAAAGCATCAGAGAGTTGCAGTGCCAGAAGCGAGGCACGCAGGCTCTCTGAAGATCAGAAAAAGATACGGCGGGTACACTGGTGGCAAGTTAAAGTAATGGCGGCACCAAAGTCAAGGAAGGGAATGAAAGAAAAAAAACATTACACTTAAGGGTAGCTGTGCCAGCTTTCCATTCAAAAAAAGCCACCCCACCCATCACCCCACCCATTCTCTGCTCTGTTCTCCTCCATCTCAATCATTCTGGGCATGTGTCAAAGCTCTTTCCCGGGGTTCCTTCGTAGCAGCAGCTGCAGCAGCTGCAGCAGCGTACAAGTAACTCCATCTGCGATGACGTAGGGGGGGCCCCCCTTCCTTCATCTGGAAACATGCAGGTGCAATGTCTTCTGAGCTGAATACGTTTACTCTGCAAAAAAGGACAAAAAAAGCTTAAGTAAAAAACAGTGCCCATTAAGAAATGTGACTCAAATCACCCGCTCCTTACCTGTAAACTCCAAGCTCTCACTGTCCCGCCACACAAAGGCAAACGTGATCTTCTTGGTATCTCTCTTCTCCAAAAGGCAGGCTGATGAACGGTCTTTGCAGAAGGGCTCTACGTCCATCCATCGAGCAGGCTAATTCTAGAAAGAGGGAGAAACAGGTGGTTACAGACTGCTTCTTGTCCCCAAAGAGTGCTAAATGGAAATTGCTAAATTGCTTAATACAAAACAGCTACTGAAGTTGACCCTATCTATGCTCAGAAAAAAGAGTGTGAACTGAATAGGACCCAAACTATTGGAACAATTCTGCGTTTCACCAGCCCACTAGCTTGCCGCAAAGCTACTCAACTACCTTGTCCTATCTCTTTGTTTTGGATTTTGTTGCTGAGATGGACCCTGGAGGTCTTTCTAAATCTCTCCTCTTTGCCCAACCCTCAGAGGATTTGAGAATAGGATAATTGTACATCTCTTTGACCGAGCTTCGATCTGAAACTTATTCCCAAAGCTTAATTTGAACTAATTTCAATGGCATAACATTGCTCCAATTTTCAATTGGTATTTTTTTTTATCATGGTAGGCACCTTGATGATTTAAAAAAACAAAAGTACTGGTGCTGCAGGCACAGTGATGGTTACATTTCTGGGTTTTTTTTATGTTATAACTGTGGGCAGCAATTAACCTTAGCAATTTTAAAAGTTTAGGTTAAGTTTATTCCTATTGCTTAGTAGACTAAGGTTTAAGGTATAACCTATGTTTAGAGCTATTTCTAGTTTTACATTTGTACATTTCTAAGTTGCTTTATGTCTATCCAGCTTTTGTTTCTTCTACCATCTAAGTGCCTCAAAAAATACTAACAGGTAATCTATAAATAATGCAATTAAAATTGCTCTTAAAATTACACAAGAGAATTGTTCAGAAATCAAAAGCTCGGCAAAAGAGATGCGTTCCTACCTTGTCTCTAAATACCTGGAAAGTGGGGCCCACAAGCACCACCTGGCAGGCAAGCTAAAGGGCCCTTTGCAGTAGACTGCAAAACTCTGGACCTGGGCTGTGGGAAGACATTTCAAAAGGTCCATATCCTGCTATTTCCCACCCAAACTGCAATATTTAGAGTGGCAATTGAGTATGTTTGGGAGCCAACTAAAAGCTGCAACAGGCAGTAAGAAATACAGTTATTTCCCACTGCCTGTTACAGCTTTTAGTTGGCTCCCAAACACATTCAATTTCCATCCCCATCACATTAAAAGGAAAAAGCCTGAACCTCAGTGAAACTGGGAAAGAAAGAAAGACACCCCAAATTCCCCATTGACTACTTATCCTTTTAACAGCCTGCAGGACAGGCCACCATCCAGCAGTACTTCTTTCCCCCAAGGCTGGTTCCAAAAGACTGAAACGCTCAGCTCAGCCAGCAGGCTTTTATAGGACTGGCCCCACCCTTCTACCTGGGCCACACCGACTAGATCAGTGAATGCACCTGCGACTGGGAGAAATTAGCAAAATTGCAAGCCAGACTCTGCAAAGACTCAAGTCTCCTGTTGCCTCCACTGACCCGCTTTTGATTCTGGTACATCTGAAGCAATGACCATTGAGTTGGTCTTGCCACCTCTAAGTGACCTACACGTGCATTGGCTGTTACCATTGACTTGCCCTCTCCGCCACTAAGTGAAACACGTCACTAAGTGAAACACATGTGTTGTCTGTTACCATTGAGTTGGTCTTGCCATCTCTAAGTGACCTACACGTGCATTGGCTGTTACCATTGACTTGCCCTCTCCGCCACTAAGTGAAACACGTCACTAAGTGAAACACATGTGTTGTCTGTTACCATTGAGTTGGTCTTGCCACCTCTAAGTGACCTACACGTGCATTGGCTGTTACCATTGACTTGCCCTCTCCGCCACTAAGTGAAACACGTCACTAAGTGAAACACATGTGTTGTCTGTTACCATTGAGTTGGTCTTGCCATCTCTAAGTGACCTACACGTGCATTGGCTGTTACCATTGACTTGCCCTCTCCGCCACTAAGTGAAACACGTCACTAAGTGAAACACATGTGTTGTCTGTTACCATTGAGTTGGTCTTGCCATCTCTAAGTGACCTACACGTGCATTGGCTGTTACCATTGACTTGCCCTCTCCGCCACTAAGTGAAACACGTCACTAAGTGAAACACATGTGTTGTCTGTTACCATTGAGTTGGTCTTGCCACCTCTAAGTGACCTACACGTGCATTGGCTGTTACCATTGACTTGCCCTCTCCGCCACTAAGTGAAACACGTCACTAAGTGAAACACATGTGTTGTCTGTTACCATTGAGTTGGTCTTGCCATCTCTAAGTGACCTACACGTGCATTGGCTGTTACCATTGACTTGCCCTCTCCGCCACTAAGTGAAACACGTCACTAAGTGAAACACATGTGTTGTCTGTTACCATTGAGTTGGTCTTGCCATCTCTAAGTGACCTACACGTGCATTGGCTGTTACCATTGACTTGCCCTCTCCGCCACTAAGTGAAACACGTCACTAAGTGAAACACATGTGTTGTCTGTTACCATTGAGTTGGTCTTGCCATCTCTAAGTGACCTACACGTGCATTGGCTGTTACCATTCACTTGCCCTCTCCGCCACTAAGTGAAACACGTCACTAACTGAAACACATGTGTTGTCTGTTACCATTGAGTTGGTCTTGCCATCTCTAAGTGACCTACACGTGCATTGGCTGTTACCATTGACTTGCCCTCTCCGCCACTAAGTGAAACACGTCACTAAGTGAAACACATGTGTTGTCTGTTACCATTGAGTTGGTCTTGCCATCTCTAAGTGACCTACACGTGCATTGGCTGTTACCATTGACTTGCCCTCTCCGCCACTAAGTGAAACACGTCACTAAGTGAAACACATGTGTTGTCTGTTACCATTGAGTTGGTCTTGCCATCTCTAAGTGACCTACACGTGCATTGGCTGTTACCATTGACTTGCCCTCTCCGCCACTAAGTGAAACACGTCACTAAGTGAAACACGTCACTAAGTGAAACACATGTGTTGTCTGTTACCATTGAGTTGGTCTTGCCATCTCTAAGTGACCTACACGTGCATTGGCTGTTACCATTGACTTGCCCTCTCCGCCACTAAGTGAAACACGTCACTAAGTGAAACACATGTGTTGTCTGTTACCATTGAGTTGGTCTTGCCATCTCTAAGTGACCTACACGTGCATTGGCTGTTACCATTGACTTGCCCTCTCCGCCACTAAGTGAAACACGTCACTAAGTGAAACACATGTGTTGTCTGTTACCATTGAGTTGGTCTTGCCATCTCTAAGTGACCTACACGTGCATTGGCTGTTACCATTGACTTGCCCTCTCCGCCACTAAGTGAAACACGTCACTAAGTGAAACACATGTGTTGTCTGTTACCATTGAGTTGGTCTTGCCATCTCTAAGTGACCTACACGTGCATTGGCTGTTACCATTGACTTGCCCTCTCCGCCACTAAGTGAAACACGTCACTAAGTGAAACACATGTGTTGTCTGTTACCATTGAGTTGGTCTTGCCATCTCTAAGTGACCTACACGTGCATTGGCTGTTACCATTGACTTGCCCTCTCCGCCACTAAGTGAAACACGTCACTAAGTGAAACACATGTGTTGTCTGTTACCATTGAGTTGGTCTTGCCATCTCTAAGTGACCTACACGTGCATTGGCTGTTACCATTGACTTGCCCTCTCCGCCACTAAGTGAAACACGTCACTAAGTGAAACACATGTGTTGTCTGTTACCATTGAGTTGGTCTTGCCATCTCTAAGTGACCTACACGTGCATTGGCTGTTACCATTGACTTGCCCTCTCCGCCACTAAGTGAAACACGTCACTAAGTGAAACACATGTGTTGTCTGTTACCATTGAGTTGGTCTTGCCATCTCTAAGTGACCTACACGTGCATTGGCTGTTACCATTCACTTGCCCTCTCCGCCACTAAGTGAAACACGTCACTAAGTGAAACACATGTGTTGTCTGTTACCATTGAGTTGGTCTTGCCATCTCTAAGTGACCTACACGTGCATTGGCTGTTACCATTGACTTGCCCTCTCCGCCACTAAGTGAAACACGTCACTAAGTGAAACACATGTGTTGTCTGTTACCATTGAGTTGGTCTTGCCATCTCTAAGTGACCTACACGTGCATTGGCTGTTACCATTGACTTGCCCTCTCCGCCACTAAGTGAAACACATCACTAAGTGAAACACATGTGTTGTCTGTTACCATTGAGTTGGTCTTGCCATCTCTAAGTGACCTACACGTGCATTGGCTGTTAACATTGACTTACCCTCTCCGCCACTAAGTGAAACACATCACTAAGTGAAACACATGTGTTGTCTGTTACCATTGAGTTGGTCTTGCCATCTCTAAGTGACCTACACGTGCATTGGCTGTTACTATTGACTTGCCCTCTCCGCCACTAAGTGAAACACGTCACTAAGTGAAACACATGTGTTGTCTGTTACCATTGAGTTGGTCTTGCTATCTCTAAGTGTCCTACACGTGCATTGGCTGTTACCATTGACTTGCCCTCTCCGCCACTAAGTGAAACACGTCACTAAGTGAAACACATGTGTTGTCTGTTACCATTGAGTTGGTCTTGCCATCTCTAAGTGACCTACACGTGCATTGGCTGTTACCATTGACTTGCCCTCTCCGCCACTAAGTGAAACACGTCACTAAGTGAAACACATGTGTTGTCTGTTACCATTGAGTTGGTCTTGCCATCTCTAAGTGACCTACACGTGCATTGGCTGTTACCATTGACTTGCCCTCTCCGCCACTAAGTGAAACACGTCACTAAGTGAAACACATGTGTTGTCTGTTACCATTGAGTTGGTCTTGCCATCTCTAAGTGACCTACACGTGCATTGGCTGTTACCATTGACTTGCCCTCTCCGCCACTAAGTGAAACACGTCACTAAGTGAAGCACATGTGTTGTCTGTTACCATTGAGTTGGTCTTGCCATCTCTAAGTGACCTACACGTGCATTGGCTGTTACCATTGACTTGCCCTCTCCGCCACTAAGTGAAACACGTCACTAAGTGAAACACATGTGTTGTCTGTTACCATTGAGTTGGTCTTGCCATCTCTAAGTGACCTACACGTGCATTGGCTGTTACCATTGACTTGCCCTCTCCGCCACTAAGTGAAACACGTCACTAAGTGAAACACATGTGTTGTCTGTTACCATTGAGTTGGTCTTGCCATCTCTAAGTGACCTACACGTCCATTGGCTGTTACCATTGACTTGCCCTCTCCGCCACTAAGTGAAACACATCACTAAGTGAAACACATGTGTTGTCTGTTACCATTGAGTTGGTCTTGCCATCTCTAAGTGACCTACACGTGCATTGGCTGTTACCATTGACTTGCCCTCTCCGCCACTAAGTGAAACACGTCACTAAGTGAAACACATGTGTTGTCTGTTACCATTGAGTTGGTCTTGCCATCTCTAAGTGACCTACACGTGCATTGGCTGTTACCATTGACTTGCCCTCTCCGCCACTAAGTGAAACACGTCACTAAGTGAAACACATGTGTTGTCTGTTACCATTGAGTTGGTCTTGCCATCTCTAAGTGACCTACACGTGCATTGGCTGTTACCATTGACTTGCCCTCTCCGCCACTAAGTGAAACACGTCACTAAGTGAAACACATGTGTTGTCTGTTACCATTGAGTTGGTCTTGCCATCTCTAAGTGACCTACACGTGCATTGGCTGTTACCATTGACTTGCCCTCTCCGCCACTAAGTGAAACACGTCACTAAGTGAAACACATGTGTTGTCTGTTACCATTGAGTTGGTCTTGCCATCTCTAAGTGACCTACACGTGCATTGGCTGTTACCATTGACTTGCCCTCTCCGCCACTAAGTGAAACACGTCACTAAGTGAAACACATGTGTTGTCTGTTACCATTGAGTTGGTCTTGCCATCTCTAAGTGACCTACACGTGCATTGGCTGTTACCATTGACTTGCCCTCTCCGCCACTAAGTGAAACACGTCACTAAGTGAAACACATGTGTTGTCTGTTACCATTGAGTTGGTCTTGCCATCTCTAAGTGACCTACACGTGCATTGGCTGTTAACATTGACTTACCCTCTCCGCCACTAAGTGAAACACGTCACTAAGTGAAACACATGTGTTGTCTGTTACCATTGAGTTGGTCTTGCCATCTCTAAGTGACCTACACGTGCATTGGCTGTTACTATTGACTTGCCCTCTCCGCCACTAAGTGAAACACGTCACTAAGTGAAACACATGTGTTGTCTGTTACCATTGAGTTGGTCTTGCCATCTCTAAGTGTCCTACACGTGCATTGGCTGTTACCATTGACTTGCCCTCTCCGCCACTAAGTGAAACACGTCACTAAGTGAAACACATGTGTTGTCTGTTACCATTGAGTTGGTCTTGCCATCTCTAAGTGACCTACACGTGCATTGGCTGTTACCATTGACTTGCCCTCTCCGCCACTAAGTGAAACACGTCACTAAGTGAAACACATGTGTTGTCTGTTACCATTCAGTTGGTCTTGCCATCTCTAAGTGACCTACACGTGCATTGGCTGTTACCATTGACTTGCCCTCTCCGCCACTAAGTGAAACATGTCACTAAGTGAAACACATGTGTTGTCTGTTACCATTGAGTTGGTCTTGCCATCTCTAAGTGACCTACACGTGCATTGGCTGTTACCATTGACTTGCCCTCTCCGCCACTAAGTGAAACACGTCACTAAGTGAAACACATGTGTTGTCTGTTACCATTGAGTTGGTCTTGCCATCTCTAAGTGACCTACACGTGCATTGGCTGTTACCATTGACTTGCCCTCTCCGCCACTAAGTGAAACACGTCACTAAGTGAAACACATGTGTTGTCTGTTACCATTGAGTTGGTCTTGCCATCTCTAAGTGACCTACACGTGCATTGGCTGTTACCATTGACTTGCCCTCTCCGCCACTAAGTGAAACACGTCACTAAGTGAAACACATGTGTTGTCTGTTACCATTGAGTTGGTCTTGCCATCTCTAAGTGACCTACACGTGCATTGGCTGTTACCATTGACTTGCCCTCTCCGCCACTAAGTGAAACACGTCACTAAGTGAAACACATGTGTTGTCTGTTACCATTGAGTTGGTCTTGCCATCTCTAAGTGACCTACACGTGCATTGGCTGTTACCATTGACTTGCCCTCTCCGCCACTAAGTGAAACACGTCACTAAGTGAAACACATGTGTTGTCTGTTACCATTGAGTTGGTCTTGCCATCTCTAAGTGACCTACACGTGCATTGGCTGTTACCATTGACTTGCCCTCTCCGCCACTAAGTGAAACACGTCACTAAGTGAAACACATGTGTTGTCTGTTACCATTGAGTTGGTCTTGCCATCTCTAAGTGACCTACACGTGCATTGGCTGTTAACATTGACTTACCCTCTCCGCCACTAAGTGAAACACGTCACTAAGTGAAACACATGTGTTGTCTGTTACCATTGAGTTGGTCTTGCCATCTCTAAGTGACCTACACGTGCATTGGCTGTTACTATTGACTTGCCCTCTCCGCCACTAAGTGAAACACGTCACTAAGTGAAACACATGTGTTGTCTGTTACCATTGAGTTGGTCTTGCCATCTCTAAGTGTCCTACACGTGCATTGGCTGTTACCATTGACTTGCCCTCTCCGCCACTAAGTGAAACACGTCACTAAGTGAAACACATGTGTTGTCTGTTACCATTGAGTTGGTCTTGCCATCTCTAAGTGACCTACACGTGCATTGGCTGTTACCATTGACTTGCCCTCTCCGCCACTAAGTGAAACACGTCACTAAGTGAAACACATGTGTTGTCTGTTACCATTCAGTTGGTCTTGCCATCTCTAAGTGACCTACACGTGCATTGGCTGTTACCATTGACTTGCCCTCTCCGCCACTAAGTGAAACATGTCACTAAGTGAAACACATGTGTTGTCTGTTACCATTGAGTTGGTCTTGCCATCTCTAAGTGACCTACACGTGCATTGGCTGTTACCATTGACTTGCCCTCTCCGCCACTAAGTGAAACACGTCACTAAGTGAAACACATGTGTTGTCTGTTACCATTGAGTTGGTCTTGCCATCTCTAAGTGACCTACACGTGCATTGGCTGTTACCATTGACTTGCCCTCTCCGCCACTAAGTGAAACACGTCACTAAGTGAAACACATGTGTTGTCTGTTACCATTGAGTTGGTCTTGCCATCTCTAAGTGACCTACACGTGCATTGGCTGTTACCATTGACTTGCCCTCTCCGCCACTAAGTGAAACACGTCACTAAGTGAAACACATGTGTTGTCTGTTACCATTGAGTTGGTCTTGCCATCTCTAAGTGACCTACACGTCCATTGGCTGTTACCATTGACTTGCCCTCTCTGCCACTAAGTGAAACACGTCACTAAGTGAAACACATGTGTTGTCTGTTACCATTGAGTTGGTCTTGCCATCTCTAAGTGACCTACACGTGCATTGGCTGTTACCATTGACTTGCCCTCTCCGCCACTAAGTGAAACACGTCACTAAGTGAAACACATGTGTTGTCTGTTACCATTGAGTTGGTCTTGCCATCTCTAAGTGACCTACACGTGCATTGGCTGTTACCATTGACTTGCCCTCTCCGCCACTAAGTGAAACACGTCACTAAGTGAAACACATGTGTTGTCTGTTACCATTGAGTTGGTCTTGCCATCTCTAAGTGACCTACACGTGCATTGGCTGTTACCATTGACTTGCCCTCTCCGCCACTAAGTGAAACACGTCACTAAGTGAAACACATGTGTTGTCTGTTACCATTGAGTTGGTCTTGCCATCTCTGAGTGACCTACACGTGCATTGGCTGTTACCATTGACTTGCCCTCTCCGCCACTAAGTGAAACACGTCACTAAGTGAAACACATGTGTTGTCTGTTACCATTGAGTTGGTCTTGCCATCTCTAAGTGACCCACACGTGCATTGGCTGTTACCATTGACTTGCCCTCTCTGCCACTAAGTGAAACATGTCACTAAGTGAAACACATGTGTTGTCTGTTACCATTGAGTTGGTCTTGCCACCTCTAAGTGACCCACACGTGCATTGGCTGTTACCATTGACTTGCCCTCTCCGCCACTAAGTGAAACACGTCACTAAGTGAAACACATGTGTTGTCTGTTACCATTGAGTTGGTCTTGCCACCTCTAAGTGACCCACACGTTCATTGGCTGTTACCATTGACTTGCCCTCTCCGCCACTAAGTGAAACACGTCACTAAGTGAAACACATGTGTTGTCTGTTACCATTGAGTTGGTCTTGCCACCTCTAAGTGACCTACACGTGAATTGGCTGTTACCATTGACTTGCCCTCTCCGCCACTAAGTGAAACACGTCACTAAGTGAAACACATGTGTTGTCTGTTACCATTGAGTTGGTCTTGCCATCTCTAAGTGACCTACACGTCCATTGGCTGTTACCATTGACTTGCCCTCTCTGCCACTAAGTGAAACACGTCACTAAGTGAAACACATGTGTTGTCTGTTACCATTGAGTTGGTCTTGCCATCTCTAAGTGACCTACACGTGCATTGGCTGTTACCATTGACTTGCCCTCTCCGCCACTAAGTGAAACACGTCACTAAGTGAAACACATGTGTTGTCTGTTACCATTGAGTTGGTCTTGCCATCTCTAAGTGACCTACACGTGCATTGGCTGTTACCATTGACTTGCCCTCTCCGCCACTAAGTGAAACACGTCACTAAGTGAAACACATGTGTTGTCTGTTACCATTGAGTTGGTCTTGCCATCTCTAAGTGACCTACACGTGCATTGGCTGTTACCATTGACTTGCCCTCTCCGCCACTAAGTGAAACACGTCACTAAGTGAAACACATGTGTTGTCTGTTACCATTGAGTTGGTCTTGCCATCTCTGAGTGACCTACACGTGCATTGGCTGTTACCATTGACTTGCCCTCTCCGCCACTAAGTGAAACACGTCACTTAGTGAAACACATGTGTTGTCTGTTACCATTGAGTTGGTCTTGCCATCTCTAAGTGACCTACACGTGCATTGGCTGTTACCATTGACTTGCCCTCTCCGCCACTAAGTGAAACACGTCACTAAGTGAAACACATGTGTTGTCTGTTACCATTGAGTTGGTCTTGCCATCTCTAAGTGACCTACACGTGAATTGGCTGTTACCATTGACTTGCCCTCTCCGCCACTAAGTGAAACACGTCACTAAGTGAAACACATGTGTTGTCTGTTACCATTGAGTTGGTCTTGCCATCTCTAAGTGACCCACACGTGCATTGGCTGTTACCATTGACTTGCCCTCTCCGCCACTAAGTGAAACACGTCACTAAGTGAAACACATGTGTTGTCTGTTACCATTGAGTTGGTCTTGCCATCTCTAAGTGACCTACACGTGCATTGGCTGTTACCATTGACTTGCCCTCTCTGCCACTAAGTGAAACACGTCACTAAGTGAAACACATGTGTTGTCTGTTACCATTGAGTTGGTCTTGCCATCTCTAAGTGACCTACACGTGCATTGGCTGTTACCATTGACTTGCCCTCTCCGCCACTAAGTGAAACACGTCACTAAGTGAAACACATGTGTTGTCTGTTACCATTGAGTTGGTCTTGCCATCTCTAAGTGTCCTACACGTGCATTGGCTGTTACCATTGACTTGCCCTCTCCGCCACTAAGTGAAACACGTCACTAAGTGAAACACATGTGTTGTCTGTTACCATTGAGTTGGTCTTGCCATCTCTAAGTGACCTACACGTCCATTGGCTGTTACCATTGACTTGCCCTCTCCGCCACTAAGTGAAACACGTCACTAAGTGAAACACATGTGTTGTCTGTTACCATTGAGTTGGTCTTGCCATCTCTAAGTGACCTACACGTGCATTGGCTGTTACCATTGACTTGCCCTCTCCGCCACTAAGTGAAACACATCACTAAGTGAAACACATGTGTTGTCTGTTACCATCCGTTTTTACATTTGGGTCAAAAAAAATATTCACCTCCTGGGCACAAAAATCCCTGACCCTGGCATCAGGAAGTTTCTTCCACGGACACCAAAAAAATCTTGATTTTTATAAACTATGAAAAACACCATTTTTAAGAAAGAAATTCAACCCTGAATCTCATTCTGGTGTCCGTTTTTATATTTGGATGGAAAATAATTTCACCTCCTGGGCACAAAAGTCCCTGACCCCCGGCATCAGGAATTTTCTTCCCCGGACACCAAAAAAATCTTGATTTTTAAAAGCTATGAAAACACCATTTTTAAGGATGAAATTCAAGCCCGAATCTCTTTCTGTTGTCAATTTGAAATTTGAAATTTGAAATTTGAAATTTGAAATTTGAAATTTGAAATTTGAAATTTGAAATTTGAAATTTGAAATTTGAAATTTGAAATTTGATATTTGAAATTTGAAATTTGAAATTTGCCTTGCCTTACCTTGCCTCCGGCATCAGGAATTTTCTTCCCCGGACACCAAAAAAATCTTGATTTTTATAAACTTTGAAAAACACCATTTTTAAGGAAGAAATTGAACCCCGAATCTCATTCTGGTGTCCAGTTTTACATTTGAGTCAACAAAAAAATTTCACCTCCTGGGCACAAAAATCCCTGACCCGGCATCAGGAATTTTCTTCCCCGGATACGAAATAAATCTTGATTTTCATAAACTATGAAAAACACCATTTTTAAGGACGAAATTCAACCCCGAATCTCATTCTGGTGTCCATTTTTAGATTTGAGTAAAAAAAAAAAACATTCAACTCCTGGGCACAAAAATCCCTGACTCCGGAATCAGGAATTTTCTTCCCCGGACACCAAAAAATGCTTGATTTTTAAAACTATGAAAAACACCATTTTTAAGAATGAAATTCAACCCCGAATCTCATTCTGGTGTGCGTTTTTACATTTGGGTGTAAAATAATTTCACTACCTGGGCACAAAAATCCCTGACTCCGGCATCAGGAATTTTCTTCTTCGGACACCAAAAAATTCTTTATTTTTAAAAGCTATGAAAAACACCATTTTTAAGAATGAAATTCAACTCCGAATCTCATTCTGGTGTCCGTTTTTAGATTTGGGTGGGAAAAAAATTTCACCTCCTGGGCACAAAAATCCCTTACCCCGGCATCAGGAATTTTCTTCCCCGGACACAAAATAAATCTTGATTTTTAAAAGCCATGAAAAACACCATTTTTAAGAATGAAATTCAACCCTGAATCTCATTCTGGTGTCCGTTTTTAGATTTGGATGGAAAAAAAATATTCACCTCCTCGGCACGAAATAAATCTTGATTTTTATAAACTATGAAAAACACAATTTTTAAGGACGAAATTCAACCCCGAACCTCATTCTGGTGTCAATTTGAAATTTGAAATTTGAAATTTGAAATTTGAAATTTGAAATTTGAAATTTGCCTTGCCTTGCCTTGCCTCCGGCATCAGGAATTTTCTTCCCCGGACACCAAAAAAATCTTGATTTTTAAAAGCTATGAAAACACCATTTTTAAGGACGAAATTCAACCCTGAATCTCATTCTGGTGTCCGTTTTTAGATTTGGATGGAAAAAAAATTTCAGCTCCTGGGCACAAAAGTCCCTGACCCCCGGCATTAGGAATTTTCTTCCCCGGACACTAAAAATTTCGTGATTTTTAAAAGCTATGAAAAACACCATTTTGAAAGACGAAATTCAACCCTGAATCTAATTCTGGCATCTGTTTTTACATTTGGGTCCAAAAAAATATTCACCTCCTGGGCACAAAAATCCCTGACCCTGGCATCAGGAATTTACTTTCTAGGACACAAAATAAATCTTGATTTTTATAAACTATGAAAAACACCATTTTTAAGAATGAAATTCAACCTTGAATCTCATTCTGGTGTCCGTTTTTATATTTGGATGGAAAAAAAATTTCACCTCCTGGGCACAAACGTCCCTGACCCCCGGCATCAGGAATTTTCTTCCCCGGACACGAAAAAAATCTTGATTTTTAAAAGCTATGAAAACACCATTTTTAAGGATGAAATTCAACCCCGAATCTCATTCTGGTGTCAATTTGAAATTTGAAATTTGAAATTTGAAATTTGAAATTTGAAATTTGAAATTTGAAATTTGAAATTTGAAATTTGAAATTTGCCTTGCCTTGCCTTGCCTTGCCATGCCTCCGGCATCAGGAATTTTCTTCCCCGGACACCAAAAAAATCTTGATTTTTAAAAGCTATGAAAACACCATTTTTAAGGATGAAATTCAACCCCGAATCTCTTTCTGGTGTCAATTTGAAATTTGAAATTTGAAATTTGAAATTTGAAATTTGAAATTTGAAATTTGAAATTTGAAATTTGAAATTTGCCTTGCCTTGCCTTGCCTCCGGCATCAGGAATTTTCTTCCCCGGACACCAAAAAAATCTTGATTTTTATAAACTATGAAAAACACCATTTTTAAGGACGAAATTCAACCCCGAATCTCATTCTGGTGTCCATTTTTAGATTTGAGTAAAAAAAAAACATTCAACTCCTGGGCACAAAAATCCCTGACTCCGGCATCAGGAATTTTCTTCCCCGGACACCAAAAAATTCTTGATTTTTAAAAGCTATGAAAAACACCATTTTTAAGAGTGAAATTCAACCCCGAATCTAATTCTGGCATCTGTTTTTACATTTGGGTCAAAAAAAAAAATTCACCTCGGCACGAAATAAATCTTGATTTTTATAAACTATGAAAAACACCATTTTTAAGGACGAAATTCAACCCCGAACCTCATTCTGGTGTCAATTTGAAATTTGAAATTTGAAATTTGAAATTTGAAATTTGCCTTGCCTTTTCTTGCCTCCGGCATCAGGAATTTTCTTCCCCGGACACCAAAAAAATCTTGATTTTTATAAACTATGAAAAACACCATTTTTAAGGAACAAATTCAACCCCGAATCTCATTCTGGTGTCCGTTTTTAGATTTGAGTAAAAAAAAAACATTCTCCTCCTGGGCACAAAAATCCCTGACTCCGGCATCAGGAATTTTCTTCCCTGGACACCAAAAAATTCTTGATTTTTAAAAGCTATGAAAAACACCATTTTTAAGGACGAAATTCAACCCCGAACCTCATTCTGGTGTTAATTTGAAATTTGAAATTTGAAATTTGAAATTTGAAATTTGCCTTGCCTTTTCTTGCCTCCGGCATCAGGAATTTTCTTCCCTGGACACCAAAAAAATCTTGATTTTTAAAAGCTATGAAAACATCATTTTTAAGGACGAAATTCAACCCTGAATCTCATTCTGGTGTCCGTTTTTAGATTTGGATGGAAAAAAAATTTCACCTCCTGGGCACAAAAGTCCCTGACCCCCGGCATCAGCAATTTTCTTCCCCGGACACTAAAAATTTCTTGATTTTTAAAAGCTATGAAAAACACCATTTTGAAGGACGAAATTCAAACCTGAATCTAATTCTGGCATCTGTTTTTACATTTGGGTCAAAAAAAATATTCACCTCCTGGGCAGAAAAATCCCTGATCCTGGCATCAGGAATTTACTTTCTCGGACACAAAATAAATCTTGATTTTTATAAACTATGAAAAACACCATTTTTAAGAATGAAATTCAACCTTGAATCTCATTCTGGTGTCCGTTTTTATATTTGGATGGAAAAAAAATTTCACCTCCTGGGCACAAAAATCCCTGACCCTGGCATCAGGAATTTACTTCCCCGGACACCAAAAAATTATTGATTTTTAAAAGCTATGAAAAACACCATTTTAAAGGACTAAATTCAAGCCCGAATCTAATTCTGGCATCTCTTTTTACATTTGGGTCAAAAAAAATATTCACCTCCTCGGCACGAAATAAATCTTGATTTTTATAAACTATGAAAAACACCATTTTTAAGGACGAAATTCAACCCCGAACCTCATTCTGGTGTCAATTTGAAATTTGAAATTTGAAATTTGAAATTTGAAATTTGAAATTTGAAATTTGAAATTTGAAATTTGCCTTGCCTTGCCTTGCCTTGCCTTGCCTTGCCTCCGGCATCAGGAATTTTCTTCCCCGGACACCAAAAAAATCTTGATTTTTATAAACTATGAAAAACACCATTTTTAAGGACGAAATTCAACCCCGAATCTCATTCTGGTGTCCATTTTTAGATTTGAGTAAAAAAAAAACATTCAACTCCTGGGCACAAAAATCCCTGACTCCGGCATCAGGAATTTTCTTCCCCGGACACCAAAAAATTCTTGATTTTTAAAAGCTATGAAAAACACCATTTTTAAGAGTGAAATTCAACCCCGAATCTAATTCTGGCATCTGTTTTTACATTTGGGTCAAAAAAAAAAATTCACCTCGGCACGAAATAAATCTTGATTTTTATAAACTATGAAAAACACCATTTTTAAGGACGAAATTCAACCCCGAACCTCATTCTGGTGTCAATTTGAAATTTGAAATTTGAAATTTGAAATTTGAAATTTGCCTTGCCTTTTCTTGCCTCCGGCATCAGGAATTTTCTTCCCCGGACACCAAAAAAATCTTGATTTTTATAAACTATGAAAAACACCATTTTTAAGGAACAAATTCAACCCCGAATCTCATTCTGGTGTCCGTTTTTAGATTTGAGTAAAAAAAAAACATTCTCCTCCTGGGCACAAAAATCCCTGACTCCGGCATCAGGAATTTTCTTCCCTGGACACCAAAAAATTCTTGATTTTTAAAAGCTATGAAAAACACCATTTTTAAGGACGAAATTCAACCCCGAACCTCATTCTGGTGTTAATTTGAAATTTGAAATTTGAAATTTGAAATTTGCCTTGCCTTTTCTTGCCTCCGGCATCAGGAATTTTCTTCCCTGGACACCAAAAAAATCTTGATTTTTAAAAGCTATGAAAACATCATTTTTAAGGACGAAATTCAACCCTGAATCTCATTCTGGTGTCCGTTTTTAGATTTGGATGGAAAAAAAATTTCACCTCCTGGGCACAAAAGTCCCTGACCCCCGGCATCAGCAATTTTCTTCCCCGGACACTAAAAATTTCTTGATTTTTAAAAGCTATGAAAAACACCATTTTGAAGGACGAAATTCAACCCTGAATCTAATTCTGGCATCTGTTTTTACATTTGGGTCAAAAAAAATATTCACCTCCTGGGCAGAAAAATCCCTGACCCTGGCATCAGGAATTTACTTTCTCGGACACAAAATAAATCTTGATTTTTATAAACTATGAAAAACACCATTTTTAAGAATGAAATTCAACCTTGAATCTCATTCTGGTGTCCGTTTTTATATTTGGATGGAAAAAAAATTTCACCTCCTGGGCACAAAAGTCCCTGACCCTGGCATCAGGAATTTTCTTCCCCGGACACGAAAAAAATCTTGATTTTTAAAAGCTATGAAAACACCATTTTTAAGGATGAAATTCAACCCCGAATCTCATTCTGGTGTCAATTTGAAATTTGAAATTTGAAATTTGAAATTTGAAATTTGAAATTTGAAATTTGAAATTTGAAATTTGAAATTTGAAATTTGAAATTTGAAATTTGAAATTTGCCTTGTCTTGCCTTGCCTTGCCTTGCCTCCGGCATCAGGAATTTTCTTCCCCGGACACGAAAAAAAATCTTGATTTTTAAAAGCAATGAAAACACCATTTTTAAGGATGAAATTCAACCCCGAATCTCTTTCTGGTGTCAATTTGAAATTTGAAATTTGAAATTTGAAATTTGAAATTTGAAATTTGAAATTTGAAATTTGAAATTTGAAATTTGCCTTGCCTTGCCTCCGGCATCAGGAATTTTCTTCCCCAGACACCAAAAAAATCTTGATTTTTATAAACTATGAAAAACACCATTTTAAAGGAAGAAATTGAACCCCGAATCTCATTCTGGTGTCCAGTTTTACATTTGAGTCAACAAAAAAATTTCACCTCCTGGGCACAAAAATCCCTGACCCGGCATCAGGAATTTTCTTCCCCGGACACGAAATAAATCTTGATTTTCATAAACTATGAAAAACACCATTTTTAAGGACGAAATTCAACCCCGAATCTCATTCTGGTGTCCATTTTTAGATTTGAGTAAAAAAAAACATTCAACTCCTGGGCACAAAAATCCCTGACTCCGGAATCTGGAATTTTCTTCCCCGGACACCAAAAAATGCTTGATTTTTAAAACTATGAAAAACACCATTTTTAAGAATGAAATTCAACCCCGAATCTCATTCTGGTGTGCGTTTTTACATTTGGGTGTAAAATAATTTCACTACCTGGGCACAAAAATCCCTGACTCCGGCATCAGGAATTTTCTTCTTCGGACACCAAAAAATTCTTTATTTTTAAAAGGTATGAAAAACACCATTTTTAAGAATGAAATTCAACTCCGAATCTCATTCTGGTGTCCGTTTTTAGATTTGGGTGGAAAAAAAATTTCACCTCCTGGGCACAAAAATCCCTTACCCCGGCATCAGGAATTTTCTTCCCCGGACACAAAATAAATCTTGATTTTTAAAAGCCATGAAAAACACCATTTTTAAGAATGAAATTCAACCCTGAATTGGTGTCCGTTTTTAGATTTGGATGGAAAAAAAATATTCACCTCCTCGGCACGAAATAAATCTTGATTTTTATAAACTATGAAAAACACCATTTTTAAGGACGAAATTCAACCCCGAACCTCATTCTGGTGTCAATTTGAAATTTGAAATTTGAAATTTGAAATTTGAAATTTGAAATTTGAAATTTGAAATTTGCCTTGCCTTGCCTTGCCTCCGGCATCAGGAATTTTCTTCCCCGGACACCAAAAAAATCTTGATTTTTAAAAGCTATGAAAACACCATTTTTAAGGACGAAATTCAACCCTGAATCTCATTCTGGTGTCCGTTTTTAGATTTGGATGGAAAAAAAATTTCAGCTCCTGGGCACAAAAGTCCCTGACCCCCGGCATTAGGAATTTTCTTCCCCGGACACTAAAAATTTCGTGATTTTTAAAAGCTATGAAAAACACCATTTTGAAAGACGAAATTCAACCCTGAATCTAATTCTGGCATCTGTTTTTACATTTGAGTCAAAAAAAATATTCACCTCCTGGGCACAAAAATCCCTGACCCTGGCATCAGGAATTTACTTTCTAGGACACAAAATAAATCTTGATTTTTATAAACTATGAAAAACACCATTTTTAAGAATGAAATTCAACCTTGAATCTCATTCTGGTGTCCGTTTTTATATTTGGATGGAAAAAAAATTTCACCTCCTGGGCACAAACGTCCCTGACCCCCGGCATCAGGAATTTTCTTCCCCGGACACGAAAAAAATCTTGATTTTTAAAAGCTATGAAAACACCATTTTTAAGGATGAAATTCAACCCCGAATCTCATTCTGGTGTCAATTTGAAATTTGAAATTTGAAATTTGAAATTTGAAATTTGAAATTTGAAATTTGAAATTTGAAATTTGAAATTTGAAATTTGAAATTTGAAATTTGAAATTTGAAATTTGAAATTTGAAATTTGAAATTTGAAATTTGAAATTTGAAATTTGAAATTTGAAATTTGAAATTTGAAATTTGAAATTTGAAATTTGAAATTTGAAATTTGAAATTGAAATTTGCCTTGCCTTGCCTTGCCTTGCCTTGCCATGCCTCCGGCATCAGGAATTTTCTTCCCCGGACACCAAAAAAATCTTGATTTTTAAAAGCTATGAAAACACCATTTTTAAGGATGAAATTCAACCCCGAATCTCTTTCTGGTGTCAATTTGAAATTTGAAATTTGAAATTTGAAATTTGAAATTTCAAATTTGAAATTTGAAATTTGAAATTTGAAATTTGCCTTGCCTTGCCTTGCCTCCGGCATAAGGAATTTTCTTCCCCGGACACCAAAAAAATCTTGATTTTTATAAACTATGAAAAACACCATTTTTAAGGAAGAAATTGAACCCCGAATCTCATTCTGGTGTCCAGTTTTACATTTGAGTCAACAAAAAAATTTCACCTCCTGGGCACAAAAATCCCTGACCCGGCATCAGGAATTTTCTTCCCCGGACACGAAATAAATCTTGATTTTCATAAACTATGAAAAACACCATTTTTAAGGACGAAATTCAACCCCGAATCTCATTCTGGTGTCCATTTTTAGATTTGAGTAAAAAAAAACATTCAACTCCTGGGCACAAAAATCCCTGACTCCGGAATCAGGAATTTTCTTCCCCGGACACCAAAAAATGCTTGATTTTTAAAACTATGAAAAACACCATTTTTAAGAATGAAATTCAACCCCGAATCTCATTCTGGTGTGCGTTTTTACATTTGGGTGTAAAATAATTTCACTACCTGGGCACAAAAATCCCTGACTCCGGCATCAGGAATTTTCTTCTTCGGACACCAAAAAATTCTTTATTTTTAAAAGGTATGAAAAACACCATTTTTAAGAATGAAATTCAACTCCGAATCTCATTCTGGTGTCCGTTTTTAGATTTGGGTGGAAAAAAAATTTCACCTCCTGGGCACAAAAATCCCTTACCCCGGCATCAGGAATTTTCTTCCCCGGACACAAAATAAATCTTGATTTTTAAAAGCCATGAAAAACACCATTTTTAAGAATGAAATTCAACCCTGAATTGGTGTCCGTTTTTAGATTTGGATGGAAAAAAAATATTCACCTCCTCGGCACGAAATAAATCTTGATTTTTATAAACTATGAAAAACACAATTTTTAAGGACGAAATTCAACCCCGAACCTCATTCTGGTGTCAATTTGAAATTTGAAATTTGAAATTTGAAATTTGAAATTTGAAATTTGAAATTTGAAATTTGCCTTGCCTTGCCTTGCCTCCGGCATCAGGAATTTTCTTCCCCGGACACCAAAAAAATCTTGATTTTTAAAAGCTATGAAAACACCATTTTTAAGGACGAAATTCAACCCTGAATCTCATTCTGGTGTCCGTTTTTAGATTTGGATGGAAAAAAAATTTCAGCTCCTTGGCACAAAAGTCCCTGACCCCCGGCATTAGGAATTTTCTTCCCCGGACACTAAAAATTTCGTGATTTTTAAAAGCTATGAAAAACACCATTTTGAAAGACGAAATTCAACCCTGAATCTAATTCTGGCATCTGTTTTTACATTTGGGTCAAAAAAAATATTCACCTCCTGGGCACAAAAATCCCTGACCCTGGCATCAGGAATTTACTTTCTAGGACACAAAATAAATCTTGATTTTTATAAACTATGAAAAACACCATTTTTAAGAATGAAATTCAACCTTGAATCTCATTCTGGTGTCCGTTTTTATATTTGGATGGAAAAAAAATTTCACCTCCTGGGCACAAACGTCCCTGACCCCCGGCATCAGGAATTTTCTTCCCCGGACACGAAAAAAATCTTGATTTTTAAAAGCTATGAAAACACCAATTTAAGGATGAAATTCAACCCCGAATCTCATTCTGGTGTCAATTTGAAATTTGAAATTTGAAATTTGAAATTTGAAATTTGAAATTTGAAATTTGAAATTTGAAATTTGAAATTTGAAATTTGAAATTTGAAATTTGAAATTTGAAATTTGAAATTTGAAATTTGAAATTTGAAATTTGCCTTGCCTTGCCTTGCCTTGCCTTGCCATGCCTCCGGCATCAGGAATTTTCTTCCCCGGACACCAAAAAAATCTTGATTTTTAAAAGCTATGAAAACACCATTTTTAAGGATGAAATTCAACCCCGAATCTCTTTCTGGTGTCAATTTGAAATTTGAAATTTGAAATTTGAAATTTGAAATTTCAAATTTGAAATTTGAAATTTGAAATTTGCCTTGCCTTGCCTTGCCTCCGGCATAAGGAATTTTCTTCCCCGGACACCAAAAAAATCTTGATTTTTATAAACTATGAAAAACACCATTTTTAAGGAAGAAATTGAACCCCGAATCTCATTCTGGTGTCCAGTTTTACATTTGAGTCAACAAAAAAATTTCACCTCCTGGGCACAAAAATCCCTGACCCGGCATCAGGAATTTTCTTCCCCGGACACGAAATAAATCTTGATTTTCATAAGCTATGAAAAACACCATTTTTAAGGACGAAATTCAACCCCGAATCTCATTCTGGTGTCCATTTTTAGATTTGAGTAAAAAAAAAACATTCAACTCCTGGGCACAAAAATCCCTGACTCCGGCATCAGGAATTTTCTTCCCCGGACACCAAAAAATTCTTGATTTTTAAAAGCTATGAAAAACACCATTTTTAAGAGTGAAATTCAACCCTGAATCTAATTCTGGCATCTGTTTTTACATTTGGGTCAAAAAAAAAAATTCACCTCGGCACGAAATAAATCTTGATTTTTATAAACTATGAAAAACACCATTTTTAAGGACGAAATTCAACCCCGAACCTCATTCTGGTGTCAATTTGAAATTTGAAATTTGAAATTTGAAATTTGAAATTTGCCTTGCCTTTTCTTGCCTCCGGCATCAGGAATTTTCTTCCCCGGACACCAAAAAAATCTTGATTTTTATAAACTATGAAAAACACCATTTTTAAGGAACAAATTCAACCCCGAATCTCATTCTGGTGTCCGTTTTTAGATTTGAGTAAAAAAAAAACATTCTCCTCCTGGGCACAAAAATCCCTGACTCCGGCATCAGGAATTTTCTTCCCTGGACACCAAAAAATTCTTGATTTTTAAAAGCTATGAAAAACACCATTTTTAAGGACGAAATTCAACCCCGAACCTCATTCTGGTGTTAATTTGAAATTTGAAATTTGAAATTTGAAATTTGAAATTTGCCTTGCCTTTTCTTGCCTCCGGCATCAGGAATTTTCTTCCCTGGACACCAAAAAAATCTTGATTTTTAAAAGCTATGAAAACATCATTTTTAAGGACGAAATTCAACCCTGAATCTCATTCTGGTGTCCGTTTTTAGATTTGGATGGAAAAAAAATTTCACCTCCTGGGCACAAAAGTCCCTGACCCCCGGCATCAGCAATTTTCTTCCCCGGACACTAAAAATTTCTTGATTTTTAAAAGCTATGAAAAACACCATTTTGAAGGACGAAATTCAAACCTGAATCTAATTCTGGCATCTGTTTTTACATTTGGGTCAAAAAAAATATTCACCTCCTGGGCAGAAAAATCCCTGATCCTGGCATCAGGAATTTACTTTCTCGGACACAAAATAAATCTTGATTTTTATAAACTATGAAAAACACCATTTTTAAGAATGAAATTCAACCTTGAATCTCATTCTGGTGTCCGTTTTTATATTTGGATGGAAAAAAAATTTCACCTCCTGGGCACAAAAATCCCTGACCCTGGCATCAGGAATTTACTTCCCCGGACACCAAAAAATTATTGATTTTTAAAAGCTATGAAAAACACCATTTTAAAGGACTAAATTCAAGCCCGAATCTAATTCTGGCATCTCTTTTTACATTTGGGTCAAAAAAAATATTCACCTCCTCGGCACGAAATAAATCTTGATTTTTATAAACTATGAAAAACACCATTTTTAAGGACGAAATTCAACCCCGAACCTCATTCTGGTGTCAATTTGAAATTTGAAATTTGAAATTTGAAATTTGAAATTTGAAATTTGAAATTTGAAATTTGAAATTTGCCTTGCCTTGCCTTGCCTTGCCTTGCCTTGCCTCCGGCATCAGGAATTTTCTTCCCCGGACACCAAAAAAATCTTGATTTTTATAAACTATGAAAAACACCATTTTTAAGGACGAAATTCAACCCCGAATCTCATTCTGGTGTCCATTTTTAGATTTGAGTAAAAAAAAAACATTCAACTCCTGGGCACAAAAATCCCTGACTCCGGCATCAGGAATTTTCTTCCCCGGACACCAAAAAATTCTTGATTTTTAAAAGCTATGAAAAACACCATTTTTAAGAGTGAAATTCAACCCCGAATCTAATTCTGGCATCTGTTTTTACATTTGGGTCAAAAAAAAAAATTCACCTCGGCACGAAATAAATCTTGATTTTTATAAACTATGAAAAACACCATTTTTAAGGACGAAATTCAACCCCGAACCTCATTCTGGTGTCAATTTGAAATTTGAAATTTGAAATTTGAAATTTGAAATTTGCCTTGCCTTTTCTTGCCTCCGGCATCAGGAATTTTCTTCCCCGGACACCAAAAAAATCTTGATTTTTATAAACTATGAAAAACACCATTTTTAAGGAACAAATTCAACCCCGAATCTCATTCTGGTGTCCGTTTTTAGATTTGAGTAAAAAAAAAACATTCTCCTCCTGGGCACAAAAATCCCTGACTCCGGCATCAGGAATTTTCTTCCCTGGACACCAAAAAATTCTTGATTTTTAAAAGCTATGAAAAACACCATTTTTAAGGACGAAATTCAACCCCGAACCTCATTCTGGTGTTAATTTGAAATTTGAAATTTGAAATTTGAAATTTGCCTTGCCTTTTCTTGCCTCCGGCATCAGGAATTTTCTTCCCTGGACACCAAAAAAATCTTGATTTTTAAAAGCTATGAAAACATCATTTTTAAGGACGAAATTCAACCCTGAATCTCATTCTGGTGTCCGTTTTTAGATTTGGATGGAAAAAAAATTTCACCTCCTGGGCACAAAAGTCCCTGACCCCCGGCATCAGCAATTTTCTTCCCCGGACACTAAAAATTTCTTGATTTTTAAAAGCTATGAAAAACACCATTTTGAAGGACGAAATTCAACCCTGAATCTAATTCTGGCATCTGTTTTTACATTTGGGTCAAAAAAAATATTCACCTCCTGGGCAGAAAAATCCCTGACCCTGGCATCAGGAATTTACTTTCTCGGACACAAAATAAATCTTGATTTTTATAAACTATGAAAAACACCATTTTTAAGAATGAAATTCAACCTTGAATCTCATTCTGGTGTCCGTTTTTATATTTGGATGGAAAAAAAATTTCACCTCCTGGGCACAAAAGTCCCTGACCCCCGGCATCAGGAATTTTCTTCCCCGGACACGAAAAAAATCTTGATTTTTAAAAGCTATGAAAACACCATTTTTAAGGATGAAATTCAACCCCGAATCTCATTCTGGTGTCAATTTGAAATTTGAAATTTGAAATTTGAAATTTGAAATTTGAAATTTGAAATTTGAAATTTGAAATTTGAAATTTGAAATTTGAAATTTGAAATTTGAAATTTGCCTTGTCTTGCCTTGCCTTGCCTTGCCTCCGGCATCAGGAATTTTCTTCCCCGGACACGAAAAAAAATCTTGATTTTTAAAAGCAATGAAAACACCATTTTTAAGGATGAAATTCAACCCCGAATCTCTTTCTGGTGTCAATTTGAAATTTGAAATTTGAAATTTGAAATTTGAAATTTGAAATTTGAAATTTGAAATTTGAAATTTGAAATTTGCCTTGCCTTGCCTCCGGCATCAGGAATTTTCTTCCCCAGACACCAAAAAAATCTTGATTTTTATAAACTATGAAAAACACCATTTTAAAGGAAGAAATTGAACCCCGAATCTCATTCTGGTGTCCAGTTTTACATTTGAGTCAACAAAAAAATTTCACCTCCTGGGCACAAAAATCCCTGACCCGGCATCAGGAATTTTCTTCCCCGGACACGAAATAAATCTTGATTTTCATAAACTATGAAAAACACCATTTTTAAGGACGAAATTCAACCCCGAATCTCATTCTGGTGTCCATTTTTAGATTTGAGTAAAAAAAAACATTCAACTCCTGGGCACAAAAATCCCTGACTCCGGAATCTGGAATTTTCTTCCCCGGACACCAAAAAATGCTTGATTTTTAAAACTATGAAAAACACCATTTTTAAGAATGAAATTCAACCCCGAATCTCATTCTGGTGTGCGTTTTTACATTTGGGTGTAAAATAATTTCACTACCTGGGCACAAAAATCCCTGACTCCGGCATCAGGAATTTTCTTCTTCGGACACCAAAAAATTCTTTATTTTTAAAAGGTATGAAAAACACCATTTTTAAGAATGAAATTCAACTCCGAATCTCATTCTGGTGTCCGTTTTTAGATTTGGGTGGAAAAAAAATTTCACCTCCTGGGCACAAAAATCCCTTACCCCGGCATCAGGAATTTTCTTCCCCGGACACAAAATAAATCTTGATTTTTAAAAGCCATGAAAAACACCATTTTTAAGAATGAAATTCAACCCTGAATTGGTGTCCGTTTTTAGATTTGGATGGAAAAAAAATATTCACCTCCTCGGCACGAAATAAATCTTGATTTTTATAAACTATGAAAAACACCATTTTTAAGGACGAAATTCAACCCCGAACCTCATTCTGGTGTCAATTTGAAATTTGAAATTTGAAATTTGAAATTTGAAATTTGAAATTTGAAATTTGAAATTTGCCTTGCCTTGCCTTGCCTCCGGCATCAGGAATTTTCTTCCCCGGACACCAAAAAAATCTTGATTTTTAAAAGCTATGAAAACACCATTTTTAAGGACGAAATTCAACCCTGAATCTCATTCTGGTGTCCGTTTTTAGATTTGGATGGAAAAAAAATTTCAGCTCCTGGGCACAAAAGTCCCTGACCCCCGGCATTAGGAATTTTCTTCCCCGGACACTAAAAATTTCGTGATTTTTAAAAGCTATGAAAAACACCATTTTGAAAGACGAAATTCAACCCTGAATCTAATTCTGGCATCTGTTTTTACATTTGAGTCAAAAAAAATATTCACCTCCTGGGCACAAAAATCCCTGACCCTGGCATCAGGAATTTACTTTCTAGGACACAAAATAAATCTTGATTTTTATAAACTATGAAAAACACCATTTTTAAGAATGAAATTCAACCTTGAATCTCATTCTGGTGTCCGTTTTTATATTTGGATGGGAAAAAAATTTCACCTCCTGGGCACAAACGTCCCTGACCCCCGGCATCAGGAATTTTCTTCCCCGGACACGAAAAAAATCTTGATTTTTAAAAGCTATGAAAACACCATTTTTAAGGATGAAATTCAACCCCGAATCTCATTCTGGTGTCAATTTGAAATTTGAAATTTGAAATTTGAAATTTGAAATTTGAAATTTGAAATTTGAAATTTGAAATTTGAAATTTGAAATTTGAAATTTGAAATTTGAAATTTGAAATTTGAAATTTGAAATTTGAAATTTGAAATTTGAAATTTGAAATTTGAAATTTGAAATTTGAAATTTGAAATTTGAAATTTGAAATTTGAAATTTGCCTTGCCTTGCCTTGCCTTGCCTTGCCATGCCTCCGGCATCAGGAATTTTCTTCCCCGGACACCAAAAAAATCTTGATTTTTAAAAGCTATGAAAACACCATTTTTAAGGATGAAATTCAACCCCGAATCTCTTTCTGGTGTCAATTTGAAATTTGAAATTTGAAATTTGAAATTTGAAATTTCAAATTTGAAATTTGAAATTTGAAATTTGAAATTTGCCTTGCCTTGCCTTGCCTCCGGCATAAGGAATTTTCTTCCCCGGACACCAAAAAAATCTTGATTTTTATAAACTATGAAAAACACCATTTTTAAGGAAGAAATTGAACCCCGAATCTCATTCTGGTGTCCAGTTTTACATTTGAGTCAACAAAAAAATTTCACCTCCTGGGCACAAAAATCCCTGACCCGGCATCAGGAATTTTCTTCCCCGGACACGAAATAAATCTTGATTTTCATAAACTATGAAAAACACCATTTTTAAGGACGAAATTCAACCCCGAATCTCATTCTGGTGTCCATTTTTAGATTTGAGTAAAAAAAAACATTCAACTCCTGGGCACAAAAATCCCTGACTCCGGAATCAGGAATTTTCTTCCCCGGACACCAAAAAATGCTTGATTTTTAAAACTATGAAAAACACCATTTTTAAGAATGAAATTCAACCCCGAATCTCATTCTGGTGTGCGTTTTTACATTTGGGTGTAAAATAATTTCACTACCTGGGCACAAAAATCCCTGACTCCGGCATCAGGAATTTTCTTCTTCGGACACCAAAAAATTCTTTATTTTTAAAAGGTATGAAAAACACCATTTTTAAGAATGAAATTCAACTCCGAATCTCATTCTGGTGTCCGTTTTTAGATTTGGGTGGAAAAAAAATTTCACCTCCTGGGCACAAAAATCCCTTACCCCGGCATCAGGAATTTTCTTCCCCGGACACAAAATAAATCTTGATTTTTAAAAGCCATGAAAAACACCATTTTTAAGAATGAAATTCAACCCTGAATTGGTGTCCGTTTTTAGATTTGGATGGAAAAAAAATATTCACCTCCTCGGCACGAAATAAATCTTGATTTTTATAAACTATGAAAAACACAATTTTTAAGGACGAAATTCAACCCCGAACCTCATTCTGGTGTCAATTTGAAATTTGAAATTTGAAATTTGAAATTTGAAATTTGAAATTTGAAATTTGAAATTTGCCTTGCCTTGCCTTGCCTCCGGCATCAGGAATTTTCTTCCCCGGACACCAAAAAAATCTTGATTTTTAAAAGCTATGAAAACACCATTTTTAAGGACGAAATTCAACCCTGAATCTCATTCTGGTGTCCGTTTTTAGATTTGGATGGAAAAAAAATTTCAGCTCCTTGGCACAAAAGTCCCTGACCCCCGGCATTAGGAATTTTCTTCCCCGGACACTAAAAATTTCGTGATTTTTAAAAGCTATGAAAAACACCATTTTGAAAGACGAAATTCAACCCTGAATCTAATTCTGGCATCTGTTTTTACATTTGGGTCAAAAAAAATATTCACCTCCTGGGCACAAAAATCCCTGACCCTGGCATCAGGAATTTACTTTCTAGGACACAAAATAAATCTTGATTTTTATAAACTATGAAAAACACCATTTTTAAGAATGAAATTCAACCTTGAATCTCATTCTGGTGTCCGTTTTTATATTTGGATGGAAAAAAAATTTCACCTCCTGGGCACAAACGTCCCTGACCCCCGGCATCAGGAATTTTCTTCCCCGGACACGAAAAAAATCTTGATTTTTAAAAGCTATGAAAACACCAATTTAAGGATGAAATTCAACCCCGAATCTCATTCTGGTGTCAATTTGAAATTTGAAATTTGAAATTTGAAATTTGAAATTTGAAATTTGAAATTTGAAATTTGAAATTTGAAATTTGAAATTTGAAATTTGAAATTTGAAATTTGAAATTTGAAATTTGAAATTTGAAATTTGAAATTTGAAATTTGCCTTGCCTTGCCTTGCCTTGCCTTGCCATGCCTCCGGCATCAGGAATTTTCTTCCCCGGACACCAAAAAAATCTTGATTTTTAAAAGCTATGAAAACACCATTTTTAAGGATGAAATTCAACCCCGAATCTCTTTCTGGTGTCAATTTGAAATTTGAAATTTGAAATTTGAAATTTGAAATTTCAAATTTGAAATTTGAAATTTGAAATTTGCCTTGCCTTGCCTTGCCTCCGGCATAAGGAATTTTCTTCCCCGGACACCAAAAAAATCTTGATTTTTATAAACTATGAAAAACACCATTTTTAAGGAAGAAATTGAACCCCGAATCTCATTCTGGTGTCCAGTTTTACATTTGAGTCAACAAAAAAATTTCACCTCCTGGGCACAAAAATCCCTGACCCGGCATCAGGAATTTTCTTCCCCGGACACGAAATAAATCTTGATTTTCATAAGCTATGAAAAACACCATTTTTAAGGACGAAATTCAACCCCGAATCTCATTCTGGTGTCCATTTTTAGATTTGAGTAAAAAAAAAACATTCAACTCCTGGGCACAAAAATCCCTGACTCCGGCATCAGGAATTTTCTTCCCCGGACACCAAAAAATTCTTGATTTTTAAAAGCTATGAAAAACACCATTTTTAAGAGTGAAATTCAACCCTGAATCTAATTCTGGCATCTGTTTTTACATTTGGGTCAAAAAAAAAAATTCACCTCGGCACGAAATAAATCTTGATTTTTATAAACTATGAAAAACACCATTTTTAAGGACGAAATTCAACCCCGAACCTCATTCTGGTGTCAATTTGAAATTTGAAATTTGAAATTTGAAATTTGAAATTTGCCTTGCCTTTTCTTGCCTCCGGCATCAGGAATTTTCTTCCCCGGACACCAAAAAAATCTTGATTTTTATAAACTATGAAAAACACCATTTTTAAGGAACAAATTCAACCCCGAATCTCATTCTGGTGTCCGTTTTTAGATTTGAGTAAAAAAAAAACATTCTCCTCCTGGGCACAAAAATCCCTGACTCCGGCATCAGGAATTTTCTTCCCTGGACACCAAAAAATTCTTGATTTTTAAAAGCTATGAAAAACACCATTTTTAAGGACGAAATTCAACCCCGAACCTCATTCTGGTGTTAATTTGAAATTTGAAATTTGAAATTTGAAATTTGAAATTTGCCTTGCCTTTTCTTGCCTCCGGCATCAGGAATTTTCTTCCCTGGACACCAAAAAAATCTTGATTTTTAAAAGCTATGAAAACATCATTTTTAAGGACGAAATTCAACCCTGAATCTCATTCTGGTGTCCGTTTTTAGATTTGGATGGAAAAAAAATTTCACCTCCTGGGCACAAAAGTCCCTGACCCCCGGCATCAGCAATTTTCTTCCCCGGACACTAAAAATTTCTTGATTTTTAAAAGCTATGAAAAACACCATTTTGAAGGACGAAATTCAAACCTGAATCTAATTCTGGCATCTGTTTTTACATTTGGGTCAAAAAAAATATTCACCTCCTGGGCAGAAAAATCCCTGATCCTGGCATCAGGAATTTACTTTCTCGGACACAAAATAAATCTTGATTTTTATAAACTATGAAAAACACCATTTTTAAGAATGAAATTCAACCTTGAATCTCATTCTGGTGTCCGTTTTTATATTTGGATGGAAAAAAAATTTCACCTCCTGGGCACAAAAATCCCTGACCCTGGCATCAGGAATTTACTTCCCCGGACACCAAAAAATTATTGATTTTTAAAAGCTATGAAAAACACCATTTTAAAGGACTAAATTCAAGCCCGAATCTAATTCTGGCATCTCTTTTTACATTTGGGTCAAAAAAAATATTCACCTCCTCGGCACGAAATAAATCTTGATTTTTATAAACTATGAAAAACACCATTTTTAAGGACGAAATTCAACCCCGAACCTCATTCTGGTGTCAATTTGAAATTTGAAATTTGAAATTTGAAATTTGAAATTTGAAATTTGAAATTTGAAATTTGAAATTTGCCTTGCCTTGCCTTGCCTTGCCTTGCCTTGCCTCCGGCATCAGGAATTTTCTTCCCCGGACACCAAAAAAATCTTGATTTTTATAAACTATGAAAAACACCATTTTTAAGGACGAAATTCAACCCCGAATCTCATTCTGGTGTCCATTTTTAGATTTGAGTAAAAAAAAAACATTCAACTCCTGGGCACAAAAATCCCTGACTCCGGCATCAGGAATTTTCTTCCCCGGACACCAAAAAATTCTTGATTTTTAAAAGCTATGAAAAACACCATTTTTAAGAGTGAAATTCAACCCCGAATCTAATTCTGGCATCTGTTTTTACATTTGGGTCAAAAAAAAAAATTCACCTCGGCACGAAATAAATCTTGATTTTTATAAACTATGAAAAACACCATTTTTAAGGACGAAATTCAACCCCGAACCTCATTCTGGTGTCAATTTGAAATTTGAAATTTGAAATTTGAAATTTGAAATTTGCCTTGCCTTTTCTTGCCTCCGGCATCAGGAATTTTCTTCCCCGGACACCAAAAAAATCTTGATTTTTATAAACTATGAAAAACACCATTTTTAAGGAACAAATTCAACCCCGAATCTCATTCTGGTGTCCGTTTTTAGATTTGAGTAAAAAAAAAACATTCTCCTCCTGGGCACAAAAATCCCTGACTCCGGCATCAGGAATTTTCTTCCCTGGACACCAAAAAATTCTTGATTTTTAAAAGCTATGAAAAACACCATTTTTAAGGACGAAATTCAACCCCGAACCTCATTCTGGTGTTAATTTGAAATTTGAAATTTGAAATTTGAAATTTGCCTTGCCTTTTCTTGCCTCCGGCATCAGGAATTTTCTTCCCTGGACACCAAAAAAATCTTGATTTTTAAAAGCTATGAAAACATCATTTTTAAGGACGAAATTCAACCCTGAATCTCATTCTGGTGTCCGTTTTTAGATTTGGATGGAAAAAAAATTTCACCTCCTGGGCACAAAAGTCCCTGACCCCCGGCATCAGCAATTTTCTTCCCCGGACACTAAAAATTTCTTGATTTTTAAAAGCTATGAAAAACACCATTTTGAAGGACGAAATTCAACCCTGAATCTAATTCTGGCATCTGTTTTTACATTTGGGTCAAAAAAAATATTCACCTCCTGGGCAGAAAAATCCCTGACCCTGGCATCAGGAATTTACTTTCTCGGACACAAAATAAATCTTGATTTTTATAAACTATGAAAAACACCATTTTTAAGAATGAAATTCAACCTTGAATCTCATTCTGGTGTCCGTTTTTATATTTGGATGGAAAAAAAATTTCACCTCCTGGGCACAAAAGTCCCTGACCCCCGGCATCAGGAATTTTCTTCCCCGGACACGAAAAAAATCTTGATTTTTAAAAGCTATGAAAACACCATTTTTAAGGATGAAATTCAACCCCGAATCTCATTCTGGTGTCAATTTGAAATTTGAAATTTGAAATTTGAAATTTGAAATTTGAAATTTGAAATTTGAAATTTGAAATTTGAAATTTGAAATTTGAAATTTGAAATTTGAAATTTGCCTTGTCTTGCCTTGCCTTGCCTTGCCTCCGGCATCAGGAATTTTCTTCCCCGGACACGAAAAAAAATCTTGATTTTTAAAAGCAATGAAAACACCATTTTTAAGGATGAAATTCAACCCCGAATCTCTTTCTGGTGTCAATTTGAAATTTGAAATTTGAAATTTGAAATTTGAAATTTGAAATTTGAAATTTGAAATTTGAAATTTGCCTTGCCTTGCCTCCGGCATCAGGAATTTTCTTCCCCAGACACCAAAAAAATCTTGATTTTTATAAACTATGAAAAACACCATTTTAAAGGAAGAAATTGAACCCCGAATCTCATTCTGGTGTCCAGTTTTACATTTGAGTCAACAAAAAAATTTCACCTCCTGGGCACAAAAATCCCTGACCCGGCATCAGGAATTTTCTTCCCCGGACACGAAATAAATCTTGATTTTCATAAACTATGAAAAACACCATTTTTAAGGACGAAATTCAACCCCGAATCTCATTCTGGTGTCCATTTTTAGATTTGAGTAAAAAAAAACATTCAACTCCTGGGCACAAAAATCCCTGACTCCGGAATCTGGAATTTTCTTCCCCGGACACCAAAAAATGCTTGATTTTTAAAACTATGAAAAACACCATTTTTAAGAATGAAATTCAACCCCGAATCTCATTCTGGTGTGCGTTTTTACATTTGGGTGTAAAATAATTTCACTACCTGGGCACAAAAATCCCTGACTCCGGCATCAGGAATTTTCTTCTTCGGACACCAAAAAATTCTTTATTTTTAAAAGGTATGAAAAACACCATTTTTAAGAATGAAATTCAACTCCGAATCTCATTCTGGTGTCCGTTTTTAGATTTGGGTGGAAAAAAAATTTCACCTCCTGGGCACAAAAATCCCTTACCCCGGCATCAGGAATTTTCTTCCCCGGACACAAAATAAATCTTGATTTTTAAAAGCCATGAAAAACACCATTTTTAAGAATGAAATTCAACCCTGAATTGGTGTCCGTTTTTAGATTTGGATGGAAAAAAAATATTCACCTCCTCGGCACGAAATAAATCTTGATTTTTATAAACTATGAAAAACACCATTTTTAAGGACGAAATTCAACCCCGAACCTCATTCTGGTGTCAATTTGAAATTTGAAATTTGAAATTTGAAATTTGAAATTTGAAATTTGAAATTTGAAATTTGCCTTGCCTTGCCTTGCCTCCGGCATCAGGAATTTTCTTCCCCGGACACCAAAAAAATCTTGATTTTTAAAAGCTATGAAAACACCATTTTTAAGGACGAAATTCAACCCTGAATCTCATTCTGGTGTCCGTTTTTAGATTTGGATGGAAAAAAAATTTCAGCTCCTGGGCACAAAAGTCCCTGACCCCCGGCATTAGGAATTTTCTTCCCCGGACACTAAAAATTTCGTGATTTTTAAAAGCTATGAAAAACACCATTTTGAAAGACGAAATTCAACCCTGAATCTAATTCTGGCATCTGTTTTTACATTTGAGTCAAAAAAAATATTCACCTCCTGGGCACAAAAATCCCTGACCCTGGCATCAGGAATTTACTTTCTAGGACACAAAATAAATCTTGATTTTTATAAACTATGAAAAACACCATTTTTAAGAATGAAATTCAACCTTGAATCTCATTCTGGTGTCCGTTTTTATATTTGGATGGAAAAAAAATTTCACCTCCTGGGCACAAACGTCCCTGACCCCCGGCATCAGGAATTTTCTTCCCCGGACACGAAAAAAATCTTGATTTTTAAAAGCTATGAAAACACCATTTTTAAGGATGAAATTCAACCCCGAATCTCATTCTGGTGTCAATTTGAAATTTGAAATTTGAAATTTGAAATTTGAAATTTGAAATTTGAAATTTGAAATTTGAAATTTGAAATTTGAAATTTGAAATTTGAAATTTGAAATTTGAAATTTGAAATTTGAAATTTGAAATTTGAAATTTGAAATTTGAAATTTGAAATTTGAAATTTGAAATTTGAAATTTGAAATTTGAAATTTGAAATTTGAAATTTGAAATTTGAAATTTGCCTTGCCTTGCCTTGCCTTGCCTTGCCATGCCTCCGGCATCAGGAATTTTCTTCCCCGGACACCAAAAAAATCTTGATTTTTAAAAGCTATGAAAACACCATTTTTAAGGATGAAATTCAACCCCGAATCTCTTTCTGGTGTCAATTTGAAATTTGAAATTTGAAATTTGAAATTTGCCTTGCCTTGCCTTGCCTCCGGCATAAGGAATTTTCTTCCCCGGACACCAAAAAAATCTTGATTTTTATAAACTATGAAAAACACCATTTTTAAGGAAGAAATTGAACCCCGAATCTCATTCTGGTGTCCAGTTTTACATTTGAGTCAACAAAAAAATTTCACCTCCTGGGCACAAAAATCCCTGACCCGGCATCAGGAATTTTCTTCCCCGGACACGAAATAAATCTTGATTTTCATAAACTATGAAAAACACCATTTTTAAGGACGAAATTCAACCCCGAATCTCATTCTGGTGTCCATTTTTAGATTTGAGTAAAAAAAAACATTCAACTCCTGGGCACAAAAATCCCTGACTCCGGAATCAGGAATTTTCTTCCCCGGACACCAAAAAATGCTTGATTTTTAAAACTATGAAAAACACCATTTTTAAGAATGAAATTCAACCCCGAATCTCATTCTGGTGTGCGTTTTTACATTTGGGTGTAAAATAATTTCACTACCTGGGCACAAAAATCCCTGACTCCGGCATCAGGAATTTTCTTCTTCGGACACCAAAAAATTCTTTATTTTTAAAAGGTATGAAAAACACCATTTTTAAGAATGAAATTCAACTCCGAATCTCATTCTGGTGTCCGTTTTTAGATTTGGGTGGAAAAAAAATTTCACCTCCTGGGCACAAAAATCCCTTACCCCGGCATCAGGAATTTTCTTCCCCGGACACAAAATAAATCTTGATTTTTAAAAGCCATGAAAAACACCATTTTTAAGAATGAAATTCAACCCTGAATTGGTGTCCGTTTTTAGATTTGGATGGAAAAAAAATATTCACCTCCTCGGCACGAAATAAATCTTGATTTTTATAAACTATGAAAAACACAATTTTTAAGGACGAAATTCAACCCCGAACCTCATTCTGGTGTCAATTTGAAATTTGAAATTTGAAATTTGAAATTTGAAATTTGAAATTTGAAATTTGAAATTTGCCTTGCCTTGCCTTGCCTCCGGCATCAGGAATTTTCTTCCCCGGACACCAAAAAAATCTTGATTTTTAAAAGCTATGAAAACACCATTTTTAAGGACGAAATTCAACCCTGAATCTCATTCTGGTGTCCGTTTTTAGATTTGGATGGAAAAAAAATTTCAGCTCCTTGGCACAAAAGTCCCTGACCCCCGGCATTAGGAATTTTCTTCCCCGGACACTAAAAATTTCGTGATTTTTAAAAGCTATGAAAAACACCATTTTGAAAGACGAAATTCAACCCTGAATCTAATTCTGGCATCTGTTTTTACATTTGGGTCAAAAAAAATATTCACCTCCTGGGCACAAAAATCCCTGACCCTGGCATCAGGAATTTACTTTCTAGGACACAAAATAAATCTTGATTTTTATAAACTATGAAAAACACCATTTTTAAGAATGAAATTCAACCTTGAATCTCATTCTGGTGTCCGTTTTTATATTTGGATGGAAAAAAAATTTCACCTCCTGGGCACAAACGTCCCTGACCCCCGGCATCAGGAATTTTCTTCCCCGGACACGAAAAAAATCTTGATTTTTAAAAGCTATGAAAACACCAATTTAAGGATGAAATTCAACCCCGAATCTCATTCTGGTGTCAATTTGAAATTTGAAATTTGAAATTTGAAATTTGAAATTTGAAATTTGAAATTTGAAATTTGAAATTTGAAATTTGAAATTTGAAATTTGAAATTTGAAATTTGAAATTTGAAATTTGAAATTTGAAATTTGAAATTTGCCTTGCCTTGCCTTGCCTTGCCTTGCCATGCCTCCGGCATCAGGAATTTTCTTCCCCGGACACCAAAAAAATCTTGATTTTTAAAAGCTATGAAAACACCATTTTTAAGGATGAAATTCAACCCCGAATCTCTTTCTGGTGTCAATTTGAAATTTGAAATTTGAAATTTGAAATTTGAAATTTCAAATTTGAAATTTGAAATTTGAAATTTGCCTTGCCTTGCCTTGCCTCCGGCATAAGGAATTTTCTTCCCCGGACACCAAAAAAATCTTGATTTTTATAAACTATGAAAAACACCATTTTTAAGGAAGAAATTGAACCCCGAATCTCATTCTGGTGTCCAGTTTTACATTTGAGTCAACAAAAAAATTTCACCTCCTGGGCACAAAAATCCCTGACCCGGCATCAGGAATTTTCTTCCCCGGACACGAAATAAATCTTGATTTTCATAAGCTATGAAAAACACCATTTTTAAGGACGAAATTCAACCCCGAATCTCATTCTGGTGTCCATTTTTAGATTTGAGTAAAAAAAAAACATTCAACTCCTGGGCACAAAAATCCCTGACTCCGGCATCAGGAATTTTCTTCCCCGGACACCAAAAAATTCTTGATTTTTAAAAGCTATGAAAAACACCATTTTTAAGAGTGAAATTCAACCCTGAATCTAATTCTGGCATCTGTTTTTACATTTGGGTCAAAAAAAAAAATTCACCTCGGCACGAAATAAATCTTGATTTTTATAAACTATGAAAAACACCATTTTTAAGGACGAAATTCAACCCCGAACCTCATTCTGGTGTCAATTTGAAATTTGAAATTTGAAATTTGAAATTTGCCTTGCCTTTTCTTGCCTCCGGCATCAGGAATTTTCTTCCCCGGACACCAAAAAAATCTTGATTTTTATAAACTATGAAAAACACCATTTTTAAGGAACAAATTCAACCCCGAATCTCATTCTGGTGTCCGTTTTTAGATTTGAGTAAAAAAAAAACATTCTCCTCCTGGGCACAAAAATCCCTGACTCCGGCATCAGGAATTTTCTTCCCTGGACACCAAAAAATTCTTGATTTTTAAAAGCTATGAAAAACACCATTTTTAAGGACGAAATTCAACACCGAACCTCATTCTGGTGTTAATTTGAAATTTGAAATTTGAAATTTGAAATTTGAAATTTGCCTTGCCTTTTCTTCCCTCCGGCATCAGGAATTTTCTTCCCTGGACACCAAAAAAATCTTGATTTTTAAAAGCTATGAAAACATCATTTTTAAGGACGAAATTCAACCCCGAATCTCATTCTGGTGTCCGTTTTTAGATTTGGATGGAAAAAAAATTTCACCTCCTGGGCACAAAAGTCCCTGACCCCCGGCATCAGGAATTTTCTTCCCCGGACACTAAAAATTTCTTGATTTTTAAAAGCTATGAAAAACACCATTTTGAAGGACGAAATTCAACCCTGAATCTAATTCTGGCATCTGTTTTTACATTTGGGTCAAAAAAAATATTCACCTCCTGGGCACAAAAATCCCTGACCCTGGCATCAGGAATTTACTTTCTCGGACACAAAATAAATCTTGATTTTTATAAACTATGAAAAACACCATTTTTAAGAATGAAATTCAACCTTGAATCTCATTCTGGTGTCCGTTTTTATATTTGGATGGAAAAAAAATTTCACCTCCTGGGCACAAAAGTCCCTGACCCCCGGCATCAGGAATTTTCTTCCCCGGACACGAAAAAAATCTTGATTTTTAAAAGCTATGAAAACACCATTTTTAAGGATGAAATTCAACCCCGAATCTCATTCTGGTGTCAATTTGTAATTTGAAATTTGAAATTTGAAATTTGAAATTTGAAATTTGAAATTTGAAATTTGAAATTTGCCTTGCCTTGCCTTGCCTTGCCTTGCCTCCGGCATCAGGAATTTTCTTCCCCGGACACGAAAAATATCTTGATTTTTAAAAGCAATGAAAACACCATTTTTAAGGATGAAATTCAACCCCGAATCTCTTTCTGGTGTCAATTTGAAATTTGAAATTTGAAATTTGAAATTTGAAATTTGAAATTTGAAATTTGAAATTTGAAATTTGAAATTTGAAATTTGCCTTGCCTTGCCTCCGGCATCAGGAATTTTCTTCCCCAGACACCAAAAAAATCTTGATTTTTATAAACTATGAAAAACACCATTTTAAAGGAAGAAATTGAACCCCGAATCTCATTCTGGTGTCCAGTTTTACATTTGAGTCAACAAAAAAATTTCACCTCCTGGGCACAAAAATCCCTGACCCGGCATCAGGAATTTTCTTCCCCGGACACGAAATAAATCTTGATTTTCATAAACTATGAAAAACACCATTTTTAAGGACGAAATTCAACCCCGAATCTCATTCTGGTGTCCATTTTTAGATTTGAGTAAAAAAAAACATTCAACTCCTGGGCACAAAAATCCCTGACTCCAGCATCAGGAATTTTCTTCCCCGGACACCAAAAAATTCTTGATTTTTAAAAGCTATGAAAAACACCATTTTTAAGAGTGAAATTCAACCCCGAATCTAATTCTGGCATCTGTTTTTACATTTGGGTCAAAAAAAAAATTCACCTCCTCGGCACGAAATAAATCTTGATTTTTATAAACTATGAAAAACACCATTTTTAAGGACGAAATTCAACCCCGAACCTCATTCTGGTGTCAATTTGAAATTTGAAATTTGAAATTTGAAATTTGAAATTTGCCTTGCCTTTTCTTGCCTCCGGCATCAGGAATTTTCTTCCCCGGACACCAAAAAAATTTTGATTTTTATAAACTATGAAAAACACCATTTTTAAGGAACAAATTCAACCCCGAATCTCATTCTGGTGTCCGTTTTTAGATTTGAGTAAAAAAAAAACATTCTCCTCCTGGGCACAAAAATCCCTGACTCCGGCATCAGGAATTTTCTTCCCTGGACACCAAAAAATTCTTGATTTTTAAAAGCTATGAAAAACACCATTTTTAAGGACGAAATTCAACCCCGAACCTCATTCTGGTGTTAATTTGAAATTTGAAATTTGAAATTTGAAATTTGAAATTTGCCTTGCCTTTTCTTGCCTCCGGCATCAGGAATTTTCTTCCCTGGACACCAAAAAAATCTTGATTTTTAAAAGCTATGAAAACATCATTTTTAAGGACGAAATTCAACCCTGAATCTCATTCTGGTGTCCGTTTTTAGATTTGGATGGAAAAAAAATTTCACCTCCTGGGCACAAAAGTCCCTGACCCCCGGCATCAGCAATTTTCTTCCCCGGACACTAAAAATTTCTTGATTTTTAAAAGCTATGAAAAACACCATTTTGAAGGACGAAATTCAACCCTGAATCTAATTCTGGCATCTGTTTTTACATTTGGGTCAAAAAAAATATTCACCTCCTGGGCAGAAAAATCCCTGACCCTGGCATCAGGAATTTACTTTCTCGGACACAAAATAAATCTTGATTTTTATAAACTATGAAAAACACCATTTTTAAGAATGAAATTCAACCTTGAATCTCATTCTGGTGTCCGTTTTTATATTTGGATGGAAAAAAAATTTCACCTCCTGGGCACAAAAGTCCCTGACCCCCGGCATCAGGAATTTTCTTCCCCGGACACGAAAAAAATCTTGATTTTTAAAAGCTATGAAAACACCATTTTTAAGGATGAAATTCAACCCCGAATCTCATTCTGGTGTCAATTTGAAATTTGAAATTTGAAATTTGAAATTTGAAATTTGAAATTTGAAATTTGAAATTTGAAATTTGAAATTTGCCTTGTCTTGCCTTGCCTTGCCTTGCCTCCGGCATCAGGAATTTTCTTCCCCGGACACGAAAAAAATCTTGATTTTTAAAAGCAATGAAAACACCATTTTTAAGGATGAAATTCAACCCCGAATCTCTTTCTGGTGTCAATTTGAAATTTGAAATTTGAAATTTGAAATTTGAAATTTGAAATTTGAAATTTGAAATTTGAAATTTGAAATTTGAAATTTGAAATTTGAAATTTGAAATTTGAAATTTGCCTTGCCTTGCCTCCGGCATCAGGAATTTTCTTCCCCAGACACCAAAAAAATCTTGATTTTTATAAACTATGAAAAACACCATTTTAAAGGAAGAAATTGAACCCCGAATCTCATTCTGGTGTCCAGTTTTACATTTGAGTCAACAAAAAAATTTCACCTCCTGGGCACAAAAATCCCTGACCCGGCATCAGGAATTTTCTTCCCCGGACACGAAATAAATCTTGATTTTCATAAACTATGAAAAACACCATTTTTAAGGACGAAATTCAACCCCGAATCTCATTCTGGTGTCCATTTTTAGATTTGAGTAAAAAAAAACATTCAACTCCTGGGCACAAAAATCCCTGACTCCGGAATCAGGAATTTTCTTCCCCGGACACCAAAAAATGCTTGATTTTTAAAACTATGAAAAACACCATTTTTAAGAATGAAATTCAACCCCGAATCTCATTCTGGTGTGCGTTTTTACATTTGGGTGTAAAATAATTTCACTACCTGGGCACAAAAATCCCTGACTCCGGCATCAGGAATTTTCTTCTTCGGACACCAAAAAATTCTTTATTTTTAAAAGGTATGAAAAACACCATTTTTAAGAATGAAATTCAACTCCGAATCTCATTCTGGTGTCCGTTTTTAGATTTGGGTGGAAAAAAAATTTCACCTCCTGGGCACAAAAATCCCTTACCCCGGCATCAGGAATTTTCTTCCCCGGACACAAAATAAATCTTGATTTTTAAAAGCCATGAAAAACACCATTTTTAAGAATGAAATTCAACCCTGAATTGGTGTCCGTTTTTAGATTTGGATGGAAAAAAAATATTCACCTCCTCGGCACGAAATAAATCTTGATTTTTATAAACTATGAAAAACACCATTTTTAAGGACGAAATTCAACCCCGAACCTCATTCTGGTGTCAATTTGAAATTTGAAATTTGAAATTTGAAATTTGAAATTTGAAATTTGAAATTTGAAATTTGCCTTGCCTTGCCTTGCCTCCGGCATCAGGAATTTTCTTCCCCGGACACCAAAAAAATCTTGATTTTTAAAAGCTATGAAAACACCATTTTTAAGGACGAAATTCAACCCTGAATCTCATTCTGGTGTCCGTTTTTAGATTTGGATGGAAAAAAAATTTCAGCTCCTTGGCACAAAAGTCCCTGACCCCCGGCATTAGGAATTTTCTTCCCCGGACACTAAAAATTTCGTGATTTTTAAAAGCTATGAAAAACACCATTTTGAAAGACGAAATTCAACCCTGAATCTAATTCTGGCATCTGTTTTTACATTTGGGTCAAAAAAAATATTCACCTCCTGGGCACAAAAATCCCTGACCCTGGCATCAGGAATTTACTTTCTAGGACACAAAATAAATCTTGATTTTTATAAACTATGAAAAACACCATTTTTAAGAATGAAATTCAACCTTGAATCTCATTCTGGTGTCCGTTTTTATATTTGGATGGAAAAAAAATTTCACCTCCTGGGCACAAACGTCCCTGACCCCCGGCATCAGGAATTTTCTTCCCCGGACACGAAAAAAATCTTGATTTTTAAAAGCTATGAAAACACCAATTTAAGGATGAAATTCAACCCCGAATCTCATTCTGGTGTCAATTTGAAATTTGAAATTTGAAATTTGAAATTTGAAATTTGAAATTTGAAATTTGAAATTTGAAATTTGAAATTTGAAATTTGAAATTTGAAATTTGAAATTTGAAATTTGAAATTTGAAATTTGAAATTTGAAATTTGAAATTTGCCTTGCCTTGCCTTGCCTTGCCTTGCCATGCCTCCGGCATCAGGAATTTTCTTCCCCGGACACCAAAAAAATCTTGATTTTTAAAAGCTATGAAAACACCATTTTTAAGGATGAAATTCAACCCCGAATCTCTTTCTGGTGTCAATTTGAAATTTGAAATTTGAAATTTGAAATTTGAAATTTCAAATTTGAAATTTGAAATTTGAAATTTGCCTTGCCTTGCCTTGCCTCCGGCATAAGGAATTTTCTTCCCCGGACACCAAAAAAATCTTGATTTTTATAAACTATGAAAAACACCATTTTTAAGGAAGAAATTGAACCCCGAATCTCATTCTGGTGTCCAGTTTTACATTTGAGTCAACAAAAAAATTTCACCTCCTGGGCACAAAAATCCCTGACCCGGCATCAGGAATTTTCTTCCCCGGACACGAAATAAATCTTGATTTTCATAAGCTATGAAAAACACCATTTTTAAGGACGAAATTCAACCCCGAATCTCATTCTGGTGTCCATTTTTAGATTTGAGTAAAAAAAAAACATTCAACTCCTGGGCACAAAAATCCCTGACTCCGGCATCAGGAATTTTCTTCCCCGGACACCAAAAAATTCTTGATTTTTAAAAGCTATGAAAAACACCATTTTTAAGAGTGAAATTCAACCCTGAATCTAATTCTGGCATCTGTTTTTACATTTGGGTCAAAAAAAAAAATTCACCTCGGCACGAAATAAATCTTGATTTTTATAAACTATGAAAAACACCATTTTTAAGGACGAAATTCAACCCCGAACCTCATTCTGGTGTCAATTTGAAATTTGAAATTTGAAATTTGAAATTTGAAATTTGCCTTGCCTTTTCTTGCCTCCGGCATCAGGAATTTTCTTCCCCGGACACCAAAAAAATCTTGATTTTTATAAACTATGAAAAACACCATTTTTAAGGAACAAATTCAACCCCGAATCTCATTCTGGTGTCCGTTTTTAGATTTGAGTAAAAAAAAAACATTCTCCTCCTGGGCACAAAAATCCCTGACTCCGGCATCAGGAATTTTCTTCCCTGGACACCAAAAAATTCTTGATTTTTAAAAGCTATGAAAAACACCATTTTTAAGGACGAAATTCAACCCCGAACCTCATTCTGGTGTTAATTTGAAATTTGAAATTTGAAATTTGAAATTTGAAATTTGCCTTGCCTTTTCTTGCCTCCGGCATCAGGAATTTTCTTCCCTGGACACCAAAAAAATCTTGATTTTTAAAAGCTATGAAAACATCATTTTTAAGGACGAAATTCAACCCTGAATCTCATTCTGGTGTCCGTTTTTAGATTTGGATGGAAAAAAAATTTCACCTCCTGGGCACAAAAGTCCCTGACCCCCGGCATCAGCAATTTTCTTCCCCGGACACTAAAAATTTCTTGATTTTTAAAAGCTATGAAAAACACCATTTTGAAGGACGAAATTCAAACCTGAATCTAATTCTGGCATCTGTTTTTACATTTGGGTCAAAAAAAATATTCACCTCCTGGGCAGAAAAATCCCTGATCCTGGCATCAGGAATTTACTTTCTCGGACACAAAATAAATCTTGATTTTTATAAACTATGAAAAACACCATTTTTAAGAATGAAATTCAACCTTGAATCTCATTCTGGTGTCCGTTTTTATATTTGGATGGAAAAAAAATTTCACCTCCTGGGCACAAAAATCCCTGACCCTGGCATCAGGAATTTACTTCCCCGGACACCAAAAAATTATTGATTTTTAAAAGCTATGAAAAACACCATTTTAAAGGACTAAATTCAAGCCCGAATCTAATTCTGGCATCTCTTTTTACATTTGGGTCAAAAAAAATATTCACCTCCTCGGCACGAAATAAATCTTGATTTTTATAAACTATGAAAAACACCATTTTTAAGGACGAAATTCAACCCCGAACCTCATTCTGGTGTCAATTTGAAATTTGAAATTTGAAATTTGAAATTTGAAATTTGAAATTTGAAATTTGAAATTTGAAATTTGCCTTGCCTTGCCTTGCCTTGCCTTGCCTTGCCTCCGGCATCAGGAATTTTCTTCCCCGGACACCAAAAAAATCTTGATTTTTATAAACTATGAAAAACACCATTTTTAAGGACGAAATTCAACCCCGAATCTCATTCTGGTGTCCATTTTTAGATTTGAGTAAAAAAAAAACATTCAACTCCTGGGCACAAAAATCCCTGACTCCGGCATCAGGAATTTTCTTCCCCGGACACCAAAAAATTCTTGATTTTTAAAAGCTATGAAAAACACCATTTTTAAGAGTGAAATTCAACCCCGAATCTAATTCTGGCATCTGTTTTTACATTTGGGTCAAAAAAAAAAATTCACCTCGGCACGAAATAAATCTTGATTTTTATAAACTATGAAAAACACCATTTTTAAGGACGAAATTCAACCCCGAACCTCATTCTGGTGTCAATTTGAAATTTGAAATTTGAAATTTGAAATTTGAAATTTGCCTTGCCTTTTCTTGCCTCCGGCATCAGGAATTTTCTTCCCCGGACACCAAAAAAATCTTGATTTTTATAAACTATGAAAAACACCATTTTTAAGGAACAAATTCAACCCCGAATCTCATTCTGGTGTCCGTTTTTAGATTTGAGTAAAAAAAAAACATTCTCCTCCTGGGCACAAAAATCCCTGACTCCGGCATCAGGAATTTTCTTCCCTGGACACCAAAAAATTCTTGATTTTTAAAAGCTATGAAAAACACCATTTTTAAGGACGAAATTCAACCCCGAACCTCATTCTGGTGTTAATTTGAAATTTGAAATTTGAAATTTGAAATTTGCCTTGCCTTTTCTTGCCTCCGGCATCAGGAATTTTCTTCCCTGGACACCAAAAAAATCTTGATTTTTAAAAGCTATGAAAACATCATTTTTAAGGACGAAATTCAACCCTGAATCTCATTCTGGTGTCCGTTTTTAGATTTGGATGGAAAAAAAATTTCACCTCCTGGGCACAAAAGTCCCTGACCCCCGGCATCAGCAATTTTCTTCCCCGGACACTAAAAATTTCTTGATTTTTAAAAGCTATGAAAAACACCATTTTGAAGGACGAAATTCAACCCTGAATCTAATTCTGGCATCTGTTTTTACATTTGGGTCAAAAAAAATATTCACCTCCTGGGCAGAAAAATCCCTGACCCTGGCATCAGGAATTTACTTTCTCGGACACAAAATAAATCTTGATTTTTATAAACTATGAAAAACACCATTTTTAAGAATGAAATTCAACCTTGAATCTCATTCTGGTGTCCGTTTTTATATTTGGATGGAAAAAAAATTTCACCTCCTGGGCACAAAAGTCCCTGACCCCCGGCATCAGGAATTTTCTTCCCCGGACACGAAAAAAATCTTGATTTTTAAAAGCTATGAAAACACCATTTTTAAGGATGAAATTCAACCCCGAATCTCATTCTGGTGTCAATTTGAAATTTGAAATTTGAAATTTGAAATTTGAAATTTGAAATTTGAAATTTGAAATTTGAAATTTGAAATTTGAAATTTGAAATTTGAAATTTGAAATTTGCCTTGTCTTGCCTTGCCTTGCCTTGCCTCCGGCATCAGGAATTTTCTTCCCCGGACACGAAAAAAAATCTTGATTTTTAAAAGCAATGAAAACACCATTTTTAAGGATGAAATTCAACCCCGAATCTCTTTCTGGTGTCAATTTGAAATTTGAAATTTGAAATTTGAAATTTGAAATTTGAAATTTGAAATTTGAAATTTGAAATTTGAAATTTGCCTTGCCTTGCCTCCGGCATCAGGAATTTTCTTCCCCAGACACCAAAAAAATCTTGATTTTTATAAACTATGAAAAACACCATTTTAAAGGAAGAAATTGAACCCCGAATCTCATTCTGGTGTCCAGTTTTACATTTGAGTCAACAAAAAAATTTCACCTCCTGGGCACAAAAATCCCTGACCCGGCATCAGGAATTTTCTTCCCCGGACACGAAATAAATCTTGATTTTCATAAACTATGAAAAACACCATTTTTAAGGACGAAATTCAACCCCGAATCTCATTCTGGTGTCCATTTTTAGATTTGAGTAAAAAAAAACATTCAACTCCTGGGCACAAAAATCCCTGACTCCGGAATCTGGAATTTTCTTCCCCGGACACCAAAAAATGCTTGATTTTTAAAACTATGAAAAACACCATTTTTAAGAATGAAATTCAACCCCGAATCTCATTCTGGTGTGCGTTTTTACATTTGGGTGTAAAATAATTTCACTACCTGGGCACAAAAATCCCTGACTCCGGCATCAGGAATTTTCTTCTTCGGACACCAAAAAATTCTTTATTTTTAAAAGGTATGAAAAACACCATTTTTAAGAATGAAATTCAACTCCGAATCTCATTCTGGTGTCCGTTTTTAGATTTGGGTGGAAAAAAAATTTCACCTCCTGGGCACAAAAATCCCTTACCCCGGCATCAGGAATTTTCTTCCCCGGACACAAAATAAATCTTGATTTTTAAAAGCCATGAAAAACACCATTTTTAAGAATGAAATTCAACCCTGAATTGGTGTCCGTTTTTAGATTTGGATGGAAAAAAAATATTCACCTCCTCGGCACGAAATAAATCTTGATTTTTATAAACTATGAAAAACACCATTTTTAAGGACGAAATTCAACCCCGAACCTCATTCTGGTGTCAATTTGAAATTTGAAATTTGAAATTTGAAATTTGAAATTTGAAATTTGAAATTTGAAATTTGCCTTGCCTTGCCTTGCCTCCGGCATCAGGAATTTTCTTCCCCGGACACCAAAAAAATCTTGATTTTTAAAAGCTATGAAAACACCATTTTTAAGGACGAAATTCAACCCTGAATCTCATTCTGGTGTCCGTTTTTAGATTTGGATGGAAAAAAAATTTCAGCTCCTGGGCACAAAAGTCCCTGACCCCCGGCATTAGGAATTTTCTTCCCCGGACACTAAAAATTTCGTGATTTTTAAAAGCTATGAAAAACACCATTTTGAAAGACGAAATTCAACCCTGAATCTAATTCTGGCATCTGTTTTTACATTTGAGTCAAAAAAAATATTCACCTCCTGGGCACAAAAATCCCTGACCCTGGCATCAGGAATTTACTTTCTAGGACACAAAATAAATCTTGATTTTTATAAACTATGAAAAACACCATTTTTAAGAATGAAATTCAACCTTGAATCTCATTCTGGTGTCCGTTTTTATATTTGGATGGAAAAAAAATTTCACCTCCTGGGCACAAACGTCCCTGACCCCCGGCATCAGGAATTTTCTTCCCCGGACACGAAAAAAATCTTGATTTTTAAAAGCTATGAAAACACCATTTTTAAGGATGAAATTCAACCCCGAATCTCATTCTGGTGTCAATTTGAAATTTGAAATTTGAAATTTGAAATTTGAAATTTGAAATTTGAAATTTGAAATTTGAAATTTGAAATTTGAAATTTGAAATTTGAAATTTGAAATTTGAAATTTGAAATTTGAAATTTGAAATTTGAAATTTGAAATTTGAAATTTGAAATTTGAAATTTGAAATTTGAAATTTGAAATTTGAAATTTGAAATTTGCCTTGCCTTGCCTTGCCTTGCCTTGCCATGCCTCCGGCATCAGGAATTTTCTTCCCCGGACACCAAAAAAATCTTGATTTTTAAAAGCTATGAAAACACCATTTTTAAGGATGAAATTCAACCCCGAATCTCTTTCTGGTGTCAATTTGAAATTTGAAATTTGAAATTTGAAATTTGAAATTTCAAATTTGAAATTTGAAATTTGAAATTTGAAATTTGCCTTGCCTTGCCTTGCCTCCGGCATAAGGAATTTTCTTCCCCGGACACCAAAAAAATCTTGATTTTTATAAACTATGAAAAACACCATTTTTAAGGAAGAAATTGAACCCCGAATCTCATTCTGGTGTCCAGTTTTACATTTGAGTCAACAAAAAAATTTCACCTCCTGGGCACAAAAATCCCTGACCCGGCATCAGGAATTTTCTTCCCCGGACACGAAATAAATCTTGATTTTCATAAACTATGAAAAACACCATTTTTAAGGACGAAATTCAACCCCGAATCTCATTCTGGTGTCCATTTTTAGATTTGAGTAAAAAAAAACATTCAACTCCTGGGCACAAAAATCCCTGACTCCGGAATCAGGAATTTTCTTCCCCGGACACCAAAAAATGCTTGATTTTTAAAACTATGAAAAACACCATTTTTAAGAATGAAATTCAACCCCGAATCTCATTCTGGTGTGCGTTTTTACATTTGGGTGTAAAATAATTTCACTACCTGGGCACAAAAATCCCTGACTCCGGCATCAGGAATTTTCTTCTTCGGACACCAAAAAATTCTTTATTTTTAAAAGGTATGAAAAACACCATTTTTAAGAATGAAATTCAACTCCGAATCTCATTCTGGTGTCCGTTTTTAGATTTGGGTGGAAAAAAAATTTCACCTCCTGGGCACAAAAATCCCTTACCCCGGCATCAGGAATTTTCTTCCCCGGACACAAAATAAATCTTGATTTTTAAAAGCCATGAAAAACACCATTTTTAAGAATGAAATTCAACCCTGAATTGGTGTCCGTTTTTAGATTTGGATGGAAAAAAAATATTCACCTCCTCGGCACGAAATAAATCTTGATTTTTATAAACTATGAAAAACACAATTTTTAAGGACGAAATTCAACCCCGAACCTCATTCTGGTGTCAATTTGAAATTTGAAATTTGAAATTTGAAATTTGAAATTTGAAATTTGAAATTTGAAATTTGCCTTGCCTTGCCTTGCCTCCGGCATCAGGAATTTTCTTCCCCGGACACCAAAAAAATCTTGATTTTTAAAAGCTATGAAAACACCATTTTTAAGGACGAAATTCAACCCTGAATCTCATTCTGGTGTCCGTTTTTAGATTTGGATGGAAAAAAAATTTCAGCTCCTTGGCACAAAAGTCCCTGACCCCCGGCATTAGGAATTTTCTTCCCCGGACACTAAAAATTTCGTGATTTTTAAAAGCTATGAAAAACACCATTTTGAAAGACGAAATTCAACCCTGAATCTAATTCTGGCATCTGTTTTTACATTTGGGTCAAAAAAAATATTCACCTCCTGGGCACAAAAATCCCTGACCCTGGCATCAGGAATTTACTTTCTAGGACACAAAATAAATCTTGATTTTTATAAACTATGAAAAACACCATTTTTAAGAATGAAATTCAACCTTGAATCTCATTCTGGTGTCCGTTTTTATATTTGGATGGAAAAAAAATTTCACCTCCTGGGCACAAACGTCCCTGACCCCCGGCATCAGGAATTTTCTTCCCCGGACACGAAAAAAATCTTGATTTTTAAAAGCTATGAAAACACCAATTTAAGGATGAAATTCAACCCCGAATCTCATTCTGGTGTCAATTTGAAATTTGAAATTTGAAATTTGAAATTTGAAATTTGAAATTTGAAATTTGAAATTTGAAATTTGAAATTTGAAATTTGAAATTTGAAATTTGAAATTTGAAATTTGAAATTTGAAATTTGAAATTTGAAATTTGCCTTGCCTTGCCTTGCCTTGCCTTGCCATGCCTCCGGCATCAGGAATTTTCTTCCCCGGACACCAAAAAAATCTTGATTTTTAAAAGCTATGAAAACACCATTTTTAAGGATGAAATTCAACCCCGAATCTCTTTCTGGTGTCAATTTGAAATTTGAAATTTGAAATTTGAAATTTGAAATTTCAAATTTGAAATTTGAAATTTGAAATTTGCCTTGCCTTGCCTTGCCTCCGGCATAAGGAATTTTCTTCCCCGGACACCAAAAAAATCTTGATTTTTATAAACTATGAAAAACACCATTTTTAAGGAAGAAATTGAACCCCGAATCTCATTCTGGTGTCCAGTTTTACATTTGAGTCAACAAAAAAATTTCACCTCCTGGGCACAAAAATCCCTGACCCGGCATCAGGAATTTTCTTCCCCGGACACGAAATAAATCTTGATTTTCATAAGCTATGAAAAACACCATTTTTAAGGACGAAATTCAACCCCGAATCTCATTCTGGTGTCCATTTTTAGATTTGAGTAAAAAAAAAACATTCAACTCCTGGGCACAAAAATCCCTGACTCCGGCATCAGGAATTTTCTTCCCCGGACACCAAAAAATTCTTGATTTTTAAAAGCTATGAAAAACACCATTTTTAAGAGTGAAATTCAACCCCGAATCTAATTCTGGCATCTGTTTTTACATTTGGGTCAAAAAAAAAAATTCACCTCGGCACGAAATAAATCTTGATTTTTATAAACTGTGAAAAACACCATTTTTAAGGACGAAATTCAACCCCGAACCTCATTCTGGTGTCAATTTGAAATTTGAAATTTGAAATTTGAAATTTGCCTTGCCTTTTCTTGCCTCCGGCATCAGGAATTTTCTTCCCCGGACACCAAAAAAATCTTGATTTTTATAAACTATGAAAAACACCATTTTTAAGGAACAAATTCAACCCCGAATCTCATTCTGGTGTCCGTTTTTAGATTTGAGTAAAAAAAAAACATTCTCCTCCTGGGCACAAAAATCCCTGACTCCGGCATCAGGAATTTTCTTCCCTGGACACCAAAAAATTCTTGATTTTTAAAAGCTATGAAAAACACCATTTTTAAGGACGAAATTCAACCCCGAACCTCATTCTGGTGTTAATTTGAAATTTGAAATTTGAAATTTGAAATTTGAAATTTGCCTTGCCTTTTCTTGCCTCCGGCATCAGGAATTTTCTTCCCTGGACACCAAAAAAATCTTGATTTTTAAAAGCTATGAAAACATCATTTTTAAGGACGAAATTCAACCCCGAATCTCATTCTGGTGTCCGTTTTTAGATTTGGATGGAAAAAAAATTTCACCTCCTGGGCACAAAAGTCCCTGACCCCCGGCATCAGGAATTTTCTTCCCCGGACACTAAAAATTTCTTGATTTTTAAAAGCTATGAAAAACACCATTTTGAAGGACGAAATTCAACCCTGAATCTAATTCTGGCATCTGTTTTTACATTTGGGTCAAAAAAAATATTCACCTCCTGGGCACAAAAATCCCTGACCCTGGCATCAGGAATTTACTTTCTCGGACACAAAATAAATCTTGATTTTTATAAACTATGAAAAACACCATTTTTAAGAATGAAATTCAACCTTGAATCTCATTCTGGTGTCCGTTTTTATATTTGGATGGAAAAAAAATTTCACCTCCTGGGCACAAAAGTCCCTGACCCCCGGCATCAGGAATTTTCTTCCCCGGACACGAAAAAAATCTTGATTTTTAAAAGCTATGAAAACACCATTTTTAAGGATGAAATTCAACCCCGAATCTCATTCTGGTGTCAATTTGTAATTTGAAATTTGAAATTTGAAATTTGAAATTTGAAATTTGAAATTTGAAATTTGAAATTTGCCTTGCCTTGCCTTGCCTTGCCTTGCCTCTGGCATCAGGAATTTTCTTCCCCGGACACGAAAAAAATCTTGATTTTTAAAAGCAATGAAAACACCATTTTTAAGGATGAAATTCAACCCCGAATCTCTTTCTGGTGTCAATTTGAAATTTGAAATTTGAAATTTGAAATTTGAAATTTGAAATTTGAAATTTGAAATTTGAAATTTGAAATTTGAAATTTGAAATTTGAAATTTGAAATTTGAAATTTGAAATTTGAAATTTGAAATTTGCCTTGCCTTGCCTCCGGCATCAGGAATTTTCTTCCCCAGACACCAAAAAAATCTTGATTTTTATAAACTATGAAAAACACCATTTTAAAGGAAGAAATTGAACCCCGAATCTCATTCTGGTGTCCAGTTTTACATTTGAGTCAACAAAAAAATTTCACCTCCTGGGCACAAAAATCCCTGACCCGGCATCAGGAATTTTCTTCCCCGGACACGAAATAAATCTTGATTTTCATAAACTATGAAAAACACCATTTTTAAGGACAAAATTCAACCCCGAATCTCATTCTGGTGTCCATTTTTAGATTTGAGTAAAAAAAAACATTCAACTCCTGGGCACAAAAATCCCTGACTCCAGCATCAGGAATTTTCTTCCCCGGACACCAAAAAATTCTTGATTTTTAAAAGCTATGAAAAACACCATTTTTAAGAGTGAAATTCAACCCCGAATCTAATTCTGGCATCTGTTTTTACATTTGGGTCAAAAAAAAAATTCACCTCCTCGGCACGAAATAAATCTTGATTTTTATAAACTATGAAAAACACCATTTTTAAGGACGAAATTCAACCCCGAACCTCATTCTGGTGTCAATTTGAAATTTGAAATTTGAAATTTGAAATTTGAAATTTGCCTTGCCTTTTCTTGCCTCCGGCATCAGGAATTTTCTTCCCCGGACACCAAAAAAATTTTGATTTTTATAAACTATGAAAAACACCATTTTTAAGGAACAAATTCAACCCCGAATCTCATTCTGGTGTCCGTTTTTAGATTTGAGTAAAAAAAAAACATTCTCCTCCTGGGCACAAAAATCCCTGACTCCGGCATCAGGAATTTTCTTCCCTGGACACCAAAAAATTCTTGATTTTTAAAAGCTATGAAAAACACCATTTTGAAGGACGAAATTCAACCCTGAATCTAATTCTGGCATCCGTTTTTACATTTGGGTCAAAAAAAATATTCTTGATTTTTAAAACTATGAAAAACACCATTTTTAAGAATGAAATTCAACCCTGAATCTCATTCTGGTGTCCGTTTTTAGATTTGGATGGAAAAAAAATTTCACCTCCTGGGCACAAACGTGAAATTTCACCTCCTCGGCACGAAATAAATCTTGATTTTTATAAACTATGAAAAACACCATTTTTAAGGACGAAATTCAAACCCGAACCTCATTCTGGTGTCAATTTGAAATTTGAAATTTGAAATTTGAAATTTGAAATTTGCCTTGCCTTGTCTTGCCTCCTGGGCACAAAAATCCCTGACCCTGGCATCAGGAAGTTTCTTCCACGGACACCAAAAAAATCTTAAATTTTATAAACTATGAAAAACACCATTTTTAAGGAAGAAATTCAACCCTGAATCTCATTATGGTGTCCGTTTTTACATTTGAGTCAATAATAAAATTTCACCTCCTGGGCACAAAAATCCCTAACCCCGGCATCAGGAATTTTCTTCCCTGCACACCAAAAAAATCTTGATTTTTAAATGCTATGAAAAACACCATTTTTAAGAATGAAATTCAACCCTGAATCTCATTCTGGTGTCCGTTTTTATATTTGGATGGAAAAAAAATTTCACCTCCTGGGCACAAAAGTCACTGACCCCCGGCATCAGGAATTTACTTCCCCAGACACGAAATAAATCTTGATTTTCATAAACTATAAAAAACACCATTTTTAAGGACGAAATTCAACCCCGAACCTCATTATGGTGTCCGTTTTTACATTTGAGTCAATAATAAAATTTCACCTCCTGGGCACAAAAATCCCTGACCCCGGTATCAGGAATTTTCTTCCCCGGACACCAAAAAAATCTTGATTTTTAAAAGCTATGAAAACACCATTTTTAAGGACGAAATTCAACCCCGAATCTCATTCTGGTGTCAATTTGAAATTTGAAATTTGAAATTTGAAATTTGAAATTTGAAATTTGAAATTTGAAATTTGAAATTTGAAATTTGAAATTTGAAATTTGAAATTTGAAATTTGAAATTTGAAATTTGAAATTTGAAATTTGAAATTTGCCTTGCCTTGCCTCCGGCATCAGGAATTTTCTTCCCCGGACACCAAAAAATTCTTGATTTTTAAAAGCTATGAAAAACACCATTTTGAAGCACGAAATTAAACCCCGAATCTCATTCTGGCATCCGTTTTTACATTTGGGTCAAAAAAAATATTCACCTCCTGGGCACAAAAATCCCTGACTCCGGCATCAGAAATTTTCTTCCTCGGACACCAAAAAAATCTTTATTTTTAAAAGCTATGAAAAACACCAATTTTAAGAATGAAATTCAAGCCTGAATCTCATTCTGGTGTCCGTTTTTAGATTTGGATGGAAAAAAAATTTCACCTCCTGGGCACAAAAATCCCTGACCCTGGCATCAGGAATTTACTTCCCCGGACACCAAAAAATTATTGATTTTTAAAAGCTATGAAAAACACCATTTTAAAGGACTAAATTCAAGCCCAAATCTAATTCTGGCATCTCTTTTTACATTTGGGTCAAAAAAAATATTCACCTCCTCGGCACGAAATAAATCTTGATTTTTATAAACTATGAAAAACACCATTTTTAAGGACGAAATTCAACCCCGAACCTCATTCTGGTGTCAATTTGAAATTTGAAATTTGAAATTTGAAATTTGAAATTTGAAATTTGAAATTTGAAATTTGCCTTGCCTTGCCTTGCCTTGCCTTGCCTTGCCTCCGGCATCAGGAATTTTCTTCCCCGGACACCAAAAAAATCTTGATTTTTAAAAGCTATGAAAACACCATTTTTAAGGACGAAATTCAACCCTGAATCTCATTCTGGTGTCCGTTTTTACATTTGGATGGAAAAAAAATTTCACCTACTGGGCACAAAAGTCCCTGACCCCCGGCATCAGGAATTTTCTTCCCCGGACACCAAAAAATTCTTGATTTTTAAAAGCTATGAAAAACACCATTTTCAAGGACGAAATTAAACCCCGAATCTCATTCTGGCATCCGTTTTTACATTTGGGTCAAAAAAAATATTCACCTCCTGAGTACAAAAATCCCTGACTCCGGCATCAGGAATTTTCTTCCTCGGACACCAAAAAAATCTTTATTTTTAAAAGCTATGAAAAACACCATTTTTAAGGATGAAATTAAACCCCGAATCTCATTCTGGTGTCAGTTTTTAGATTTGGGTGGAAAAAAAATTTAACCTCCTTGGCACAAAAATCCCTTACCCCGGCATCAGGAATTTTCTTCCCCGGGCACAAAAAAAATCTTGATTTTTATAAACTATGAAAAACACCATTTTTAAGGAAGAAATTCAACCCCGAATCTCATTCTGGTGTCAATTTGAAATTTGAAATTTGAAATTTGAAATTTGAAATTTGCCTTGGCTTGCCTTGCCTTGCCTTGCCTTGCCTTGCCTTGCCTTGCCTCCGGCATCAGGAATTTTCTTCCCCGGACACGAAAAAAATCTTGATTTTTATAAACTATGAAAAACACCATTTTTAAGGAAGAAATTGAACCCCGAATCTCATTCTGGTGTCCAGTTTTACATTTGAGTCAACAAAAAAATTTCACCTCGTGGGCACAAAAATCCCTGACCCGGCATCAGGAATTTTCTTCCCTGGACACGAAATAAATCTTGATTTTCATAAACTATGAAAAACACCATTTTTAAGGATGAAATTCAACCCCGAATCTCATTCTGGTGTCCATTTTTAGATTTCAGTAAAAAAAAAAAACATTCAACTCCTGGGCACAAAAATCCCTTACCCCGGCATCAGGAATTTTCTTCCCCGGACACAAAATAAATCTTGATTTTTATAAACTATGAAAAACACCATTTTTAAGAATGAAATTCAACCTTGAATCTCATTCTGGTGTCCGTTTTTAGATTTGGATGGAAAATAAATTTCACCTCCTGGGCACAAAAGTCACTAACCCCTGGCATCAGGAATTTACTTCCCCGGACACCAACAAATTCTTGATTTTTAAAAGCAATGAAAAACACCATTTTTAAGAGTGAAATTCAACCCCAAATCTAATTCTGACATCTGTTTTTACATTTGGGTCAAAAAAAATATTCACCTCCTCGGCACGAAATAAATCTTGATTTTTATAAACTATGAAAAACACCATTTTTAAGGACGAAATTCAACCCCGAACCTCATTCTGGTGTCAATTTGAAATTTGAAATTTGAAATTTGAAATTTGAAATTTGAAATTTGAAATTTGAAATTTGAAATTTGCCTTGCCTTGTCTTGCCTCCGGTATCAGGAATTTTCTTCCCCGGACACCAAAAAAATCTTGATTTTTATAAACTATGAAAAACACCATTTTTAATGAAGAAATTCAACCCCGAATCTCATTCTGGTGTCCGTTTTTAGATTTGAGTAAAAAAAAACATTCACCTCCTGGGCACAAAAATCCGGAATTTTCTTCCCCGGACACCAAAAAATTCTTGATTTTTAAAAGCTATGAAAAACACCATTTTTAAGAGTGAAATTGAACCCTGAATCTCATTCTGGTGTCCGTTTTTACATTTGAGTCAAAAAAAAAATTTCACCTCCTGGGAACAAAAATCCCTGACCCCGGCATCAGGAATTTTCTTCCCCGGACACCAAAAAAATCTTGATTTTTAAAAGCTATGAAAACACCATTTTTAAGGACGAAATTCAACCCCGAATCTCATTCTGGTGTCAATTTGAAATTTGAAATTTGAAATTTAAAATTTGAAATTTGAAATTTGAAATTTGAAATTTGCCTTGCCTTGCCTTGCCTTGCCTTGCCTTGCCTTGCCTCCGGCATCAGGAATTTTCTTCCCCGGACACCAAAAAAATCTTGATTTTTAAAAGCTATGAAAACACCATTTTTAAGGATGAAATTCAACCTTGAATCTCATTCTGGTGTCCGTTTTTAGATTTGGATGGAAAAAAAATTTCACCTCCTGGGCACAAAAATCCCTGACCCCGGCATCAGGAATTTTCTTCCCCGCACACCAAAAAAATCTTGATTTTTAAATGCTATGAAAAATGACATTTTTAAGGACAAATAGCAACCCCGAATCTCATTCTGGTGTCCGTTTTTAGATTTGAGTCAGAAATATTTTTTCACCTCCTGGGCACAAAAATCGGCATAAGGAATTTTCTTACCCAGACACCAAAAAAATCTTGATTTTTAAAAGCAATGAAAACACCATTTTTAAGGATGAAATTCAACCCCGAATCTCATTCTGGTGTCTGTTTTTAGATTTTCGTAAAAAAAAACATTCACCTCCTGGGCACAAAAATCCCTGACTCCGGCATCAGGAATTTTCTTCCCCGCACACCAAAAAAATCTTGAATTTAAAATCTATGAAAAACACCATTTTGAAGGACGAAATTCAACCCCGAATCTCATTCTGGTGTCTATTTATACATTTGGGTTGGAAAAAAATTTCACCTCCTGGGCACAAAAATCGCCGGGACTTAAAAACCTGGTTGTTTGAATTGTCTGGCCTGGACTGAGGGATTTTAAATTAAATTAAATAAAATTAAAGAAATTTGAAATTTGAAATTTGAAATTTGAAATTTGAAATTTGAAATAATTTGAATTTGAAATTTGAAATTTGAAATTTGAAATTTGAAATTTGAAATTTGAAATTTGAAATTTGAAATTTGAAATTTGAAATTTGAAATTTGAAATTTGAAATTTGAAATTTGAAATTTGAAATTTGAAATTTGAAATTTGAAATTTGAAATTTGAAATTTGAAATTTGAAATTTGAAATTTGAAATTTGAAATTTGAAATTTGAAATTTGAAATTTGAAATTTGCCTTGCCTTGCTTTGCCTTGCCTTGCCTAGCCTTCGGCATTAGGAATTTTCTTCCCCGGACACCAAAAAATTCTTAATTTTTAAAAGCTATGAAAAACACCATTTTTAAGAATGAAATTCAACCCCGAATCTCATTCTAGTGTGCGTTTTTAAATTTGGGTGGAAAAAAATTTCACCTCCTGGGCACAAAAATCCCTGACTCCGGCATCAGGAATTTTCTTCCCAACAAAATCTTGATTTTTAAAAATTATGATAAACACCATTTTTAAGAAAGAAATTCAACCCCGAACCTCATTCTGGTGTCCGTATTTACATTTGGGTGGGAAAAAAAATTTCACCTCCTGGGCACAAAAATCCCTGACTCCGGCATCAGGAATTTTCTTCCCCGGACACCAAAAAATTCTTGATTTTTAAAAGCTATGAAAAACATCATTTTTAAGAATGAAATTCAAGCCCGAATTTCATTCTGGTGTGTGTTTTTACATTTGGGTGCAAAGTAATTTCACCTCCTGGGCACAAAAATCCCTGACCCTGGCATCAGGAATTTTCTTCCCCGGACACGAAATAAATCTTGATTTTTAAAAGCTATGAAAAACACCATTTTTGAGAATGAAATTCATCCCCGAATCTCATTCTGGTGTTGGTTTTTAGATTTGGGGGTGGGAAAAAATTTCACCTCCTGGGCACAAAAATCCCTGACTCCGGCATCAGGATTTTTCTTCCCGGGACACCAAAAAATTCTTGATTTTTAAAAGCTATGAAAAACATCATTTTTAAGAAGGAAATTTAACCCCGAATCTCATTCTGGTGTGCGTTTTTACATTTGGGTGGAAAATAATTTCACCTCCTGGGCACAAAAGTCCCTGACCCCGGCATCAGGAATTTTCTTCCCCGGACACCAAAAAAATCTTGATTTTTAAAAGGTATGAAAAACACCCTTTTTAAGCACGAAATTCAACCCCAAATCTCATTCCGGCGTCCGTTTATAGATTTGGGTGGAAAAAAAATTTCACCTCCTGGGCACAAAAATCCCTGACTCCGGCATCAGGCATTTTCTTCCCAACAAAATCTTGATTTTTAAAAATTACGAAAAACACCATTTTTAAGGACAAAATTCAACCCCAAATCTAATTCTGACATCCATTTTTACATTTGGGTCAAAAAAAATATTCAACTCCTGGGCACAAAAATCCGTGACCCTGGCATCAGGAATTATCTTCCCTGGACACCAAAAAAATCTTGATTTTTAAAAACTATGAAAAACACCATATTGAAGGACGAAATTCAACCCCAAATCTAATTCTGGCATCCATTTTTACATTTGGGTCAAAAAAAATATTCACCTCCTGGGCACAAAAATCCCTGACTCCGGCATCAGGAATTATCTTGCGTGGACACCAAAAAAATCTTGATTTTTAAAAACTATGAAAAACACCATTTTGAAGGACGAAATTCAACCCTAAATCTAATTCTGGCATCCGTTTTTACATTTGGGTCAAAAAAAATATTCACCTCCTGGGCACAAAAATCCCTGACCCTGGCATCAGGAATTTTCTTCCCCGCACACCAAAAAAATCTTGATTTTTAAATGCTATGAAATATGACATTTTTAAGGACAAAAAGCAACCCCAAATCTCATTCTGGTGTCCGTTTTTAGATTTGAGTCAAAAAAAATTTTTCACCTCCTGGGCACAAAAATCGGCATAAGGAATTTCTTACCCAGACACCAAAAAAATCTTGATTTTTAAAAGCTATGAAAACACCATTTTTAAGGATGAAATTCAACCCCGAATCTCATTCTGGTGTCCGTTTTTTTTTTTATTGAAAAGTTTTAAAATACAGTTTTCCTTTAAAAAACCCCCCTTCCCCCTCCCACCTCCCCCCCTACCTCTCCCCCACCCCCCCTCCCTCCTCCCCCCCCACCTCCCCCCCTCCCCCCCTTCCCCCCCCGACTTCCCAGAGCTAAATACAAGGTATAAATATATAAAAAAAGAAGCAATCATAAACAACCATATACTAACAACTATAAATTCTAAAATCCATCACTCTCTAACTTATATAGGATAAAACAAACCTTAGCAATATTAAATATATATATAAAAAAACTAAAATAGAAAAAGAAAAAAGAAAACGAAAGAAGACTTATTCGAATGCTACATAAAACTTCTTAACCCTATACTTGTTCTGGATAAACTCTATCCATTTTCTCCATTCCATAATATAGCGTTCTTGCGAATGATCTTTCAAATAGGCCGAAATCTTCGCCATCTCTGCCAGGTCGGAAACCTTTAAAGTCCACTCTTCTATGGTCGGCAGTTCCTCTTTCTTCCAATATTGGCCTATCAAAAGTCTTGCCGCCGTAATTAAATTCAACATCAACTTAGTGTCCACAACTGTAGCGTCTCCAATTATGCCCAACAAAAAAAGTTGCGGACAAAACTTTATCCTCTGTTTAAAAATCTTCTTCATATTCCACCAAACTTTTATCCAAAAAGCCTTAACCTTCTTACATGTCCACCATATGTGAAAATATGTTGCATCTTCATCACCGCACCTCCAACATTTAGGCTGATAATTCGGATACATACTTGCAAGCTTTTTAGGATCTAAATGCCATCTATAAAACATTTTGTAAAAGTTCTCTCTTAGATTTTGAGCTTGAGTAAATTTTACGTTCCTCACCCAAATCTTTTCCCACGTGTCCATTGTGATAACTTCCTGGATGTTTTGGGCCCATTTTATCATACAATCCTTAACAAGCTCTGTTTCTGAATCAATCTCTATCAATGCAAGATATATCCGTTTAATATGTGCTGGTCCCTGATTTCTAATTTGCTTTATCAAGTTTTCATCAGTCATTGCAAATCCATTTTTCTGGTCTTCTTTCCACCTGGCCCGTAACTGAATATATTGAAACCAAGTTTGAACAACCTTCTCTTCTCGCAAGAGGCTATATGATTTCAAACACCAAACATTCCTTTCCAAGCTTAAAATTTCCTTGTATGTAGTCACATCATGTTTGAAACCAGCATGTATATTTTCTATTGCGTGTTTTGGAATTGCCCACAATGGTATCTTGCAGCTTAACTTATGTCTATACTTCTTCCAAACTCTCAGCAATGCCTGTCTTAAAATATGCATCCTAAACACAGTATCTACCTTCTTATCGAAAAGTTTTAAAATACTATTTTCCTTTAAAAAGCCCCCCTCCCCCCTCCCCCCTCCCCCCTCCCGCCCTACCTCTCCTCCTCCCCCCCTCCCTCCTCCCCCCTACCTCCCCCCCTCCCCCCCTCCCCCCCCGACTTCCCAGAGCTAAATACAAGGTATATATATAAAAAGCAATCATAAACAATCATATACTAACAACTATAAATTCTAAAATCCATCACTCTCTCACTTATATAGGATAAAACAAACCTTAGCAATATTAAATATATATAAAAAAACTAAAATAGAAAAAGAAAAAAAAAGAAAACGAAAGAAGACTTATTCGAATGCTACATAAAACTTCTTAACCCTATACTTGTTCTGGATAAACTCTATCCATTTTCTCCATTCCATAATATAGCGTTCTTGCGAGTGATCTTTCAAATAGGCCGAAATCTTCGCCATCTCTGCCAGGTCGGAAACCTTCAAAATCCACTCTTCTATGGTCGGCAGTTCCTCTTTCTTCCAATATTGGCCTATCAAAAGTCTTGCCGCTGTAATTAAGTTCAACATCAACTTAGTGTCCACAACTGTAGCGTCTGCAATTATTCCCAACAAGAAAAGTTGCGGGCAAAACTTTATCCTCTGTTTAAAAATCTTCTGCATATTCCACCAAACTTTTATCCAAAAGGCTTTAACCTTCTTACATGTCCACCATATGTGAAAATAAGTTGCATCTTCATCACCACACCTCCAACATTTAGGCTGATACTTCGGATACATACTTGCAAGCTTTTTAGGATCTAAATGCCATCTATAAAACATTTTATAAAAGTTCTCTCTTAAATTTTGAGCTTGAGTAAATTTTACGTTCCTGACCCAAATCTTTTCCCAAGTATCCATTGTAATAACTTCCTGAATATTTTGGGCCCATTTTATCATACAATCCTTAACAAGCTCTGTTTCTGAATCGATCTCTATCAATGCAAGATATATCCGTTTGATATGTGCTGGTCCCTGATTTCTAATTTGCTTTATCAAATTTTCATCAGTCATTGCAAATCCATTTTTCTGGTCCTCTTTCCACCTGGCCCGTAACTGAGTATATTGAAACCAGTTTTGAACAACCTTCTCTTCTCGCAAGAGGCTATATGATTTCAAACACCAAGCATTTCTTTCCAAACTAAGAATCTCCTTGTAGGTAGTCACATCATGTTTGAAGCCAGCATGTATATTTTCTATTGCGTGTTTTGGAATTGCCCACAATGGTATCTTACAACTTAACTTATGTCTATACTTCTTCCAAACTCTCAACAATGCCTGTCTTAAAATATGCACCCTAAACACGTTGTCTACCTTCTTATCATACAACAAATATGCATGCCAGCCAAACAACAAATCATGGCCCTCAAGATTTAATAACCTCGGTTGCGTCAAATTAATCCAATCACTTATTCCTACTAATGCAGCAGCTTCATAATATAATTTAAAATTAGGCAATTTAAGGCCACCTCTCTCACGAGTATCCTGCATAATCTTAAGTTTAACTCGTGGCTTTTTCCCTGCCCACACAAATTTATTGATACCACGCTGCCATTCCTCCAAGTTAGAATCTTTCTTAAAAATCGGTATCATTTGAAATAAAAATAAAAATTTGGGCAGGACATTCATTTTCACTGCTGCAATCCGTCCCAACAAAGACAATTGCAATTTTTCCCAACTCTCCAATTCTTTTCGAATTTTCCCCCATAATTTTTCATAATTATTTTTATATAACTTTGTATTAGAGGGTGATAAAATCACCCCCAAATATTTAACCCTTTTAACAATCTCAAATCCAGTTAATCCTTCTAAAAGAACCTTCTGTGAAACTGTCATATTTCTAGCCAAAATTTTGGTTTTCTGTACATTTACTTTAAATCCAGAAACCTTCCCATATTGTGTTATTATCTCCATCAGGTCCACAACAGAGTTCTCTGGCTGGGTCAGTGTAACAACCAGATCATCTGCAAATGCTCTCAATCTATAGTCCTGATCTCCAACTTGTATCCCCTTAATTTTTTCCGAATTCCGAATTTTAACCAATAATATCTCTAAAGTTAACACAAATAACAAGGGCGATAACGGACACCCTTGCCTTGTGCCCTTCTCAATATTACATACTGCTGTCAGGCTATTATTAACTATAATTCGGGCAGTTTGTTTTTGATATAATGCCCTAATCGGTTGTAAAAATTTTTCCCCAAAATCCATTTTATCTAAAACTTTCAACAAAAATTGCCAATTCAATTGATCAAAAGCCTTTTCAGCATCTAAAAAGATTAGCGCTGCAGAGATCTGGTTGTTCCTTTCCAAAAACTCTAACACATCAACTATATGTCTCACATTATTTTTCATTTGCCTACCACTAATAAACCCCGTTTGATCCCCATGAATCACCTGTTGCAGAACCCTCATCAGTCTATTAGCCAAAACCTTAGCAAAAATCTTATAATCTGTATTTAAAAGCGATATCGGTCTATAATTTTTAACTTGAGTAGCATCCTGGTCTTCCTTCGGAATCAAAGAAATAAAAGCTGTTCTCCAAGACGGTGGCACTTTTCCCCCCCTCTGGATTGTCTGGAACAGTTCCTTTAACGGTTTTATCATTTCTAATTGTAAATTTTTATAATAGGCCGCAGTCAAGCCATCCGTGCCTGGTGCTTTATCCACCTTCAGTTCCTTAATTGCTGTAAAAATTTCTTCTTCTGTAATCAGTTGATTAATCCCCTCTTTTTGTACATGCGTAAGAACCGGGATGCTAGCATTCTCCAAGTATATATCAATATCTTTTGCACTAATTTTCTCTTTAGTATATAATTTCGAATAAAAATCCACAAAAGCATCCTTAATAAGATTCTGTTGAAACACAACCCTTCCTTTATACTCAATCTTATCTATATTAGAGGCCCTTTGTTTTTTCCTCAGTCTATAAGCTAACCATCTGCCTGGTTTATTAGCGTTGCAAAAAGTATTATGCCTAGCAAACCGCAGATTGGTCGCCACTTGATCAGCCATTAATTTATCAAATTGTCCTCTTAGCAGTCTAATAGCCTCCTTGATCTTCACATCCTCTGGGTTCAAAATCAAAACCTTTTCTTTTTCCTTTATTTCATTCTCCAGTTCTTTCCTTCTAGTTTCCACTGCACGTCTATGTCTATTATTCATATATATCAACACCCCTCTCATATAGGCCTTGCTAGCATCCCAAACCATATCCATAGAGGTACCCTTATTCATATTAATCTCAAAAAAATCCTTCATCCGCTGTTTGCATTCTTCCACATTTCTCTGATTTCTAAACAAGTTCTCATTTACGCGCCACGAGCACCTATCTCCTTTCTCCTTATCAATCTCCAACCAAACTGGACTGTGGTCAGAGATAGTTCTTGCACAAATCTTCACCTTTTTAGTTCTCAAAAAAAAATCATTAGTCAACAAAATAAAATCAATCCTTGAAAAAGATTGGTGTCTATCAGAAAAAAAAGTATAATCCTTCTCCTGTAAGTGTCTCTCACGCCAAATATCTCGCAATTCCAGGTCATCCTTCATTTCAAAAAAAGATTTAGGCAGTCTAGCATGACTTGGAATGTGCTTAAAAGCTCCAGCCTTATCCAACTGTACATCCAAAACACCATTCCAATCCCCCATAAAAATAAAAGATTTATAATCCAACTGGGTAAGCTTTGTGTGAAGTAAACTAAAAAAGTCAGCTTGTTGTTGGTTAGGTGCATATAATCCAACTAAAAGCGTCTTTTTACCTTCTAACAACAGCTCAATCATAACATATCTTCCATGCTTATCTGCTTCAATTAAGTCTGCTGTTAAGGCACTTTTAACATAAACAACCACACCATTTTTCTTGTTCTCTGCAGAAGCAACAAATTGCGTACCCAGCCTCGGGTTCGATAAGTACTTTTGATCCAAAACTCTAATATGCGTTTCTTGCAGACATATAACATCTATCTTAAATTGTTTTAAATATTGAAAAACTTTCTTCCTCTTCTGTGGTGAATTTAATCCATTAACATTCCAGGTTAAAAATTTAGTTGCCATGCATATCCTCCACAAGCTCTTGGACCACAGCTTTGATGGGACTAACTTCTTTAGGCCGTGCTCCTCCCACAGCTTGGCTATAAGTACGTTGTGAAGATTCTGAGGACTTTTGCTGATCTAGTTCTTTTATTTTCTTTGCTCGTTTTAAAGCAGCACGCGTTACTCTTTGCTCTCTAGGATCATCCAATGAAGTTATAACTTGATCTCCTCCAGCACCATTTTCCTCTGTTTCATCCTCTTGATGTTCTCCTTCTCCAGGTCCCTTTGCAGCTTCCAGAAGTGTTAATGGGGTTGCTTTTAAGACATTATTGTAGAAATCACGCGCTTGCTTCACAGTAATCAGCCGATACCTTTTACCTTCATACATCACCATCAGCCCATCTGGAATCTCCCATCTGAACCTTATATCTCTTTGCTTGAGCTCATGCACGAGAAATGTATAGTCCTTCCTTCCCCTTAAAATCCTTGGAGGAATTTCTTTTAAAACCAAGACTTCTTGTTCAGCAATCACAACTTTAGCATCATAGGCAGCTTGTATAACTTGATCTCTAATTTCTCTTTTTGCAAAATAAACCACCACATCTCTAGGCAACTTTCTCTGTCTGGCAATCCATGAATTCACCCGGAACACTTTATCCATAGCTGCTCTTATTTCAGATGCTGGCTGGTTCAATACCACTTCGAGAGCCTCAGAGATCAGCTGCTTTAAATCTTCTTTGATATTCTCTTTTAAACCTCTAATTCTGACAGCAAACTGCATCTGGTAATATTGGGCAAGGCTTAACTCCCTTTCCATTTTGTCTCTTGCGTTCTCATTCTCCCGTGCTTTTACTTCTAATATTGCATTCCTTTGAGCCAAATCATCCATTTTTTCATCTAAATCTTCCACACATTCCGCCACTTTATGCACTGAAGACAAAATGTCTACCTTCATCACGCTGAACTTCTGTTCCATCCTCTCTTCCATTCTCTCCTCCAGTTTCTCCAATTTCTCCTCCATCTGTGCAAATTTATCACCCATTGATTGATTGATTGAGTCCAAAAGTTTATCCAGAGCATCTCGTAAATCCTTCGGTGTCAGCACTTCAGGAGGGTGCAATACCTGTAGTGATGATTGTTGCACAGGCGAGGATCCACCACTCCGAAGAGTTTTAGGGGGAGGTTTAGCCGCCATCTTTTACTCCTCAATTATGACGCACTTTCACTTAAAATTTAAAAAGTCCAACAAACTCGAGAGTATAGTAAAATAATCCTCTTCACCTTTTCCCTCTTGTACCGCTCTGCCTGCTCCTTTAAATCATAGTCCTTTCTTCAGGCAGGGATGGTTCGCAGACGCCTGGCTCTGCTCCAAGAAGTTCGGAGCAGAGACGCTGGCCAGCTGGGAGCAACCCAGGCTTCGGGGGAGTTCAATCCTTCAGCCGCCCAAGCTCCAAGCTCGGGCGGCCCCGGAGAACTCTACCCCTACCTGGGGCCTCACCCCCTCCTCTTCTCCTGAGGAGGGGGCATCAAATTCGCCCAAACAGCTGATCGGCGCTGTTTCGGGCGAAAAAACAACAGCTGAGCAGCGGGCAGCCCGGGAAGGCTGTCTCCGGCGCCGCAGAGCCACCGGAAGTCCTCTGGTGTCCGTTTTTTTATTTGAGTAAAAAAAAAAACATTCACCTCCTGGGCACAAAAATCCCTGACTCCGGCATCAGGAATTTTCTTCCCCGCACACCAAAAAAAATCTTGAATTTAAAATCTATGAAAAACACCATTTTGAAGGACGAAATTCAACCCCGAATCTCATTCTGGTGTCTATTTATACATTTGGGTTGAAAAAAAATTTCACCTCCTGGGCACAATAATCGCCGGGACTTAAAAACCTGGTTGTTTGAATTGTCTGGCCAGGACTGAGGGATTTTAAATTAAATTAAATAAAATTAAAGAAATTTGAAATTTGAAATTTGAAATTTGAAATTTGAAATTTGAAATAATTTGAAATTTGAAATTTGAAATTTGAAATTTGAAATTTGAAATTTGAAATTTGCCTTGCCTTGCCTTGCTTTGCCTTGCCTTGCCTTGCCTTCGGCATTAGGAATTTTCTTCCCCATACACCAAAAAATTCTTAATTTTTAAAAGCTATGAAAAACACCATTTTTAAGAATGAAATTCAACCCCGAATTTCATTCTAGTGTGAGTTTTTACATTTGGGTGGGAAAAAAAAATTCACCTCCTGGGCACAAAAATCCCTGACTCCGGCATCAGGAATTTTCTTCCCCGGACACCAAAAAATTCTTGATTTTTAAAAGCTATGAAAAACATCATTTTTAAGAATGAAATTCAAGCCCGAATTTCATTCTGGTGTGTGTTTTTACATTTGTGTGGAAAGTAATTTCACCTCCTGGGCACAAAAAACCCTGACCCTGGCATCAGGAATTTTCTTCCCCGGACACCAAAAAAATCTTGATTTTTATAAACTATGAAAAACACCATTTTTAAGGAAGAAATTCAACCCCGAATTTCATTCTGGTGTCAGTTTTTACATTTGAGTCAATAAAAAAAATTTCACCTCCTGGGCACAAAAATCCCTGACCCCAGCATCAGGAATTTTCTTCCCCGGACATGAAATAAATCTTGATTTTTAAAAGCTATGAAAAACACCATTTTTGAGAATGAAATTCAACCCCGAATCTCATTCTGGAGTCCGTTTTTACATTTGGGTCAAAAAAAAATTTCACCTCCTGGGCACAAAAATCCCTGACTCCGGCATCAGGCATTTTCTTCCCAACAAAATCTTGATTTTTAAAAATGATGAAAAACACCATTTTTAAGGACAAAATTCAACCCTGAATCTATTCGGGTGTCTGTTTTTACATTTGAGTAAAAAAAAAAATTTCACCTCCTGGGCCCAAAAATCCCTGACTCCGGCATCACGAATTTGCTTCCCCGGACACCAAAAAATGCTTGATTTTTAAAAACTATAAAAAACACCATTTCTAAGGACGAAATTCAACCCCGAATCTCATACTGCCCTCGGTTTTTACATTTGTGTCAAAAAAAAATTTACCTCCTGGGCACAAAAATCCCTGACCCCGGCATCAGGAATTTTCTTCCCCGGACACCAAAATAATCTTGATTTTTAAAATCTATGAAAAACACCATTTTCAAGGATGAAATTAAACCCCAAATCTAATTCTGGAGTCCGTTTTTACATTTGGGTCAAAAAAAAATATTTCACCTCCTGGGCACAAAAATCCCTGACCCCAGCATCATGATTTTTCTTCCCCGGACACCAAAAAATGCTTGATTTTTAAAAAGTACAAAAAAACACCATTTCTAAGGATGAAATTCAACCCCGAATCTCATATTGGCCTCGGTTTTTACATTTGTGTCAAAAAAAAAATTACCTCCTGGGCACAAAAATCCCTGACCCCGGCATCACAAATTTTCTTCCCCGGACACCAAAAAATCTTGATTTTTAAAATCTATGAAAAAAACCATTTTTAAGGATGAAATTAAAACTCGAATCTAATTCTGGTGTCTGTTTTTACATTTGGGTCAAAAAAAATTTACCTCCTGGGCACAAAAATCCCTGACCCCGGCATCACGAATTTTCTTCCCTGGACACAAAAAAAATCTTGATTTTTAAAATCTATAAAAAACACCATTTCTAAGGATGAAATTCAACCCCGAATCTCATACTGGCCTCGGTTTTTACATTTGTGTCAAAAAATCTTTTTCACCTCCTGGGCACACAAATCCCTGACCCCGGCATCAGAAATTTACTTGCCCGGACACCAAAAAATTCTTGATTTTTAAAAAGTATAAAAAACACCATTTTTAAGCGTGAAATTAAACCCCGAATGTAATTCTGGCATCCGTTTATACATTTGGGTCAACAAAAAAAATTTACCTCCTGGGCACAAAAATCCCTGACCCTGGCATCAGGAATTTTCTTCCCCGGACACTAAAAAATTCTTGGTTTTTAAAAACTATGAAAAAAACCATTTTTAAGGATGAAATTCAACCCCGAATCTCATACTGGCCTCGGTTTTTACATTTGTGTCAAAAAATCTTTTTCACCTCCTGGGCACAAAAATCCCTGACCCCGGCATCACGAATTTTCTTCCCTGGACACCAAAAAATGCTTGATTTTTAAAAACTATAAAAAACACCATTTGTAAGCGTGAAATTCAACCCCGTATGTAATTCTGCTGTCCGTTTTTACATTTGGGTCAAAAAAAAAAATTCACCTCCTGGGCACAAAAATCCCTGACCCCGGCATCAGTTATTTTCTTCCCCAGACACCAAAAAATTCTTGATTTTTAAAATCTATAAAAAACACCATTTCTAAAGATGAAATTCAACCCCGAATCTAATTCTGGTGTCCGTTTTTACATTTGGGTCAAAAAAAAATTTCACCTCATGGGCACAAAAATCCCTGACCCCGGCAACAGGAATTTTCTACCCCGGAGACCAAAAAACCTTGATTTTTAAAATCTATAAAAACACCATTTTTAAGCATGAAATTAAACCCCAAATCTAATTCTGGCGTCCGTTTTTACATTTGGGTAAAAAAAAAATGTTCACCTCATAGGCAAATAAAATCCCTGACCCAGGCATCAGTAATTTTCTTTCCCGGACAACAAAAAATTCTTGATTTTTAAAAACTATAAAAAACACAATTTTTAAGTGTAAAATTCAACCCAGAATGTAATTCTGGTGTCCATTTTTACATTTGGGTCAAAAAAAAATTCACCTCCTGGGCACAAAAATCACGAATTTTCTTACCCGGACACCAAAAAATGCTTGATTTTTAAAAACTATAAAAAACACCATTTCTAAGGATGAAATTCAACCCCGAATCTCATACTGGCCTCGGTTTTTACATTTGTGTCAAAAAAAAATTTACCTCCTGGGCACAAAAATCCCTGACCCCAGCATCACGAATTTTCTTCCCCGGACACCAAAAAATCTTGATTTTTAAAATCTATGAAAAAAACCATTTTTAAGGATGAAATTAAAACTCGAATTTAATTCTGGTGTCTGTTTTTTAAAAGCTATGAAAACACCATTTTTAAGGATGAAATTCAACCCCGAATCTCATTCTGGTGTCCGTTTTTAGATTTTCGTAAAAAAAAAATTCACCTCCTGGGCACAAAAATCCCTGACTCCGGCATCAGGAATTTTCTTCCCCACACACCAAAAAAATCTTGAATTTAAAATCTATGAAAAACACCATTTTGAAGGACGAAATTCAACCCCGAATCTCATTCTGGTGTCTATTTATACATTTGGGTGGAAATAAAATTTCACCTCCTGGGCACAAAAATCGCCGGGACTTAAAAACCTGGTTTTTTGAATTGTCTGGCCTGGACTTTGGGATTTTATATTAAATTAAATAAAATTAAATTAATTTGAAATTTGAAATTTGAAATTTGAAATTTGAAATTTGATATTTGAAATAATTTGAAATAATTTGAAATAATTTGAAATAATTTGAAATTTGAAATTTGAAATTTGAAATTTGAAATTTGAAATTTGAAATTTGAAATTTGAAATTTGAAATTTGAAATTTGAAATTTGAAATTTGAAATTTGAAATTTGAAATTTGAAATTTGAAATTTGAAATTTGAAATTTGAAATTTGAAATTTGAAATTTGAAATTTGCCTTGTCTTGCCTTGCTTTGCCTTGCCTTGCTTTCGGCATTAGGAATTTTCTTCCCCGGACACCAAAAAATTCTTAATTTTTAAAAGCTATGAAAAACACCATTTTGAAGAATGAAATTCAACCCCGAATCTCATTCTGGTGTCCGTTTTTACATTTGGGTGGAAAAAAAATTTCACCTCCTGGGCACAAAAATCCCTGACTCCGGCATCAGGAATTTTCTTCCCCGGACATCAAAAAATCTTGATTTTTAAAATCTATGAAAAACACCATTTTCAAGGATGAAATTCATCCCTGAATGTAATTCTGGTGTCCGTTTTTAAATTTGGGTCAAAAAAAAATTTCACCTCCTGGGCACAAAAATCCCTGACAATTTTGTCCCCCAGACAACCCAAAAATGTTCATTTACAAAAACTATAAAAAACACCATTTTTAAGGATGAAATTCAACCCCAAACCTCATTCTGGAATCGGATTTTACATTTGGGTCAAAAAAAATTTTCACCTCCTGGGCACAAAAATCCCTGACCCTGGCATCAGGAATTTCCTTCCCCGGACACCAAAAATATCTTCATTTATAAAAAGTATAAAAAACACCATTTTTAAGGATGCAATTAAACCTCGAATCTAATTCTGGTGTCTGTTTTTACATTTGGGTCAAAAAACAATTTACCTGCTGGGCATAAAAATTCCTGGCATCACGAATTTTCTTCCCCGGACACAAAAAAATCTTGATTTTTAAAATCTATGAAAAACACCATTTTCATGGATGAAATTAAACCCCAAATCTAATTCTGGAGTCCGTTTTTACATTTGGGTCAAAAAAAAATATTTCACCTCCTGGGCACAAAAATCCCTGACCCCAGCATCATGAATTTTCTTCCCCGGACACCAAAAAATGCTTGATTTTTAAAAAGCATAAAAAACACCATTTCTAAGGATGAAATTCAACCCCGAATCTCATATTGGCCTCGGTTTTTACATTTGTGTCAAAAAAAAATTTACCTCCTGGGCACAAAAATCCCTGACCCCGGCATCACAAATTTTCTTCCCCGGACACCAAAAAATCTTGATTTTTAAAATCTATGAAAAAAACCATTTTTAAGGATGAAATTAAAACTCGAATCTAATTCTGGTGTCTGTTTTTACATTTGGGTCAAAAAAAATTTACCTCCTGGGCACAAAAATCCCTGACCCCGGCATCACGAATTTTCTTCCCTGGACACAAAAAAATCTTGATTTTTAAAATCTATAAAAAACACCATTTCTAAGGATGAAATTCAACCCCGAATCTCATACTGGCCTCGGTTTTTACATTTGTGTCAAAAAATCTTTTTCACCTCCTAGGCACAAAAATCCCTGACCCCGGCATCAGAAATTTACTTGCCCGGACACCAAAAAATTCTTGAATTTTAAAATCTATGAAAAACACCATTTTCAAGTGTGAAATTCAACCCCGAATCTAATTCTGGCGTCCATTTTTACATTTGGGTCAAAAAAAATATTTCACCTCCTGGCCAAAAAAATTTCCTGACTCCGGCATCAGGCATTTTCTTCCCAAAAAAATCTTCATTTTTAAAAACTATGAAAAACACCATTTTGAAGGACGAAATTCAACCGCAAATCTAATTCTGGCATCCGTTTTTACATTTGGGTCAAAAAAAATATTCACCTCCTGGACACAAAAATCACTGACCCTGGCATCTGGAATTTTCTTCCCCGGACACCAAAAAAATCTTGATTTTTAAAAGCAATGAAAAACACCATTTTTGAGAATGAAATTCAACCCCGAATCTCATTCTGGTGTCCGTTTTTAGATTTGGGTGGGAAAAAAATTTCACCTCCTGGGCACAAAAATCCCTGACCCCGGCATCAGGAATTTTCTTCCCCGCACACCAAAAAAATCTTGATTTTTAAATGCTATGAAAAATGACATTTTTAAGGACAAAAAGCAACCCCAAATCTCATTCTGGTGTCCGTTTTTAGATAAATAAAATTAAAGAAATTTGAAATTTGAAATTTGAAATTTGAAATTTGATATTTGAAATAATTTGAAATAATTTGAAATAATTTGAAATTTGAAATTTGAAATTTGAAATTTGAAATTTGAAATTTGAAATTTGAAATTTGAAATTTGAAATTTGAAATTTGAAATTTGAAATTTGAAATTTGAAATTTGAAATTTGAAATTTGAAATTTGAAATTTGAAATTTGAAATTTGAAATTTGAAATTTGAAATTTGAAATTTGAAATTTGAAATTTGCCTTGCTTTGCCTTGCCTTGCCTTGCCTTCGGCATTAGGAATTTTCTTCCCCGGACACCAAAAAATTCTTAATTTTTAAAAGCTATGAAAAACACCATTTTTAAGAATGAAATTCAACCCCGAATCTCATTCTAGTGTGCGTTTTTACATTTGGGTGGAAAAAAATTTCACCTCCTGGGCACAAAAATCCCTGACCCCGGCATCAGGAATTTTCTTCCCCGCACACCAAAAAAATCTTGATTTTTAAATGCTATGAAAAATGACATTTTTAAGGACAAAAAGCAACACTGAATCTCATTCTGGTGTCCGTTTTTACATTTGGGTGGAAAAAAAAATTTCACCTCCTAGGCACAAAAATCCCTGACTCCGTCATCAGGCATTTTCTTCCCAACAAAATCTTGATTTTTAAAAATTACGAAAAACACCATTTTTAAGGACAAAATTCAACCCCAAATCTAATTCTGACATCCATTTTTACATTTGGGTCAAAAAAAATATTCACCTCCTGGGCACAAAAATCCCTGACCCTGGCATCAGGAATTGTCTTCCCTGGACACCAAAAAAATCTTGATTTTTAAAAACTATGAAAAACACCATATTGAAGGACGAAATTCAACCCCAAATCTAATTCTGGCATCCGTTTTTACATTTGGGTCAAAAAAAATATTCACCTCCTGGGCACAAAAATTCCTGACCCTGGCATCAGGAATTTTCTTCCCCGGACACCAAAAAAAATCTTGATTTTTGTAAACTATGAAAAACACCATTTTTAAGGAAGAAATTCAACCCTGAATTTCATTCTGGTGTCAGTTTTTACATTTGAGTCAATAAAAAAATTTCACCTCCTGGGCACAAAAATCCCTGACCCCAGCATCAGGAATTTTCTTCCCCGGACATCAAAAAATCTTGATTTTTAAAATCTATGAAAAACACCATTTTCAAGGATGAAATTCAACCCTGAATGTAATTCTGGTGTCCGTTTTTAAATTTGGGTCAAAAAAAAATTTCACCTCCTGGGCACAAAAATCCCTGACACCGGCATCAGGAATTTTGTCCCCCAGACACCCCAAAAATGTTCATTTACAAAAACTATAAAAAACCCCAAATCTATTTCTGGAGTCCGTTTTTACATTTGGGTCAAAAAAAAATATTTCACCTCCTGGGCACAAAAATCCCTGACCCCAGCATCAGGAATTTTCTTCCCCGGACACCAAAAAAATCTTGATTTTTAAAAGCAATGAAAAACACCATTTTTGAGAATGAAATTCAACCCCAAATCTCATTCTGGTGTTCGTTTTTAGATTTGGGTGGGAAAAAAATTTCACCTCCTGGGCACAAAAATCCCTGACCCCGGCATCAGGAATTTTCTCACCCGCACACCAAAAAAATCTTGATTTTTAAATGCTATGAAAAATGACATTTTTAAGGACAAAAAGCAACCCCAAATCTCATTCTGGTGTCCGTTTTTAGATTTGAGTCAGAAATTTTTTTTCACCTCCTGGGCACAAAAATCGGCATAAGGAATTTTCTTACCCAGACACCAAAAAAATCTTGATTTTTAAAAGCTATGAAAAACACCATTTTTAAGCACGAAATTCAACCCCGAATCTCATTCCGGCGTCCGTTTATAGATTTGGGTGGGAAAAAAAATTTCACCTCCGGGGCACAAAAATCCTTGACCCTGGCATCAGGATTTATCTTCCCTGGACACCAAAAAAATCTTGATTTTTATAAACTATGAAAAACACCATTTTTAAGGAAGAAATTCAACCCTGAATTTCATTCTGGTGTCAGTTTTTACATTTGAGTCAATAAAAAAATTTCACCTCCTGGACACAAAAATCCCTGACCCCAGCATCAGGAATTTTCCTCTGGACACGAAATAAATCTTGATTTTTAAAAGCTATGAAAAACACCATTTTTGAGAATGAAATTCAACCCCGAATCTCATTCTGGTGTGCGTTTTTACATTTGGGTGGAAAATAATTTCACCTCCAGGGCCTGACTCCGGCATCAGGAATTTTCTTCCCCGGACACCAAAAAATTCGTGATTTTTTAAAAGCTATGAAAAACACCATTTTTAAGCACGAAATTCAACCCCGAATCTCATTCCGGCGTCTGTTTATAGATTTGGGTGTGAAAAAAAAATTCACCTCCTGGGCACAAAACTCTCTGACCCCGGCATCAGGAATTTTCTTCCCCGGACACCAAAAAAATCTTGATTTTTAAAAGCTATGAAAAACACCATTTTTAAGCACGAAATTCAACCCCGAATCTCATTCCGACGTCCGTTTATAGATTTGGGTGGGAAAAAAAAATTCACCTCCTGGGCACAAAAATCCCTGACTCCGGCATCAGGCATTTTCTTCCCAAAAAAATCTTCATTTTTAAAAACTATGAAAAACACCATTTTGAAGGACGAAATTCAACCGCAAATCTAATTCTGGCATCCGTTTTTACATTTGGGTCAAAAAAAATATTCACCTCCTGGACACAAAAATCACTGACCCTGGCATCTGGAATTTTCTTCCCCGGACACCAAAAAAATCTTGATTTTTAAAAGCAATGAAAAACACCATTTTTGAGAATGAAATTCAACCCCGAATCTCATTCTGGTGTCCGTTTTTAGATTTGGGTGGGAAAAAAATTTCACCTCCTGGGCACAAAAATCCCTGACCCCGGCATCAGGAATTTTCTTCCCCGCACACCAAAAAAATCTTGATTTTTAAATGCTATGAAAAATGACATTTTTAAGGACAAAAAGCAACCCCGAATCTCATTCTGGTGTCCGTTTTTAGATTTGAGTCAGAAATTTTTTTTCACCTCCTGGGCACAAAAATCGGCATAAGGAATTTTCTTACCCAGACACCTAAAAAATCTTGATTTTTAAAAGCTATGAAAACACCATTTTTAAGGATGAAATTCAACCCCGAATCTCATTCTGGTGTCCGTTTTTAGATTTTCGTAAAAAAAACCATTCACCTCCTGGGCACAAAAATCCCTGACTCCGGCATCACGAATTTTCTTCCCCGCACACCAAAAAAATCTTGAATTTAAAATCTATTAAAAACACCATTTTGAAGGACGAAATTAAACCCCGAATCTCATCCTGGTGTCTATTTATACATTTGGGTTGAAAAAAATTTCACCTCCTGGGCACAAAAATCGCCGGGACTTAAAAACCTGGTTGTTTGAATTGTCTGGCCTGGACTGAGGGATTTTAAATTAAATTAAATAAAATTAAAGAAATTTGAAATTTGAAATTTGAAATTTGATATTTGAAATAATTTGAAATAATTTGAAAAAATTTGAAATTTGAAATTTGAAATTTGAAATTTGAAATTTGAAATTTGAAATTTGAAATTTGAAATTTGAAATTTGAAATTTGAAATTTGATATTTGAAATAATTTGAAATAATTTGAAATAATTTGAAATTTGAAATTTGAAATTTGAAATTTGAAATTTGAAATTTGAAATTTGAAATTTGAAATTTGAAATTTGAAATTTGAAATTTGAAATTTGAAATTTGAAATTTGAAATTTGAAATTTGAAATTTGAAATTTGAAATTTGAAATTTGAAATTTGAAATTTGAAATTTGAAATTTGAAATTTGAAATTTGAAATTTGAAATTTGCCTTGCTTTGCCTTGCCTTGCCTTGCCTTCGGCATTAGGAATTTTCTTCCCCGGACACCAAAAAATTCTTAATTTTTAAAAGCTATGAAAAACACCATTTTTAAGAATGAAATTCAACCCCGAATCTCATTCTAGTGTGCGTTTTTACATTTGGGTGGAAAAAAATTTCACCTCCTGGGCACAAAAATCCCTGACCCCGGCATCAGGAATTTTCTTCCCCGCACACCAAAAAAATCTTGATTTTTAAATGCTATGAAAAATGACATTTTTAAGGACAAAAAGCAACACTGAATCTCATTCTGGTGTCCGTTTTTACATTTGGGTGGAAAAAAAAATTTCACCTCCTAGGCACAAAAATCCCTGACTCCGTCATCAGGCATTTTCTTCCCAACAAAATCTTGATTTTTAAAAATTACGAAAAACACCATTTTTAAGGACAAAATTCAACCCCAAATCTAATTCTGACATCCATTTTTACATTTGGGTCAAAAAAAATATTCACCTCCTGGGCACAAAAATCCCTGACCCTGGCATCAGGAATTGTCTTCCCTGGACACCAAAAAAATCTTGATTTTTAAAAACTATGAAAAACACCATATTGAAGGACGAAATTCAACCCCAAATCTAATTCTGGCATCCGTTTTTACATTTGGGTCAAAAAAAATATTCACCTCCTGGGCACAAAAATTCCTGACCCTGGCATCAGGAATTTTCTTCCCCGGACACCAAAAAAAATCTTGATTTTTGTAAACTATGAAAAACACCATTTTTAAGGAAGAAATTCAACCCTGAATTTCATTCTGGTGTCAGTTTTTACATTTGAGTCAATAAAAAAATTTCACCTCCTGGGCACAAAAATCCCTGACCCCAGCATCAGGAATTTTCTTCCCCGGACATCAAAAAATCTTGATTTTTAAAATCTATGAAAAACACCATTTTCAAGGATGAAATTCAACCCTGAATGTAATTCTGGTGTCCGTTTTTAAATTTGGGTCAAAAAAAAATTTCACCTCCTGGGCACAAAAATCCCTGACACCGGCATCAGGAATTTTGTCCCCCAGACACCCCAAAAATGTTCATTTACAAAAACTATAAAAAACCCCAAATCTATTTCTGGAGTCCGTTTTTACATTTGGGTCAAAAAAAAATATTTCACCTCCTGGGCACAAAAATCCCTGACCCCAGCATCAGGAATTTTCTTCCCCGGACACCAAAAAAATCTTGATTTTTAAAAGCAATGAAAAACACCATTTTTGAGAATGAAATTCAACCCCAAATCTCATTCTGGTGTTCGTTTTTAGATTTGGGTGGGAAAAAAATTTCACCTCCTGGGCACAAAAATCCCTGACCCCGGCATCAGGAATTTTCTCACCCGCACACCAAAAAAATCTTGATTTTTAAATGCTATGAAAAATGACATTTTTAAGGACAAAAAGCAACCCCAAATCTCATTCTGGTGTCCGTTTTTAGATTTGAGTCAGAAATTTTTTTTCACCTCCTGGGCACAAAAATCGGCATAAGGAATTTTCTTACCCAGACACCAAAAAAATCTTGATTTTTAAAAGCTATGAAAAACACCATTTTTAAGCACGAAATTCAACCCCGAATCTCATTCCGGCGTCCGTTTATAGATTTGGGTGGGAAAAAAAATTTCACCTCCGGGGCACAAAAATCCCCGACCCTGGCATCAGGATTTATCTTCCCTGGACACCAAGAAAATCTTGATTTTTATAAACTATGAAAAACACCATTTTTAAGGAAGAAATTCAACCCTGAATTTCATTCTGGTGTCAGTTTTTACATTTGAGTCAATAAAAAAATTTCACCTCCTGGACACAAAAATCCCTGACCCCAGCATCAGGAATTTTCCTCTGGACACGAAATAAATCTTGATTTTTAAAAGCTATGAAAAACACCATTTTTGAGAATGAAATTCAACCCCGAATCTCATTCTGGTGTGCGTTTTTACATTTGGGTGGAAAATAATTTCACCTCCAGGGCCTGACTCCGGCATCAGGAATTTTCTTCCCCGGACACCAAAAAATTCGTGATTTTTTAAAAGCTATGAAAAACACCATTTTTAAGCACGAAATTCAACCCCGAATCTCATTCCGGCGTCTGTTTATAGATTTGGGTGTGAAAAAAAAATTCACCTCCTGGGCACAAAACTCTCTGACCCCGGCATCAGGAATTTTCTTCCCCGGACACCAAAAAAATCTTGATTTTTAAAAGCTATGAAAAACACCATTTTTAAGCACGAAATTCAACCCCGAATCTCATTCCGACGTCCGTTTATAGATTTGGGTGGGAAAAAAAAATTCACCTCCTGGGCACAAAAATCCCTGACTCCGGCATCAGGCATTTTCTTCCCAAAAAAATCTTCATTTTTAAAAACTATGAAAAACACCATTTTGAAGGACGAAATTCAACCGCAAATCTAATTCTGGCATCCGTTTTTACATTTGGGTCAAAAAAAATATTCACCTCCTGGACACAAAAATCACTGACCCTGGCATCTGGAATTTTCTTCCCCGGACACCAAAAAAATCTTGATTTTTAAAAGCAATGAAAAACACCATTTTTGAGAATGAAATTCAACCCCGAATCTCATTCTGGTGTCCGTTTTTAGATTTGGGTGGGAAAAAAATTTCACCTCCTGGGCACAAAAATCCCTGACCCCGGCATCAGGAATTTTCTTCCCCGCACACCAAAAAAATCTTGATTTTTAAATGCTATGAAAAATGACATTTTTAAGGACAAAAAGCAACCCCGAATCTCATTCTGGTGTCCGTTTTTAGATTTGAGTCAGAAATTTTTTTTCACCTCCTGGGCACAAAAATCGGCATAAGGAATTTTCTTACCCAGACACCTAAAAAATCTTGATTTTTAAAAGCTATGAAAACACCATTTTTAAGGATGAAATTCAACCCCGAATCTCATTCTGGTGTCCGTTTTTAGATTTTCGTAAAAAAAACCATTCACCTCCTGGGCACAAAAATCCCTGACTCCGGCATCACGAATTTTCTTCCCCGCACACCAAAAAAATCTTGAATTTAAAATCTATTAAAAACACCATTTTGAAGGACGAAATTAAACCCCGAATCTCATCCTGGTGTCTATTTATACATTTGGGTTGAAAAAAAATTTCACCTCCTGGGCACAAAAATCGCCGGGACTTAAAAACCTGGTTGTTTGAATTGTCTGGCCTGGACTGAGGGATTTTAAATTAAATTAAATAAAATTAAAGAAATTTGAAATTTGAAATTTGAAATTTGATATTTGAAATAATTTGAAATAATTTGAAAAAATTTGAAATTTGAAATTTGAAATTTGAAATTTGAAATTTGAAATTTGAAATTTGAAATTTGAAATTTGAAATTTGAAATTTGAAATTTGAAATTTGAAATTTGAAATTTGAAATTTGAAATTTGAAATTTGAAATTTGAAATTTGAAATTTGAAATTTGCCTTGCCTTGCCTTGCCTTGCCTTCGGCATTAGGAATTTTCTTCCCCGGACACCAAAAAATTCTTAATTTTTAAAAGCTATGAAAAACACCATTTTGAAGAATGAAATTAAACCCCGAATCTCATTCTAGTGTGTGTTTTTACATTTGGGTGGAAAAAAAATTCACCTCCTGGGCACAAAAATCCCTTACTCCGGCATCAGGAATTTTCTTCCCAACAAAATCTTGATTTTTAAAAATTATGATAAACACCATTTTTAAGTAAGAAATTCAACCCCGAATCTCATTCTGGTGTCCGTTTTTACATTTGGGTGGGAAAAAAAATTTCACCTCCTGGGCACAAAAATCCCTGACTCCGGCATCAGGAATTTTCTTCCCCGGACACCAAAAAATTCTTGATTTTTAAAAGCTATGAAAAACATCATTTTTAAGAATGAAATTCAAGCCCGAATTTCATTCTGGTGTGCGTTTTTACATTTGGGTGGAAAATAATTTCACCTCCTGGGCACAAAAGTCCCTGACTCCGGCATCAGGAATTTTCTTCCCCGCACACCAAAAAAATCTTGAATTTAAAATCTATGAAAAACACCATTTTGAAGGACGAAATTCAACCCCGAATCTCATTCTGGTGTCTATTTATACATTTGGGTGGAAAAAAAATTTCACCTCCTGGGCACAAAAATCGCCGGGACTTAAAAACCTGGTTTTTTGAATTGTCTGGCCTGGACTTAGGGATTTTAAATTAAATTAAATAAAATTAAAGAAATTTGAAATTTGAAATTTGATATTTGAAATAATTTGAAATAATTTGAAATAATTTGAAATAATTTGAAATAATTTGAAATTTGAAATTTGAAATTTGAAATTTGAAATTTGAAATTTGAAATTTGAAATTTGAAATTTGAAATTTGAAATTTGAAATTTGAAATTTGAAATTTGAAATTTGAAATTTGAAATTTGAAATTTGAAATTTGAAATTTGCCTTGCCTTGCCTTGCTTTGCCTTGCCTTGCCTTGCCTTCGGCATCAGGAATTATCTTCCCCGGACACCAAAAAAATCTTCATTTTTAAAAACTATGAAAAACACCATTTTGAAGGACGAAATTCAACCGCAAATCTAATTCTGGCATCGGTTTTTACATTTGGGTCAAAAAAAATATTCACCTCCTGGACACAAAAATCACTGACCCTGGCATCTGGAATTTTCTTCCCTGGACACCAAAAAAATCTTGATTTTTATAAACTATGAAAAACACCATTTTTAAGGAAGAAATTCAACCCTGAATTTCATTCTGGTGTCAGTTTTTACATTTGAGTCAATAAAAAAATTTCACCTCCTGGACACAAAAATCCCTGACCCCAGCATCAGGAATTTTCCTCTGGACACGAAATAAATCTTGATTTTTAAAAGCTATGAAAAACACCATTTTTGAGAATGAAATTCAACCCCGAATCTCATTCTGGTGTCGGTTTTTAGATTTGGGGGTGTTGAAAAATTTCACCTCCTGGGCACAAAAATCCCTGACTCCGGCATCAGGAATTTTCTTCACAGGACACCAAAAAATTCTTGATTTATAAAAGCTATGAAAAACATCATTTTTAAGAATGAAATTCAACCCCGAATCTCATTCTGGTGTGCGTTTTTACATTTGGGTGGAAAATAATTTCACCTCCAGGGCCTGACTCCGGCATCAGGAATTTTCTTCCCCGGACACCAAAAAATTCGTGATTTTTTAAAAGCTATGAAAAACACCATTTTTAAGCACGAAATTCAACCCCGAATCTCATTCCGGCGTCTGTTTATAGATTTGGGTGTGAAAAAAAAATTCACCTCCTGGGCACAAAACTCTCTGACCCCGGCATCAGGAATTTTCTTCCCCGGACACCAAAAAAATCTTGATTTTTAAAAGCTATGAAAAACACCATTTTTAAGCACGAAATTCAACCCCGAATCTCATTCCGACGTCCGTTTATAGATTTGGGTGGGAAAAAAAAATTCACCTCCTGGGCACAAAAATCCCTGACTCCGGCATCAGGCATTTTCTTCCCAAAAAAATCTTCATTTTTAAAAACTATGAAAAACACCATTTTGAAGGACGAAATTCAACCGCAAATCTAATTCTGGCATCGGTTTTTACATTTGGGTCAAAAAAAATATTCACCTCCTGGACACAAAAATCACTGACCCTGGCATCTGGAATTTTCTTCCCCGGACACCAAAAAAATCTTGATTTTTAAAAGCAATGAAAAACACCATTTTTGAGAATGAAATTCAACCCCGAATCTCATTCTGGTGTGCGTTTTTACATTTGGGTTGAAAATAATTTCACCTCCAGGGCCTGACTCCGGCATCAGGAATTTTCTTCCCCGGACACCAAAAAATTCGTGATTTTTTAAAAGCTATGAAAAACACCATTTTTAAGCACGAAATTCAACCCCGAATCTCATTCCGGCGTCTGTTTATAGATTTGGGTGTGAAAAAAAAATTCACCTCCTGGGCACAAAACTCTCTGACCCCGGCATCAGGAATTTTCTTCCCCGGACACCAAAAAAATCTTGATTTTTAAAAGCTATGAAAAACACCATTTTGAAGGACGAAATTCAACCGCAAATCTAATTCTGGCATCGGTTTTTACATTTGGGTCAAAAAAAATATTCACCTCCTGGACACAAAAATCACTGACCCTGGCATCTGGAATTTTCTTCCCCGGACACCAAAAAAATCTTGATTTTTAAAAGCAATGAAAAACACCATTTTTGAGAATGAAATTCAACCCCGAATCTCATTCTGGTGTGCGTTTTTACATTTGGGTGGAAAATAATTTCACCTCCAGGGCCTGACTCCGGCATCAGGAATTTTCTTCCCCGGACACCAAAAAATTCGTGATTTTTTAAAAGCTATGAAAAACACCATTTTTAAGCACGAAATTCAACCCCGAATCTCATTCCGGCGTCTGTTTATAGATTTGGGTGTGAAAAAAAAATTCACCTCCTGGGCACAAAACTCTCTGACCCCGGCATCAGGAATTTTCTTCCCCGGACACCAAAAAAATCTTGATTTTTAAAAGCTATGAAAAACACCATTTTTAAGCACGAAATTCAACCCCGAATCTCATTCCGACGTCCGTTTATAGATTTGGGTGGGAAAAAAAAATTCACCTCCTGGGCACAAAAATCCCTGACCCCGGCATCAGGAATTTTCTTCCCCGCACACCAAAAAAATCTTGATTTTTAAATGCTATGAAAAATGACATTTTTAAGGACAAAAAGCAACCCCGAATCTCATTCTGGTGTCCGTTTTTAGATTTGAGTCAGAAATTTTTTTTCACCTCCTGGGCACAAAAATCGGCATAAGGAATTTTCTTACCCAGACACCTAAAAAATCTTGATTTTTAAAAGCTATGAAAACACCATTTTTAAGGATGAAATTCAACCCCGAATCTCATTCTGGTGTCCGTTTTTAGATTTTCGTAAAAAAAACCATTCACCTCCTGGGCACAAAAATCCCTGACTCCGGCATCACGAATTTTCTTCCCCGCACACCAAAAAAATCTTGAATTTAAAATCTATTAAAAACACCATTTTGAAGGACGAAATTCAACCACGAATCTCATCCTGGTGTCTATTTATACATTTGGGTTGAAAAAAAATTTCACCTCCTGGGCACAAAAATCGCCGGGACTTAAAAACCTGGTTGTTTGAATTGTCTGGCCTGGACTGAGGGATTTTAAATTAAATTAAATAAAATTAAAGAAATTTGAAATTTGAAATTTGATATATGAAATAATTTGAAATAATTTGAAATAATTTGAAATAATTTGAAATTTGAAATTTGAAATTTGAAATTTGAAATTTGAAATTTGAAATTTGAAATTTGAAATTTGAAATTTGAAATTTGAAATTTGAAATTTGAAATTTGAAATTTGAAATTTGAAATTTGAAATTTGAAATTTGCCTTGCCTTGCCTTGCCTTGCCTTCGGCATTAGGAATTTTCTTCCCCGGACACCAAAAAATTCTTAATTTTTAAAAGCTATGAAAAACACCATTTTGAAGAATGAAATTAAACCCCGAATCTCATTCTAGTGTGTGTTTTTACATTTGGGTGGAAAAAAAATTCACCTCCTGGGCACAAAAATCCCTTACTCCGGCATCAGGAATTTTCTTCCCAACAAAATCTTGATTTTTAAAAATTATGATAAACACCATTTTTAAGGAAGAAATTCAACCCCGAATCTTATTCTGGTGTCCGTTTTTACATTTGGATGGGAAAAAAAATTTCACCTCCTGGGCACAAAAATCCCTGACTCCGGCATCAGGAATTTTCTTCCCCGGACACCAAAAAATTCTTGATTTTTAAAAGCTATGAAAAACATCATTTTTAAGAATGAAATTCAAGCCCGAATTTCATTCTGGTGTGCGTTTTTACATTTGGGTGGAAAATAATTTCACCTCCTGGGCACAAAAGTCCCTGACTCCGGCATCAGGAATTTTCTTCCCCGCACACCAAAAAAATCTTGAATTTAAAATCTATGAAAAACACCATTTTGAAGGACGAAATTCAACCCCGAATCTCATTCTGGTGTCTATTTATACATTTGGGTGGAAAAAAAATTTCACCTCCTGGGCACAAAAATCGCCGGGACTTAAAAACCTGGTTTTTTGAATTGTCTGGCCTGGACTTAGGGATTTTAAATTAAATTAAATAAAATTAAAGAAATTTGAAATTTGAAATTTGATATTTGAAATAATTTGAAATAATTTGAAATAATTTGAAATAATTTGAAATAATTTGAAATAATTTGAAATTTGAAATTTGAAATTTGAAATTTGAAATTTGAAATTTGAAATTTGAAATTTGAAATTTGAAATTTGAAATTTGAAATTTGAAATTTGAAATTTGAAATTTGAAATTTGAAATTTGAAATTTGAAATTTGAAATTTGCCTTGCCTTGCCTTGCTTTGCCTTGCCTTGCCTTGCCTTCGGCATCAGGAATTATCTTCCCCGGACACCAAAAAAATCTTCATTTTTAAAAACTATGAAAAACACCATTTTGAAGGACGAAATTCAACCGCAAATCTAATTCTGGCATCGGTTTTTACATTTGGGTCAAAAAAAATATTCACCTCCTGGACACAAAAATCACTGACCCTGGCATCTGGAATTTTCTTCCCCGGACACCAAAAAAATCTTGATTTTTAAAAGCAATGAAAAACACCATTTTTGAGAATGAAATTCAACCCCGAATCTCATTCTGGTGTCCGTTTTTAGATTTGGGTGGGGAAAAAATTTCACCTCCTGGGCACAAAAATCCCTGACCCCGGCATCAGGAATTTTCTTCCCCGCACACCAAAAAAATCTTGATTTTTAAATGCTATGAAAAATGACATTTTTAAGGACAAAAAGCAACCCCGAATCTCATTCTGGTGTCCGTTTTTAGATTTGAGTCAGAATTTTTTTTTCACCTCCTGGGCACAAAAATCGGCATAAGGAATTTTCTTACCCAGACACCTAAAAAATCTTGATTTTTAAAAGCTATGAAAACACCATTTTTAAGGATGAAATTCAACCCCGAATCTCATTCTGGTGTCCGTTTTTAGATTTTCGTAAAAAAAAACATTCACCTCCTGGGCACAAAAATCCCTGACTCCGGCATCACGAATTTTCTTCCCCGCACACCAAAAAAATCTTGAATTTAAAATCTATTAAAAACACCATTTTGAAGGACGAAATTAAACCCCGAATCTCATTCTGGTGTCTATTTATACATTTGGGTTGAAAAAAAATTTCACCTCCTGGGCACAAAAATCGCCGGGACTTAAAAACCTGGTTGTTTGAATTGTCTGGCCTGGACTGAGGGATTTTAAATTAAATTAAATAAAATTAAAGAAATTTGAAAATATGAAATTTGAAATTTGATATTTGAAATAATTTGAAATAATTTGAAATAATTTGAAATTTGAAATTTGAAATTTGAAATTTGAAATTTGAAATTTGAAATTTGAAATTTGAAATTTGAAATTTGAAATTTGAAATTTGAAATTTGAAATTTGAAATTTGAAATTTGCCTTGCCTTGCCTTGCTTTGCCTTGCCTTGCCTTGCCTTCGGCATCAGGAATTATCTTCCCCGGACACCAAAAAAATCTTCATTTTTAAAAACTATGAAAAACACCATTTTGAAGGACGAAATTCAACCGCAAATCTAATTCTGGCATCGGTTTTTACATTTGGGTCAAAAAAAATATTCACCTCCTGGACACAAAAATCACTGACCCTGGCATCTGGAATTTTCTTCCCCGGACACCAAAAAAATCTTGATTTTTAAAAGCAATGAAAAACACCATTTTTGAGAATGAAATTCAACCCCGAATCTCATTCTGGTGTCCGTTTTTTGATTTGGGTGGGAAAAAAATTTCACCTCCTGGGCACAAAAATCCCTGACCCCGGCATCAGGAATTTTCTTCCCCGCACACCAAAAAAATCTTGATTTTTAAATGCTATGAAAAATGACATTTTTAAGGACAAAAAGCAACCCCGAATCTCATTCTGGTGTCCGTTTTTAGATTTGAGTCAGAAAATTTTTTTCACCTCCTGGGCACAAAAATCGGCATAAGGAATTTTCTTACCCAGACACCTAAAAAATCTTGATTTTTAAAAGCTATGAAAACACCATTTTTAGGGATGAAATTCAACCCCGAATCTCATTCTGGTGTCCGTTTTTAGATTTTCGTAAAAAAAAAACATTCACCTCCTGGGCACAAAAATCCCTGACTCCGGCATCACGAATTTTCTTCCCCGCACACCAAAAAAATCTTGAATTTAAAATCTATGAAAAACACCATTTTGAAGGACGAAATTAAACCCCGAATCTCATTCTGGTGTCTATTTATACATTTGGGTTGAAAAAAAATTTCACCTCCTGGGCACAAAAATCGCCGGGACTTAAAAACCTGGTTGTTTGAATTGTCTGGCCTGGACTGAGGGATTTTAAATTAAATTAAATAAAATTAAAGAAATTTGAAATTTGAAATTTGAAATTTGAAATTTGAAATAATTTGAATTTGAAATTTGAAATTTGAAATTTGAAATTTGAAATTTGAAATTTGAAATTTGAAATTTGAAATTTGAAATTTGAAATTTGAAATTTGAAATTTGAAATTTGAAATTTGAAATTTGAAATTTGAAATTTGAAATTTGAAATTTGAAATTTGAAATTTGAAATTTGAAATTTGAAATTTGAAATTTGAAATTTGAAATTTGAAATTTGAAATTTGAAATTTGAAATTTGAAATTTGAAATTTGAAATTTGAAATTTGAAATTTGAAATTTGAAATTTGCCTTGCTTTGCCTTGCCTTGCCTTGCCTTCGGCATTAGGAATTTTCTTCCCCGGACACCAAAAAATTCTTAATTTTTAAAAGCTATGAAAAACACCATTTTGAAGAATGAAATTCAACCCCGAATCTCATTCTAGTGTGCGTTTTTACATTTGGGTGGAGAAAAATTTCACCTCCTGGGCACAAAAATCCCTGACTCCGGCATCAGGAATTTTCTTCCCAACAAAATCTTGATTTTTAAAAATTATGATAAACACCATTTTTAAGAAAGAAATTCAACCCCGAACCTCATTCTGGTGTCCGTTTTTACATTTGGGTGGAAAAAAAAATTTCACCTCCTGGGCACAAAAATCCCTGACTCCGGCATCAGGAATTTTCTTCCCCGGACACCAAAAAATTCTTGATTTTTAAAAGCTATGAAAAACATCATTTTTAAGAATGAAATTCAAGCCCGAATTTCATTCTGGTGTGTGTTTTTACATTTGGGTGGAAAGTAATTTCACCTCCTGGGCACAAAAATCCCTGACCCTGGCATCAGGAATTTTCTTCCCCGGACACGAAATAAATCTTGATTTTTAAAAGCTATGAAAAACACCATTTTTGAGAATGAAATTCACCCCCGAATCTCATTCTGGTGTTGGTTTTTAGATTTGGGGGTGGGAAAAAATTTCACCTCCTGGGCACAAAAATCCCTGACTCCGGCATCAGGAATTTTCTTCCCGGGACACCAAAAAATTCTTGATTTTTAAAAGCTATGAAAAACATCATTTTTAAGAAGGAAATTCAACCCCGAATCTCATTCTGGTGTGCGTTTTTACATTTGGGTGGAAAATAATTTCACCTCCTGGGCACAAAAGTCCCTGACCCCGGCATCAGGAATTTTCTTCCCCGGACACCAAAAAAAATCTTGATTTTTAAATGCTATGAAAAATGACATTTTTGAGAATGAAATTCAACCCCGAATCTCATTCTGGTGTCCGTTTTTAGATTTGGGTGGGGAAAAAATTTCACCTCCTGGGCACAAAAATCACTGACCCCGGTATCAGGAATTTTCTTCCCCGCACACCAAAAAAATCTTGATTTTTAAATGCTATGAAAAATGACATTTTTAAGGACAAAAAGCAACCCCGAATCTCATTCTAGTGTCCGTTTTTAGATTTGAGTCAGAAATTTTTTTTCACCTCCTGGGCACAAAAATCGGCATAAGGAATTTTCTTACCCAGACACCAAAAAAATCTTGATTTTTAAAAGCAATGAAAACACCATTTTTAAGGATGAAATTCAACCCCGAATCTCATTCTGGTGTCTGTTTTTAGATTTTCGTAAAAAAAAACATTCACCTCCTGGGCACAAAAATCCCTGACTCCGGCATCAGGAATTTTCTTCCCCGCACACCAAAAAAATCTTGAATTTAAAATCTATGAAAAACACCATTTTGAAGGACGAAATTCAACCCCGAATCTCATTCTGGTGTCTATTTATACATTTGGGTTGAAAAAAAATTTCACCTCCTGGGCACAAAAATCGCCGGGACTTAAAAACCTGGTTGTTTGAATTGTCTGGCCTGGACTGAGGGATTTTAAATTAAATTAAATAAAATTAAAGAAATTTGAAATTTGAAATTTTCAATTTGATATTTGAAATAATTTGAAATAATTTGAAATTTGAAATTTGAAATTTGAAATTTGAAATTTGAAATTTGAAATTTGAAATTTGAAATTTGAAATTTGAAATTTGAAATTTGAAATTTGAAATTTGAAATTTGAAATTTGAGATTTGAAATTTGAAATTTGATATTTGAAATTTGCCTTCCCTTGCCTTGCCTTGCCTTGCCTTGCCTTCGGCATTAGGAATTTTCTTCCCCGGACACCAAAAAATTCTTAATTTTTAAAAGCTATGAAAAACACCATTTTGAAGAATGAAATTAAACCCCGAATCTCATTCTAGTGTGTGTTTTTACATTTGGGTGGAAAAAAAATTCACCTCCTGGGCACAAAAATCCCTTACTCCGGCATCAGGAATTTTCTTCCCAACAAAATCTTGATTTTTAAAAATTATGATAAACACCATTTTTAAGGAAGAAATTCAACCCCGAATCTCATTCTGGTGTCCGTTTTTACATTTGGGTGGGAAAAAAAATTTCACCTCCTGGGCACAAAAATCCCTGACTCCTGCATCAGGAATTTTCTTCCCCGGACACCAAAAAATTCTTGATTTTTAAAAGCTATGAAAAACATCATTTTTAAGAATGAAATTCAAGCCCGAATTTCATTCTGATGTGCGTTTTTACATTTGGGTGGAAAATAATTTCACCTCCTGGGCACAAAAATCCCTGACTCCGGCATCACGAATTTTCTTCCCCGCACACCAAAAAAATCTTGAATTTAAAATCTATGAAAAACACCATTTTGAAGGACGAAATTCAACCCCGAATCTCATTCTGGTGTCTATTTATACATTTGGGTCGAAAAAAAATTTCACCTCCTGGGCACAAAAATCGCCGGGACTTAAAAACCTGGTTTTTTGAATTGTCTGGCCTGGACTTTGGGATTTTAAATTAAATTAAATAAAATTAAAGAAATTTGAAATTTGATATTTGATATTTGAAATAATTTGAAATAATTTGAAATAATTTGAAATAATTTGAAATAATTTGAAATAATTTGAAATTTGAAATTTGAAATTTGAAATTTGAAATTTGAAATTTGAAATTTGAAATTTGAAATTTGAAATTTGAAATTTGAAATTTGAAATTTGCCTTGCCATGCCTTGCTTTGCCTTGCCTTGTCTTGCCTTCGGCATCAGGAATTATCTTCCCCGGACACCAAAAAAATCTTCATTTTTAAAAACTATGAAAAACACCATTTTGAAGGACGAAATTCAACCGCAAATCTAATTCTGGCATCCGTTTTTACATTTGGGTCAAAAAAAATATTCACCTCATGGGCACAAAAATCCCTGACCCTGGCATCAGGAATTTTCTTCCCCGGACTCCAAAAAAATCTTGATTTTTAAAAGCAATGAAAAACACCATTTTTGAGAATGAAATTCAACCCCGAATCTCATTCTGGTGTCCGTTTTTAGATTTGGGTGGGGAAAAAATTTCACCTCCTGGGCACAAAAATCCCTGACCCCGGCATCAGGAATTTTCTTCCCCGCACACCAAAAAAATCTTGATTTTTAAATGCTATGAAAAATGACATTTTTAAGGACAAAAAGCAACCCCGAATCTCATTCTAGTGTCCGTTTTTAGATTTGAGTCAGAAATTTTTTTTCACCTCCTGGGCACAAAAATCGGCATAAGGAATTTTCTTACCCAGACACCAAAAAAATCTTGATTTTTAAAAGCAATGAAAACACCATTTTTAAGGATGAAATTCAACCCCGAATCTCATTCTGGTGTCTGTTTTTAGATTTTCGTAAAAAAAAACATTCACCACCTGGGCACAAAAATCCCTGACTCCGGCATCAGGAATTTTCTTCCCCGCACACCAAAAAAATCTTGAATTTAAAATCTATGAAAAACACCATTTTGAAGGACGAAATTCAACCCCGAATCTCATTCTGGTGTCTATTTATACATTTGGGTTGAAAAAAAATTTCACCTCCTGTGCACAAAAATCGCCGGGACTTAAAAACCTGGTTGTTTGAATTGTCTGGCCTGGACTGAGGGATTTTAAATTAAATTAAATAAAATTAAAGAAATATGAAATTTGAAATTTGAAATTTGAAATTTGAAATAATTTGAATTTGAAATTTGAAATTTGAAATTTGAAATTTGAAATTTGAAATTTGAAATTTGAAATTTGAAATTTGAAATTTGAAATTTGAAATTTGAAATTTGAAATTTGAAATTTGAAATTTGAAATTTGAAATTTGAAATTTGAAATTTGAAATTTGAAATTTGAAATTTGAAATTTGAAATTTGCCTTGCTTTGCCTTGCCTTGCCTTGCCTTCGGCATTAGGAATTTTCTTCCCCGGACACCAAAAAACTCTTAATTTTTAAAAGCTATGAAAAACACCATTTTGAAGAATGAAATTCAACCCCGAATCTCATTCTAGTGTGCGTTTTTACATTTGGGTGGAGAAAAATTTCACCTCCTGGGCACAAAAATCCCTTACTCCGGCATCAGGAATTTTCTTCCCAAAAAAATCTTGATTTTTAAAAATTATGATAAACACCATTTTTAAGGAAGAAATTCAACCCCGAATCTCATTCTGGTGTCCGTTTTTACATTTGGGTGGGGAAAAAAATTTCACCTCCTGGGCACAAAAATCCCTGACTCCGGCATCAGGAATTATCTTCCCCGGACACCAAAAAAATCTTCATTTTTAAAAACTATGAAAAACACCATTTTGAAGGACGAAATTCAACCGCAAATCTAATTCTGGCATCCGTTTTTACATTTGGGTCAAAAAAAATATTCACCTCCTGGACACAAAAATCACTGACCCTGGCATCTGGAATTTTCTTCCCCGGACACCAAAAAAATCTTGATTTTTAAAAGCAATGAAAAACACCATTTTTGAGAATGAAATTCAACCCCGAATCTCATTCTGGTGTCCGTTTTTAGATTTGGGTGGGAAAAAAATTTCACCTCCTGGGCACAAAAATCCCTGACTCCAGCATCAGGAATTTTCTTCCCCGGACACCAAAAAATTCTTGATTTTTAAAAGCTATGAAAAACATCATTTTTAAGAATGAAATTCAAGCCCGAATTTCATTCTGGTGTGCGTTTTTACATTTGGGTGGAAAATAATTTCACCTCCTGGGCACAAAAGTCCCTGACTCCGGCATCAGGAATTTTCTTCCCCGCACACCAAAAAAATCTTGAATTTAAAATCTATGAAAAACACCATTTTGAAGGACGAAATTCAACCCCGAATCTCATTCTGGTGTCTATTTATACATTTGGGTCGAAAAAAAATTTCACCTCCTGGGCACAAAAATCGCCGGGACTTAAAAACGTGGTTTTTTGAATTGTCTGGCCTGGACTTTGGGATTTTAAATTAAATTAAATAAAATTAAAGAAATTTGAAATTTGAAATTTGATATTTGAAATAATTTGAAATAATTTGAAATAATTTGAAATAATTTGAAATAATTTGAAATTTGAAATTTGAAATTTGAAATTTGAAATTTGAAATTTGAAATTTGAAATTTGAAATTTGAAATTTGAAATTTGAAATTTGAAATTTGCCTTGCTTTGCCTTGCCTTGCCTTGCCTTCGGCATCAGGAATTATCTTCCCCGGACACCAAAAAAATCTTCATTTTTAAAAACTATGAAAAACACCATTTTGAAGGACGAAATTCAACTGCAAATCTAATTCTGGCATCGGTTTTTACATTTGGGTCAAAAAAAATATTCACCTCCTGGACACAAAAATCACTGACCCTGGCATCTGGAATTTTCTTCCCCGGACACCAAAAAAATCTTGATTTTTAAAAGCAATGAAAAACACCATTTTTGAGAATGAAATTCAACCCCGAATCTCATTCTGGTGTCCGTTTTTAGATTTGGGTGGGAAAAAAATTTCACCTCCTGGGCACAAAAATCCCTGACCCCGGCATCAGGAATTTTCTTCCCCGCACACCAAAAAAATCTTGATTTTTAAATGCTATGAAAAATGACATTTTTAAGGACAAAAAGCAACCCCGAATCTCATTCTGGTGTCCGTTTTTAGATTTGAGTCAGAAAAATTTTTTCACCTCCTGGGCACAAAAATCGGCATAAGGAATTTTCTTACCCAGACACCTAAAAAATCTTGATTTTTAAAAGCTATGAAAACACCATTTTTAAGGATGAAATTCAACCCCGAATCTCATTCTGGTGTCCGTTTTTAGATTTTCGTAAAAAAAAACATTCACCTCCTGGGCACAAAAATCCCTGACTCCGGCATCACGAATTTTCTTCCCCGCACACCAAAAAAATCTTGAATTTAAAATCTATTAAAAACACCATTTTGAAGGACGAAATTAAACCCCGAATCACATTCTGGTGTCTATTTATACATTTGGGTTGAAAAAAAATTTCACCTCCTGGGCACAAAAATCGCCGGGACTTAAAAACCTGGTTGTTTGAATTGTCTGGCCTGGACTGAGGGATTTTAAATTAAATTAAATAAAATTAAAGAAATTTGAAATTTGAAATTTGAAATTTGAAATTTGAAATAATTTGAATTTGAAATTTGAAATTTGAAATTTGAAATTTGAAATTTGAAATTTGAAATTTGAAATTTGAAATTTGAAATTTGAAATTTGAAATTTGAAATTTGAAATTTGAAATTTGAAATTTGAAATTTGAAATTTGAAATTTGAAATTTGAAATTTGAAATTTGAAATTTGAAATTTGAAATTTGAAATTTGAAATTTGAAATTTGAAATTTGAAATTTGAAATTTGAAATTTGAAATTTGAAATTTGAAATTTGCCTTGCTTTGCCTTGCCTTGCCTTGCCTTCGGCATTAGGAATTTTCTTCCCCGGACACCAAAAAATTCTTAATTTTTAAAAGCTATGAAAAACACCATTTTGAAGAATGAAATTCAACCCCGAATCTCATTCTAGTGTGCGTTTTTACATTTGGGTGGAGAAAAATTTCACCTCCTGGGCACAAAAATCCCTGACTCCGGCATCAGGAATTTTCTTCCCAACAAAATCTTGATTTTTAAAAATTATGATAAACACCATTTTTAAGAAAGAAATTCAACCCCGAACCTCATTCTGGTGTCCGTTTTTACATTTGGGTGGAAAAAAAAATTTCACCTCCTGGGCACAAAAATCCCTGACTCCGGCATCAGGAATTTTCTTCCCCGGACACCAAAAAATTCTTGATTTTTAAAAGCTATGAAAAACATCATTTTTAAGAATGAAATTCAAGCCCGAATTTCATTCTGGTGTGTGTTTTTACATTTGGGTGGAAAGTAATTTCACCTCCTGGGCACAAAAATCCCTGACCCTGGCATCAGGAATTTTCTTCCCCGGACACGAAATAAATCTTGATTTTTAAAAGCTATGAAAAACACCATTTTTGAGAATGAAATTCACCCCCGAATCTCATTCTGGTGTTGGTTTTTAGATTTGGGGGTGGGAAAAAATTTCACCTCCTGGGCACAAAAATCCCTGACTCCGGCATCAGGAATTTTCTTCCCGGGACACCAAAAAATTCTTGATTTTTAAAAGCTATGAAAAACATCATTTTTAAGAAGGAAATTCAACCCCGAATCTCATTCTGGTGTGCGTTTTTACATTTGGGTGGAAAATAATTTCACCTCCTGGGCACAAAAGTCCCTGACCCCGGCATCAGGAATTTTCTTCCCCGGACACCAAAAAAAATCTTGATTTTTAAATGCTATGAAAAATGACATTTTTGAGAATGAAATTCAACCCCGAATCTCATTCTGGTGTCCGTTTTTAGATTTGGGTGGGGAAAAAATTTCACCTCCTGGGCACAAAAATCACTGACCCCGGCATCAGGAATTTTCTTCCCCGCACACCAAAAAAATCTTGATTTTTAAATGCTATGAAAAATGACATTTTTAAGGACAAAAAGCAACCCCGAATCTCATTCTAGTGTCCGTTTTTAGATTTGAGTCAGAAATTTTTTTTCACCTCCTGGGCACAAAAATCGGCATAAGGAATTTTCTTACCCAGACACCAAAAAAATCTTGATTTTTAAAAGCAATGAAAACACCATTTTTAAGGATGAAATTCAACCCCGAATCTCATTCTGGTGTCTGTTTTTAGATTTTCGTAAAAAAAAACATTCACCTCCTGGGCACAAAAATCCCTGACTCCGGCATCAGGAATTTTCTTCCCCGCACACCAAAAAAATCTTGAATTTAAAATCTATGAAAAACACCATTTTGAAGGACGAAATTCAACCCCGAATCTCATTCTGGTGTCTATTTATACATTTGGGTTGAAAAAAAATTTCACCTCCTGGGCACAAAAATCGCCGGGACTTAAAAACCTGGTTGTTTGAATTGTCTGGCCTGGACTGAGGGATTTTAAATTAAATTAAATAAAATTAAAGAAATTTGAAATTTGAAATTTTCAATTTGATATTTGAAATAATTTGAAATAATTTGAAATAATTTGAAATTTGAAATTTGAAATTTGAAATTTGAAATTTGAAATTTGAAATTTGAAATTTGAAATTTGAAATTTGAAATTTGAAATTTGAAATTTGAAATTTGAAATTTGAAATTTGAGATTTGAAATTTGAAATTTGATATTTGAAATTTGCCTTCCCTTGCCTTGCCTTGCCTTGCCTTGCCTTCGGCATTAGGAATTTTCTTCCCCGGACACCAAAAAATTCTTAATTTTTAAAAGCTATGAAAAACACCATTTTGAAGAATGAAATTAAACCCCGAATCTCATTCTAGTGTGTGTTTTTACATTTGGGTGGAAAAAAAATTCACCTCCTGGGCACAAAAATCCCTTACTCCGGCATCAGGAATTTTCTTCCCAACAAAATCTTGATTTTTAAAAATTATGATAAACACCATTTTTAAGGAAGAAATTCAACCCCGAATCTCATTCTGGTGTCCGTTTTTACATTTGGGTGGGAAAAAAAATTTCACCTCCTGGGCACAAAAATCCCTGACTCCTGCATCAGGAATTTTCTTCCCCGGACACCAAAAAATTCTTGATTTTTAAAAGCTATGAAAAACATCATTTTTAAGAATGAAATTCAAGCCCGAATTTCATTCTGATGTGCGTTTTTACATTTGGGTGGAAAATAATTTCACCTCCTGGGCACAAAAATCCCTGACTCCGGCATCACGAATTTTCTTCCCCGCACACCAAAAAAATCTTGAATTTAAAATCTATGAAAAACACCATTTTGAAGGACGAAATTCAACCCCGAATCTCATTCTGGTGTCTATTTATACATTTGGGTCGAAAAAAATTTCACCTCCTGGGCACAAAAATCGCCGGGACTTAAAAACCTGGTTTTTTGAATTGTCTGGCCTGGACTTTGGGATTTTAAATTAAATTAAATAAAATTAAAGAAATTTGAAATTTGATATTTGATATTTGAAATAATTTGAAATAATTTGAAATAATTTGAAATAATTTGAAATAATTTGAAATAATTTGAAATTTGAAATTTGAAATTTGAAATTTGAAATTTGAAATTTGAAATTTGAAATTTGAAATTTGAAATTTGAAATTTGAAATTTGAAATTTGCCTTGCCATGCCTTGCTTTGCCTTGCCTTGTCTTGCCTTCGGCATCAGGAATTATCTTCCCCGGACACCAAAAAAATCTTCATTTTTAAAAACTATGAAAAACACCATTTTGAAGGACGAAATTCAACCGCAAATCTAATTCTGGCATCCGTTTTTACATTTGGGTCAAAAAAAATATTCACCTCATGGGCACAAAAATCCCTGACCCTGGCATCAGGAATTTTCTTCCCCGGACTCCAAAAAAATCTTGATTTTTAAAAGCAATGAAAAACACCATTTTTGAGAATGAAATTCAACCCCGAATCTCATTCTGGTGTCCGTTTTTAGATTTGGGTGGGGAAAAAATTTCACCTCCTGGGCACAAAAATCCCTGACCCCGGCATCAGGAATTTTCTTCCCCGCACACCAAAAAAATCTTGATTTTTAAATGCTATGAAAAATGACATTTTTAAGGACAAAAAGCAACCCCGAATCTCATTCTAGTGTCCGTTTTTAGATTTGAGTCAGAAATTTTTTTTCACCTCCTGGGCACAAAAATCGGCATAAGGAATTTTCTTACCCAGACACCAAAAAAATCTTGATTTTTAAAAGCAATGAAAACACCATTTTTAAGGATGAAATTCAACCCCGAATCTCATTCTGGTGTCTGTTTTTAGATTTTCGTAAAAAAAAACATTCACCACCTGGGCACAAAAATCCCTGACTCCGGCATCAGGAATTTTCTTCCCCGCACACCAAAAAAATCTTGAATTTAAAATCTATGAAAAACACCATTTTGAATGACGAAATTCAACCCCGAATCTCATTCTGGTGTCTATTTATACATTTGGGTTGAAAAAAAATTTCACCTCCTGTGCACAAAAATCGCCGGGACTTAAAAACCTGGTTGTTTGAATTGTCTGGCCTGGACTGAGGGATTTTAAATTAAATTAAATAAAATTAAAGAAATATGAAATTTGAAATTTGAAATTTGAAATTTGAAATCATTTGAATTTGAAATTTGAAATTTGAAATTTGAAATTTGAAATTTGAAATTTGAAATTTGAAATTTGAAATTTGAAATTTGAAATTTGAAATTTGAAATTTGAAATTTGAAATTTGAAATTTGAAATTTGAAATTTGAAATTTGAAATTTGAAATTTGAAATTTGAAATTTGAAATTTGAAATTTGAAATTTGAAATTTGAAATTTGAAATTTGAAATTTGAAATTTGCCTTGCTTTGCCTTGCCTTGCCTTGCCTTCGGCATTAGGAATTTTCTTCCCCGGACACCAAAAAACTCTTAATTTTTAAAAGCTATGAAAAACACCATTTTGAAGAATGAAATTCAACCCCGAATCTCATTCTAGTGTGCGTTTTTACATTTGGGTGGAGAAAAATTTCACCTCCTGGGCACAAAAATCCCTGACTCCGGCATCAGGAATTTTCTTCCCAACAAAATCTTGATTTTTAAAAATTATGATAAACACCATTTTTAAGAAAGAAATTCAACCCCGAACCTCATTCTGGTGTCCGTTTTTACATTTGGGTGGAAAAAAAAATTTCACCTCCTGGGCACAAAAATCCCTGACTCCGGCATCAGGAATTTTCTTCCCCGGACACCAAAAAATTCTTGATTTTTAAAAGCTATGAAAAACATCATTTTTAAGAATGAAATTCAAGCCCGAATTTCATTCTGGTGTGTGTTTTTACATTTGGGTGGAAAGTAATTTCACCTCCTGGGCACAAAAATCCCTGACTCCGGCATCACGAATTTTCTTCCCCGCAAACCAAAAAAATCTTGAATTTAAAATCTATTAAAAACACCATTTTGAAGGACGAAATTAAACCCCGAATCTCATTCTGGTGTCTATTTATACATTTGGGTTGAAAAAAAATTTCACCTCCTGGGCACAAAAATCGCCGGGACTTAAAAACCTGGTTGTTTGAATTGTCTGGCCTGGACTGAGGGATTTTAAATTAAATTAAATAAAATTAAAGAAATTTGAAATTTGAAATTTGATATTTGAAATAATTTGAAATAATTTGAAATAATTTGAAATTTGAAATTTGAAATTTGAAATTTGAAATTTGAAATTTGAAATTTGAAATTTGAAATTTGAAATTTGAAATTTGAAATTTGAAATTTGAAATTTGAAATTTGAAATTTGAAATTTGAAATTTGAAATTTGAAATTTGAAATTTGAAATTTGAAATTTGAAATTTGAAATTTGAAATTTGAAATTTGAAATTTGCCTTGCTTTGCCTTGCCTTGCCTTGCCTTCGGCATTAGGAATTTTCTTCCCCGGACACCAAAAAATTCTTAATTTTTAAAAGCTATGAAAAACACCATTTTGAAGAATGAAATTCAACCCCGAATCTCATTCTAGTGTGCGTTTTTACATTTGGGTGGAGAAAAATTTCACCTCCTGGGCACAAAAATCCCTGACTCCGGCATCAGGAATTTTCTTCCCAACAAAATCTTGATTTTTAAAAATTATGATAAACACCATTTTTAAGAAAGAAATTCAACCCCGAACCTCATTCTGGTGTCCGTTTTTACATTTGGGTGGAAAAAAAAATTTCACCTCCTGGGCACAAAAATCCCTGACTCCGGCATCAGGAATTTTCTTCCCCGGACACCAAAAAAATCTTGATTTTTAAATGCTATGAAAAATGACATTTTTGAGAATGAAATTCAACCCCGAATCTCATTCTGGTGTCCGTTTTTAGATTTGGGTGGGGAAAAAATTTCACCTCCTGGGCACAAAAATCCCTGACCCCGGCATCAGGAATTTTCTTCCCCGCACACCAAAAAAATCTTGATTTTTAAATTTTAATTTAATTTAATTTAATAACATTTATATACCGCCCTTCTCCCTGAGGACTCAGGGCGGTTCACAGGGCAGAATAAAATAACCAATACAAACATTAAAAACAGATTAAACAATTGCCCTAGTTAAAAACAATATGATACAACGCTAAAAACCCCCAGAAAAATTAAAAAACAAAAAATAAAACAACCCCAACACTCCCCCTCAGGCTAGGCCGGCTTGTACAAACAAAAATGTCTTGAGATCGCGGCGAAAGGAGCGAAGATCGGGCGCCATCCGGAGCTCTACCGGTAGCTGATTCCACAGCTCCGGAGCGCCCACAGAGAAGGATCTCCCCCTGGGGGCCACCAATCGACATTCTCTGATCGGTGGCACCCTGAGGAGGCCCTCTCTGTGGGAACGCACAGGGCGCAGGGAGCTTGATGCCGGCAGCAGATGTTCCCTGAGGTACTCCGGCCCCATGCCATGGAGTGCTTTGAATACCGTTACCAGTACCTTGAATCTCACCCGGAAGACAACTGGCAACCAATGCAGCTCACGGAGCAGAGGTGTAACGTGGGAGTATCGGGAGACTCCCAACACCACTCTCGCGGCTGCATTCTGTACCAGTTGGAGCTTCCGAGTGGTCCTCAAGGGCAGCCCCATGTAGAGAGCGTTGCAGTAGTCCAGACGAGAGGACACGAGCGCATGAGTGACCGTGCACAGATCATCCCGGCTAAGATAGGGCCGCAACTGACGCACCAGGCGAACCTGTGCAAAGGCCCCCCTAGTCACGGCTCCTATATGATCTTCCAAGGTGAGCCGTGAATCTAGGAGGACCCCCAAGTTGCGAGCCCTATCTACGGGGGGTAATAATTCACCCCCCATAGTTAGAGGTGGAATGTCCGAATAAACCCGGGATGAAGATATGCAAAGCCACTCAGTCTTGTCGGGGTTGAGCTGGAGTCTGTTCCTCCCCATCCAGACCCGAACCGCCTCCAGGCAACGGGACATCACGTCGAGGGCATCACTGGGGTGGTTTGGGGTCGAAAAGAAAAGTTGGGTATCATCAGCGTACTGATGATACCCAACTCCAAAGCCACGAATGATCTCACCCAGCGGCTTCATATAGATGTTGAACAGGAGAGGCGAGAGGACCGACCCCTGAGGAACTCCACAAATGAGAGACCTCGCGGTCGACCTCTGCCCCCCTGCCAACACCGACTGCGAACGTCCCAAGAGATAGGAGGAGAACCACCGTAAAACTGTGCCTCCCACTCCCAATCCCCTGAGACGCCGCAGCAAGATACCATGGTCGATGGTATCGAAAGCCGCCGAGAGGTCTAATAGGACTAGGACAGAGGAATGCCCCCTGTCCCGAGCCCTCCAGAGATCATTCACCAGCGCGACCAATGCCGTCTCCGTGCTGTGCCCGGGCCTGAAACCCGATTGGTACGGGTCTAGATAATCCGCTTCATCCAGGACCAGAGGGAGCTGATGCGCCACCACACTCTCAACAACCTTCGCAAGAAAGCGAAGGTTGGAGACAGGACGAAAGTTATTCAATACAGCAGGGTCCAGGGCAGGCTTCTTGAGGAGAGGCCTCACCACCGCCTCCTTCAAGACGGCGGGGAAGATACCCTCACTCAAAGAAGCCGATATAACTGCCTGGAACCAGCTGCGTGTCCTCTCCCGGGCTGCATAAACCAGCCAGGAAGGGCACGGGTCCAATAAACATGTGGTGGTGCTCAGCCTCCCCATGATCCTGTCCACTTCCTCCGGAGTCACAGAATCAAACTCCTCCCAGATGATATCGACAAGACCACCCGTGTCCTGATCGTCGACTCTGCCCAGTCAGAGTCCAGACCGGTCCGAATCCGAGCGATTTTGTCCGACAGATGTTGGTTAAACTCCTCGGCACGGCCCTGCAAGGGATCCTCCCTCACCTCCTGATTTAGGAGGGAGCGAGTCACCCTAAACAGGGCGGCCGGACGATTATCTGCGGACGCGATAAGGGTGGCGAAGTGGTTAGACCTCGCCTCCCTTATCGCAGCGAGATAAGACCTAATGTAGGCTCTTAGTCGCAATCGGTCGGATTCGGATCGGCTGGACCTCCAACCGCTCTCTAGGCCCCGTCTCCGACGCTTCATCTCCCGAAGCTCCGCAGAGAACCATGGAGCTCGACGGGATCTGCACCGGGTCAGGGGCCGCAGGGGTACAACTCGATCAAGAGCCTCAGTGGCCGTCCTTTCCCAGGCTTCCACTAAGGCATCTGCCGAGCTGTGAGCAAGGGAGGCAGGTGGGGACCCCAGAGCTGTCTGGAACCTCTGGGGATCCATTAAGCGTCTGGGGCGGTACCATTTAATTGGTTCCAAACACCCACGGCGGGGGGTGGCAAAACGGAAGACCAGTCGCAGGAGATGATGATCGGTCCATGACAGGGGCATAATAATTGGAGAGCCCCCACCAAGATCATCTAACCACTGTCCAGATAAAAAAACTAGGTCAAGGGTGTGGCCTCCCTCATGAGTCGGTCCCGAAATTACCTGCGTCAGGTCCATGGCCGTCATGGAAGCCATGAACTCCCGGGCCAACTCAGATGATCCTCCCAGCGATGGTAGGTTGAAATCCCCCAAAACTATAAGTTTCGGGAACTCAACCACCAGCGCAGAGAGGACATCGAGCAGCTCAGGCAGGGCTGCTGCTGCATGACTAGGCGAAAGGTACACCAGCAGCAAGCCCAACTGCGCACCAGGGCCGCATCTCAAAAAGAGAGACTCACACCCGACTATCTGAGGAACAGTGGCCTCCCGCGGACACAAGGTCTCCCTCACAACAACAGCCACACCCCCACCCCTACCCTGAGCCCGAGGCCGGTGCAGCACCCGGAAACCTGGTGGGCAAAGATCAACCAGAGGAATCCCGCCCTCTGGGCCCAACCAAGTCTCCGTGATGCACGCCAGGTCCGCCTGCTCACCCTCGACCAGATCACGAACGAGAGGAGCCTTATTAGCGACGGACCTGGCGTTCAAATACACCAGCCGGAGCTCAGGGGGCTGCACACCCTCACTCCCGGGACCTTGGGGTAGAGCCAGAGGGTCGGAGTGCCTCACCGCTTGTAAGTAGCGGAGAGGCCTTCCCTGAGATCGATACGGCCCTCTGCTCCTCCATCTGCTGCCATTCCCTGATGTCGTGGGAATAGGTAGCCCCACGACCAGCCCTGGAGCCCCGGAGGTGACCGACCCCCGCTCCTCCCCCCAGCGATCTCCATCGGCCCTAGCCAGAACAGCGGTAGTTGGATAGCCCCCCTTATCCAAACAACCAAAAGAACCCTCCCGCTTCCCTAACCCCCTAAAAAATTTTGAAAGAAAAATAATCAGGGGCCTCTTATTAGGTCTACGACGAAGGCCCCTACCCGTGCCCAGCCAACTCTCAGGGTCCCAATAAATGGGCCCTTCCTCGAGGTTATAATCGGCTGGCAAGGCGGGTCGCACCCAGGAGGGGGGAGCACCCCTGAGGGCGCATAAGTCCGTGGACGAATATTTAAAGGAAGGCATAAATAGCAGTCCGAATCGTAGGCAGTCCATAGATGATAGTCCATGAGGAGGATCTATTCGGAGAGGGAGTCCCAGGCCTCCGTCCAGCCGCTGCCACTCAGCTGGATAAGCCCCCCGGGCAGGCCTACCACCGTCCTCTCACTACGGTTACAGAGCCAATTCTCGGGGGGAGGATGGAAGTCTGGAGCAACCCCACTGGGTATGGCCTGCCCCATAGAGCTCTCACCTCTAGGGGCAGGAGATGTAAATTCGGCCATCCTCTCACAATGGCCCATACCCAGAATTCTCTGTCCTTTGGGGTATAAGGGGCAATGCGCAGTCGATTGTAAAAAACAAAAACAAACCATCATAGTCAATTCTGATGACAGCCAAGACCCCCGTTGTCTCGTCATTCCCAGAGGTTGTAACTGACCACCAGTCCATAGGCCCTCAGTTTGATAATTATTGGGGCCTTCCAGACTGTGGTCAACAAAGATTGGCTCCCCCAGGTCCATTAAATTCCCCGCCGATCTTCCAAAGTCCTTCAAAATGGCCCAAGTCCACAAGGCCCCACTGGGCTCCACCGGGATCAACCGGCTAGCCCAGGAACCTTCAGGGCCATCAGAAGCAGTGGGGGTGCCAACCCATCTGGGATATGCAAAACCAACCGGGGGGCCGGCAAACCGGGCATAACACCATCGCTGAGTCATCGAAGCCGCTGCCGCTGAGCCGCTATGGACACAGCCGCCGCCATCACCGTAGCCACCGTAGCCATCAGAACGCCGCCAAGGCCGCAAACAATCCGGGAAGAGCCACCGCCACCGCCGATAAGAAACGGACCAAAAAGGTCCAGGAGGCAGAGGGACAAACGGTTCGATAAAAGCAGGCCAAACCACAATAATCGATGGTAAAGTGGCCCGAAAACGGCCCGGGAACAACGCCGCCGCCGCCGCCGCCGCCGTCGTCGTCGCCATTAGGCTGATGCAGGCAGAAAGCAGGCAGAAAGCAGAGGCAGGTCGGTCGAAAAGAAAGCGGTAGAAAAGGCAGGCCACGCAGGTCGCAAACAGCTCCGTCGCCGCCGCCGTAGCACCGCCGCCGCCAGCCGCCGGGAACTCCAAACGCCGCCGAAGAAGCCAAGACCGCCCGACATAGCCGGAAACTCCCGACGACCAGCTGAGCAGCTGAGCAGAAAGCAAACCGGCAGCCCAGCGAAACGCCGGTCAAGCTGGTAAAAAGACCTAGACAGTTGCAAAATTCATTGCTGCCACCCTTCCCCCAGCCCAGGGCATAAAGAAAAAAGCCCTGAGGGGCTCCTAAGACGCCTATCTTCTCGGACCTGCAGAGCTCAACCTCACACGGCCGCCCGCACGTCCACCATCTTCATTTTTTATGCTATGAAAAATGACATTTTTAAGGACAAAAAGCAACCCCGAATCTCATTCTAGTGTCCGTTTTTAGATTTGAGTCAGAATTTTTTTTTCACCTCCTGGGCACAAAAATCGGCATAAGGAATTTTCTTACCCAGACACCAAAAAAATCTTGATTTTTAAAAGCAATGAAAACACCATTTTTAAGGATGAAATTCAACCCCGAATCTCATTCTGGTGTCTGTTTTTAGATTTTCGTAAAAAAAAACATTCACCTCCTGGGCACAAAAATCCCTGACTCCGGCATCAGGAATTTTCTTCCCCGCACACCAAAAAAATCTTGAATTTAAAATCTATGAAAAACACCATTTTGAAGGACGAAATTCAACCCCGAATCTCATTCTGGTGTCTATTTATACATTTGGGTTGAAAAAAAATTTCACCTCCTGGGCACAAAAATCGCCGGGACTTAAAAACCTGGTTGTTTGAATTGTCTGGCCTGGACTGAGGGATTTTAAATTAAATTAAATAAAATTAAAGAAATTTGAAATTTGAAATTTGAAATTTGAAATTTGAAATAATTTGAATTTGAAATTTGAAATTTGAAATTTGAAATTTGAAATTTGAAATTTGAAATTTGAAATTTGAAATTTGAAATTTGAAATTTGAAATTTGAAATTTGAAATTTGAAATTTGAAATTTGAAATTTGAAATTTGAAATTTGAAATTTGCCTTGCCTTGCTTTGCCTTGCCTTGCCTTGCCTTCGGCATTAGGAATTTTCTTCCCCGGACACCAAAAAATACTTAATTTTTAAAAGCTATGAAAAACACCATTTTTAAGAATGAAATTCAACCCCGAATCTCATTCTAGTGTGCGTTTTTACATTTGGGTGGAAAAAAATTTCACCTCCTGGGCACAAAAACCCCTGACTCCGGCATCAGGAATTTTCTTCCCAACAAAATCTTGATTTTTAAAAATTATGATAAACACCATTTTTAAGAAAGAAATTCAACCCCGAACCTCATTCTGGTGTCCGTTTTTACATTTGGGTGGAAAAAAAAATTTCACCTCCTGGGCACAAAAATCCCTGACTCCGGCATCAGGAATTTTCTTCCCCGGACACCAAAAAATTCTTGATTTTTAAAAGCTATGAAAAACATCATTTTTAAGAATGAAATTCAAGCCCGAATTTCATTCTGATGTGCGTTTTTACATTTGGGTGGAAAATAATTTCACCTCCTGGGCACAAAAGTCCCTGACTCCGGCATCAGGAATTTTCTTCCCCGCACACCAAAAAAATCTTGAATTTAAAATCTATGAAAAACACCATTTTGAAGGACGAAATTCAACCCCGAATCTCATTCTGGTGTCTATTTATACATTTGGGTCGAAAAAAAATTTCACCTCCTGGGCACAAAAATCGCCGGGACTTAAAAACCTGGTTTTTTGAATTGTCTGGCCTGGACTTTGGGATTTTAAATTAAATTAAATAAAGTTAAAGAAATTTGAAATTTGAAATTTGATATTTGAAATAATTTGAAATAATTTGAAATAATTTGAAATAATTTGAAATAATTTGAAATAATTTGAAATTTGAAATTTGAAATTTGAAATTTGAAATTTGAAATTTGAAATTTGAAATTTGAAATTTGAAATTTGAAATTTGAAATTTGAAATTTGAAATTTGAAATTTGAAATTTGAAATTTGAAATTTGAAATTTGCCTTGCCTTGCCTTGCTTTGCCTTGCCTTGCCTTGCCTTCGGCATCAGGAATTATCTTCCCCGGACACCAAAAAAATCTTCATTTTTAAAAACTATGAAAAACACCATTTTGAAGGACGAAATTCAACCGCAAATCTAATTCTGGCATCCGTTTTTACATTTGGGTCAAAAAAAATATTCACCTCCTGGGCACAAAAATCCCTGACCCTGGCATCAGGAATTTTCTTCCCCGGACTCCAAAAAAATCTTGATTTTTAAAAGCAATGAAAAACACCATTTTTGAGAATGAAATTCAACCCCGAATCTCATTCTGGTGTCCGTTTTTAGATTTGGGTGGGGAAAAAATTTCACCTCCTGGGCACAAAAATCCCTGACCCCGGCATCAGGAATTTTCTTCCCCGCACACCAAAAAAATCTTGATTTTTAAATGCTATGAAAAATGACATTTTTAAGGACAAAAAGCAACCCCGAATCTCATTCTAGTGTCCGTTTTTAGATTTGAGTCAGAAATTTTTTTTCACCTCCTGGGCACAAAAATCGGCATAAGGAATTTTCTTACCCAGACACCAAAAAATCTTGATTTTTAAAAGCAATGAAAACACCATTTTTAAGGATGAAATTCAACCCCGAATCTCATTCTGGTGTCTGTTTTTAGATTTTCGTAAAAAAAAAACATTCACCTCCTGGGCACAAAAATCCCTGACTCCGGCATCAGGAATTTTCTTCCCCGCACACCAAAAAAATCTTGAATTTAAAATCTATGAAAAACACCATTTTGAAGGACGAAATTCAACCCCGAATCTCATTCTGGTGTCTATTTATACATTTGGGTTGAAAAAAAATTTCACCTCCTGGGCACAAAAATCGCCGGGACTTAAAAACCTGGTTGTTTGAATTGTCTGGCCTGGACTGAGGGATTTTAAATTAAATTAAATAAAATTAAAGAAATATGAAATTTGAAATTTGAAATTTGAAATTTGAAATAATTTGAATTTGAAATTTGAAATTTGAAATTTGAAATTTGAAATTTGAAATTTGAAATTTGAAATTTGAAATTTGAAATTTGAAATTTGAAATTTGAAATTTGAAATTTGAAATTTGAAATTTGAAATTTGAAATTTGAAATTTGAAATTTGAAATTTGAAATTTGAAATTTGAAATTTGCCTTGCTTTGCCTTGCCTTGCCTTGCCTTCGGCATTAGGAATTTTCTTCCCCGGACACCAAAAAATTCTTAATTTTTAAAAGCTATGAAAAACACCATTTTGAAGAATGAAATTCAACCCCGAATCTCATTCTAGTGTGCGTTTTTACATTTGGGTGGAGAAAAATTTCACCTCCTGGGCACAAAAATCCCTGACTCCGGCATCAGGAATTTTCTTCCCCGGACACCAAAAAATTCTTGATTTTTAAAAGCTATGAAAAACATCATTTTTAAGAATGAAATTCAAGCCCGAATTTCATTCTGGTGTGTGTTTTTACATTTGGGTGGAAAGTAATTTCACCTCCTGGGCACAAAAATCCCTGACCCTGGCATCAGGAATTTTCTTCCCCGGACACGAAATAAATCTTGATTTTTAAAAGCTATGAAAAACACCATTTTTGAGAATGAAATTCAACCCCGAATCTCATTCTGGTGTCCGTTTTTAGATTTGGGTGGGGAAAAAATTTCACCTCCTGGGCACAAAAATCACTGACCCCGGCATCAGGAATTTTCTTCCCCGCACACCAAAAAAATCTTGATTTTTAAATGCTATGAAAAATGACATTTTTAAGGACAAAAAGCAACCCCGAATCTCATTCTAGTGTCCGTTTTTAGATTTGAGTCAGAAATTTTTTTTCACCTCCTGGGCACAAAAATCGGCATAAGGAATTTTCTTACCCAGACACCAAAAAAATCTTGATTTTTAAAAGCAATGAAAACACCATTTTTAAGGATGAAATTCAACCCCGAATCTCATTCTGGTGTCTGTTTTTAGATTTTCGTAAAAAAAAACATTCACCTCCTGGGCACAAAAATCCCTGACTCCGGCATCAGGAATTTTCTTCCCCGCACACCAAAAAAATCTTGAATTTAAAATCTATGAAAAACACCATTTTGAAGGACAAAATTCAACCCCGAATCTCATTCTGGTGTCTATTTATACATTTGGGTTGAAAAAAAATTTCACCTCCTGGGCACAAAAATCGCCGGGACTTAAAAACCTGGTTGTTTGAATTGTCTGGCCTGGACTGAGGGATTTTAAATTAAATTAAATAAAATTAAAGAAATTTGAAATTTGAAATTTGAAATTTGAAATTTGAAATTTGAAATAATTTGAATTTGAAATTTGAAATTTGAAATTTGAAATTTGAAATTTGAAATTTGAAATTTGAAATTTGAAATTTGAAATTTGAAATTTGAAATTTGAAATTTGAAATTTGAAATTTGAAATTTGAAATTTGAAATTTGAAATTTGAAATTTGAAATTTGAAATTTGAAATTTGAAATTTGAAATTTGAAATTTGAAATTTGCCTTGCTTTGCCTTGCCTTGCCTTGCCTTCGGCATTAGGAATTTTCTTCCCCGGACACCAAAAAACTCTTAATTTTTAAAAGCTATGAAAAACACCATTTTGAAGAATGAAATTCAACCCCGAATCTCATTCTAGTGTGCGTTTTTACATTTGGGTGGAGAAAAATTTCACCTCCTGGGCACAAAAATCCCTGACTCCGGCATCAGGAATTTTCTTCCCAACAAAATCTTGATTTTTAAAAATTATGATAAACACCATTTTTAAGAAAGAAATTCAACCCCGAACCTCATTCTGGTGTCCGTTTTTACATTTGGGTGGAAAAAAAATTTCACCTCCTGGGCACAAAAATCCCTGACTCCGGCATCAGGAATTTTCTTCCCCGGACACCAAAAAATTCTTGATTTTTAAAAGCTATGAAAAACATCATTTTTAAGAATGAAATTCAAGCCCGAATTTCATTCTGGTGTGTGTTTTTACATTTGGGTGGAAAGTAATTTCACCTCCTGGGCACAAAAATCCCTGACCCTGGCATCAGGAATTTTCTTCCCCGGACACGAAATAAATCTTGATTTTTAAAAGCTATGAAAAACACCATTTTTGAGAATGAAATTCACCCCCGAATCTCATTCTGGTGTTGGTTTTTAGATTTGGGGGTGGGAAAAAATTTCACCTCCTGGGCACAAAAATCCCTGACTCCGGCATCAGGAATTTTCTTCCCGGGACACCAAAAAATTCTTGATTTTTAAAAGCTATGAAAAACATCATTTTTAAGAAGGAAATTCAACCCCGAATCTCATTCTGGTGTGCGTTTTTACATTTGGGTGGAAAATAATTTCACCTCCTGGGCACAAAAGTCCCTGACCCCGGCATCAGGAATTTTCTTCCCCGGACACCAAAAAAATCTTGATTTTTAAATGCTATGAAAAATGACATTTTTGAGAATGAAATTCAACCCCGAATCTCATTCTGCTGTCCGTTTTTAGATTTGGGTGGGGAAAAAATTTCACCTCCTGGGCACAAAAATCCCTGACCCCGGCATCAGGAATTTTCTTCCCCGCACACCAAAAAAATCTTGGTTTTTAAATGCTATGAAAAATGACATTTTTAAGGACAAAAAGCAACCCCGAATCTCATTCTAGTGTCCGTTTTTAGATTTGAGTCAGAAATTTTTTTTCACCTCCTGGGCACAAAAATCGGCATAAGGAATTTTCTTACCCAGACACCAAAAAAATCTTGATTTTTAAAAGCAATGAAAACACCATTTTTAAGGATGAAATTCAACCCCGAATCTCATTCTGGTGTCTGTTTTTAGATTTTCGTAAAAAAAAACATTCACCTCCTGGGCACAAAAATCCCTGACTCCGGCATCAGGAATTTTCTTCCCCGCACACCAAAAAAATCTTGAATTTAAAATCTATGAAAAACACCATTTTGAAGGACGAAATTCAACCCCGAATCTCATTCTGGTGTCTATTTATACATTTGGGTTGAAAAAAAATTTCACCTCCTGGGCACAAAAATCGCCGGGACTTAAAAACCTGGTTGTTTGAATTGTCTGGCCTGGACTGAGGGATTTTAAATTAAATTAAATAAAATTAAAGAAATTTGAAATTTGAAATTTGAAATTTGAAATAATTTGAATTTGAAATTTGAAATTTGAAATTTGAAATTTGAAATTTGAAATTTGAAATTTGAAATTTGAAATTTGAAATTTGAAATTTGAAATTTGAAATTTGAAATTTGAAATTTGAAATTTGAAATTTGAAATTTGAAATTTGAAATTTGAAATTTGAAATTTGAAATTTGAAATTTGAAATTTGAAATTTGAAATTTGAAATTTGAAATTTGCCTTGCCTTGCTTTGCCTTGCCTTGCCTTGCCTTCGGCATTAGGAATTTTCTTCCCCGGACACCAAAAAATACTTAATTTTTAAAAGCTATGAAAAACACCATTTTTAAGAATGAAATTCAACCCCGAATCTCATTCTAGTGTGCGTTTTTACATTTGGGTGGAAAAAAATTTCACCTCCTGGGCACAAAAATCCCTGACTCCGGCATCAGGAATTTTCTTCCCAACAAAATCTTGATTTTTAAAAATTATGATAAACACCATTTTTAAGAAAGAAATTCAACCCCGAACCTCATTCTGGTGTCCGTTTTTACATTTGGGTGGGAAAAAAATAATTCACCTCCTGGGCACAAAAATCCCTGACTCCGGCATCAGGAATTTTCTTCCCCGGACACCAAAAAATTCTTGATTTTTAAAAGCTATGAAAAACATCATTTTTAAGAATGAAATTCAAGCCCGAATTTCATTCTGATGTGCGTTTTTACATTTGGGTGGAAAATAATTTCACCTCCTGGGCACAAAAGTCCCTGACTCCGGCATCAGGAATTTTCTTCCCCGCACACCAAAAAAATCTTGAATTTAAAATCTATGAAAAACACCATTTTGAAGGACGAAATTCAACCCCGAATCTCATTCTGGTGTCTATTTATACATTTGGGTCGAAAAAAAATTTCACCTCCTGGGCACAAAAATCGCCGGGACTTAAAAACCTGGTTTTTTGAATTGTCTGGCCTGGACTTTGGGATTTTAAATTAAATTAAATAAAGTTAAAGAAATTTGAAATTTGAAATTTGATATTTGAAATAATTTGAAATAATTTGAAATAATTTGAAATAATTTGAAATAATTTGAAATTTGAAATTTGAAATTTGAAATTTGAAATTTGAAATTTGAAATTTGAAATTTGAAATTTGAAATTTGAAATTTGAAATTTGAAATTTGAAATTAATTTGAAATTTGAAATTTGAAATTTGCCTTGCCTTGCCTTGCTTTGCCTTGCCTTGCCTTGCCTTCGGCATCAGGAATTATCTTCCCCGGACACCAAAAAAATCTTCATTTTTAAAAACTATGAAAAACACCATTTTGAAGGACGAAATTCAACCGCAAATCTAATTCTGGCATCCGTTTTTACATTTGGGTCAAAAAAAATATTCACCTCATGGGCACAAAAATCCCTGACCCTGGCATCAGGAATTTTCTTCCCCGGACTCCAAAAAAATCTTGATTTTTAAAAGCAATGAAAAACACCATTTTTGAGAATGAAATTCAACCCCGAATCTCATTCTGGTGTCCGTTTTTAGATTTGGGTGGGGAAAAAATTTCACCTCCTGGGCACAAAAATCACTGACCCCGGCATCAGGAATTTTCTTCCCCGCACACCAAAAAAATCTTGATTTTTAAATGCTATGAAAAATGACATTTTTAAGGACAAAAAGCAACCCCGAATCTCATTCTAGTGTCCGTTTTTAGATTTGAGTCAGAAATTTTTTTTCACCTCCTGGGCACAAAAATCGGCATAAGGAATTTTCTTACCCAGACACCAAAAAAATCTTGATTTTTAAAAGCAATGAAAACACCATTTTTAAGGATGAAATTCAACCCCGAATCTCATTCTGGTGTCTGTTTTTAGATTTTCGTAAAAAAAAACATTCACCTCCTGGGCACAAAAATCCCTGACTCCGGCATCAGGAATTTTCTTCCCCGCACACCAAAAAAATCTTGAATTTAAAATCTATGAAAAACACCATTTTGAAGGACAAAATTCAACCCCGAATCTCATTCTGGTGTCTATTTATACATTTGGGTTGAAAAAAAATTTCACCTCCTGGGCACAAAAATCGCCGGGACTTAAAAACCTGGTTGTTTGAATTGTCTGGCCTGGACTGAGGGATTTTAAATTAAATTAAATAAAATTAAAGAAATTTGAAATTTGAAATTTGAAATTTGAAATTTGAAATAATTTGAATTTGAAATTTGAAATTTGAAATTTGAAATTTGAAATTTGAAATTTGAAATTTGAAATTTGAAATTTGAAATTTGAAATTTGAAATTTGAAATTTGAAATTTGAAATTTGAAATTTGAAATTTGAAATTTGAAATTTGAAATTTGAAATTTGAAATTTGAAATTTGAAATTTGAAATTTGCCTTGCTTTGCCTTGCCTTGCCTTGCCTTCGGCATTAGGAATTTTCTTCCCCGGACACCAAAAAACTCTTAATTTTTAAAAGCTATGAAAAACACCATTTTGAAGAATGAAATTCAACCCCGAATCTCATTCTAGTGTGCGTTTTTACATTTGGGTGGAGAAAAATTTCACCTCCTGGGCACAAAAATCCCTGACTCCGGCATCAGGAATTTTCTTCCCAACAAAATCTTGATTTTTAAAAATTATGATAAACACCATTTTTAAGAAAGAAATTCAACCCCGAACCTCATTCTGGTGTCCGTTTTTACATTTGGGTGGAAAAAAAAAATTTCACCTCCTGGGCACAAAAATCCCTGACTCCGGCATCAGGAATTTTCTTCCCCGGACACCAAAAAATTCTTGATTTTTAAAAGCTATGAAAAACATCATTTTTAAGAATGAAATTCAAGCCCGAATTTCATTCTGATGTGCGTTTTTACATTTGGGTGGAAAATAATTTCACCTCCTGGGCACAAAAGTCCCTGACTCCGGCATCAGGAATTTTCTTCCCCGCACACCAAAAAAATCTTGAATTTAAAATCTATGAAAAACACCATTTTGAAGGACGAAATTCAACCCCGAATCTCATTCTGGTGTCTATTTATACATTTGGGTCGAAAAAAAATTTCACCTCCTGGGCACAAAAATCGCCGGGACTTAAAAACCTGGTTTTTTGAATTGTCTGGCCTGGACTTTGGGATTTTAAATTAAATTAAATAAAGTTAAAGAAATTTGAAATTTGAAATTTGATATTTGAAATAATTTGAAATAATTTGAAATAATTTGAAATAATTTGAAATAATTTGAAATTTGAAATTTGAAATTTGAAATTTGAAATTTGAAATTTGAAATTTGAAATTTGAAATTTGAAATTTGAAATTTGAAATTTGAAATTTGAAATTAATTTGAAATTTGAAATTTGAAATTTGCCTTGCCTTGCCTTGCTTTGCCTTGCCTTGCCTTGCCTTCGGCATCAGGAATTATCTTCCCCGGACACCAAAAAAATCTTCATTTTTAAAAACTATGAAAAACACCATTTTGAAGGACGAAATTCAACCGCAAATCTAATTCTGGCATCCGTTTTTACATTTGGGTCAAAAAAAATATTCACCTCATGGGCACAAAAATCCCTGACCCTGACATCAGGAATTTTCTTCCCCGGACTCCAAAAAAATCTTGATTTTTAAAAGCAATGAAAAACACCATTTTTGAGAATGAAATTCAACCCCGAATCTCATTCTGGTGTCCGTTTTTAGATTTGGGTGGGGAAAAAATTTCACCTCCTGGGCACAAAAATCCCTGACCCCGGCATCAGGAATTTTCTTCCCCGCACACCAAAAAAATCTTGATTTTTAAATGCTATGAAAAATGACATTTTTAAGGACAAAAAGCAACCCCGAATCTCATTCTAGTGTCCGTTTTTAGATTTGAGTCAGAAATTTTTTTTCACCTCCTGGGCACAAAAATCGGCATAAGGAATTTTCTTACCCAGACACCAAAAAAATCTTGATTTTTAAAAGCAATGAAAACACCATTTTTAAGGATGAAATTCAACCCCGAATCTCATTCTGGTGTCTGTTTTTAGATTTTCGTAAAAAAAACATTCACCACCTGGGCACAAAAATCCCTGACTCCGGCATCAGGAATTTTCTTCCCCGCACACCAAAAAAATCTTGAATTTAAAATCTATGAAAAACACCATTTTGAAGGACGAAATTCAACCCCGAATCTCATTCTGGTGTCTATTTATACATTTGGGTTGAAAAAAAATTTCACCTCCTGGGCACAAAAATCGCCGGGACTTAAAAACCTGGTTGTTTGAATTGTCTGGCCTGGACTGAGGGATTTTAAATTAAATTAAATAAAATTAAAGAAATATGAAATTTGAAATTTGAAATTTGAAATTTGAAATAATTTGAATTTGAAATTTGAAATTTGAAATTTGAAATTTGAAATTTGAAATTTGAAATTTGAAATTTGAAATTTGAAATTTGAAATTTGAAATTTGAAATTTGAAATTTGAAATTTGAAATTTGAAATTTGAAATTTGAAATTTGAAATTTGAAATTTGAAATTTGAAATTTGAAATTTGCCTTGCTTTGCCTTGCCTTGCCTTGCCTTCGGCATTAGGAATTTTCTTCCCCGGACACCAAAAAACTCTTAATTTTTAAAAGCTATGAAAAACACCATTTTGAAGAATGAAATTCAACCCCGAATCTCATTCTAGTGTGCGTTTTTACATTTGGGTGGAGAAAAATTTCACCTCCTGGGCACAAAAATCCCTGACTCCGGCATCAGGAATTTTCTTCCCAACAAAATCTTTATTTTTAAAAATTATGATAAACACCATTTTTAAGAAAGAAATTCAACCCCGAACCTCATTCTGGTGTCCGTTTTTACATTTGGGTGGAAAAAAAAATTTCACCTCCTGGGCACAAAAATCCCTGACTCCGGCATCAGGAATTTTCTTCCCCGGACACCAAAAAATTCTTGATTTTTAAAAGCTATGAAAAACATCATTTTTAAGAATGAAATTCAAGCCCGAATTTCATTCTGGTGTGTGTTTTTACATTTGGGTGGAAAGTAATTTCACCTCCTGGGCACAAAAATCCCTGACCCTGGCATCAGGAATTTTCTTCCCCGGACACGAAATAAATCTTGATTTTTAAAAGCTATGAAAAACACCATTTTTGAGAATGAAATTCACCCCCGAATCTCATTCTGGTGTTGGTTTTTAGATTTGGGGGTGGGAAAAAATTTCACCTCCTGGGCACAAAAATCCCTGACTCCGGCATCAGGAATTTTCTTCCCGGGACACCAAAAAATTCTTGATTTTTAAAAGCTATGAAAAACATCATTTTTAAGAAGGAAATTCAACCCCGAATCTCATTCTGGTGTGCGTTTTTACATTTGGGTGGAAAATAATTTCACCTCCTGGGCACAAAAGTCCCTGACCCCGGCATCAGGAATTTTCTTCCCCGGACACCAAAAAAATCTTGATTTTTAAATGCTATGAAAAATGACATTTTTGAGAATGAAATTCAACCCCGAATCTCATTCTGCTGTCCGTTTTTAGATTTGGGTGGGGAAAAAATTTCACCTCCTGGGCACAAAAATCCCTGACCCCGGCATCAGGAATTTTCTTCCCCGCACACCAAAAAAATCTTGGTTTTTAAATGCTATGAAAAATGACATTTTTAAGGACAAAAAGCAACCCCGAATCTCATTCTAGTGTCCGTTTTTAGATTTGAGTCAGAAATTTTTTTTCACCTCCTGGGCACAAAAATCGGCATAAGGAATTTTCTTACCCAGACACCAAAAAAATCTTGATTTTTAAAAGCAATGAAAACACCATTTTTAAGGATGAAATTCAACCCCGAATCTCATTCTGGTGTCTGTTTTTAGATTTTCGTAAAAAAAAACATTCACCTCCTGGGCACAAAAATCCCTGACTCCGGCATCAGGAATTTTCTTCCCCGCACACCAAAAAAATCTTGAATTTAAAATCTATGAAAAACACCATTTTGAAGGACGAAATTCAACCCCGAATCTCATTCTGGTGTCTATTTATACATTTGGGTTGAAAAAAAATTTCACCTCCTGGGCACAAAAATCGCCGGGACTTAAAAACCTGGTTGTTTGAATTGTCTGGCCTGGACTGAGGGATTTTAAATTAAATTAAATAAAATTAAAGAAATTTGAAATTTGAAATTTGAAATTTGAAATTTGAAATAATTTGAATTTGAAATTTGAAATTTGAAATTTGAAATTTGAAATTTGAAATTTGAAATTTGAAATTTGAAATTTGAAATTTGAAATTTGAAATTTGAAATTTGAAATTTGAAATTTGAAATTTGAAATTTGAAATTTGAAATTTGAAATTTGAAATTTGAAATTTGAAATTTGAAATTTGCCTTGCCTTGCTTTGCCTTGCCTTGCCTTGCCTTCGGCATTAGGAATTTTCTTCCCCGGACACCAAAAAATACTTAATTTTTAAAAGCTATGAAAAACACCATTTTTAAGAATGAAATTCAACCCCGAATCTCATTCTAGTGTGCGTTTTTACATTTGGGTGGAAAAAAATTTCACCTCCTGGGCACAAAAATCCCTGACTCCGGCATCAGGAATTTTCTTCCCAACAAAATCTTGATTTTTAAAAATTATGATAAACACCATTTTTAAGAAAGAAATTCAACCCCGAACCTCATTCTGGTGTCCGTTTTTACATTTGGGTGGAAAAAAAAAATTTCACCTCCTGGGCACAAAAATCCCTCACTCCGGCATCAGGAATTTTCTTCCCCGGACACCAAAAAATTCTTGATTTTTAAAAGCTATGAAAAACATCATTTTTAAGAATGAAATTCAAGCCCGAATTTCATTCTGATGTGCGTTTTTACATTTGGGTGGAAAATAATTTCACCTCCTGGGCACAAAAGTCCCTGACTCCGGCATCAGGAATTTTCTTCCCCGCACACCAAAAAAATCTTGAATTTAAAATCTATGAAAAACACCATTTTGAAGGACGAAATTCAACCCCGAATCTCATTCTGGTGTCTATTTATACATTTGGGTCGAAAAAAAATTTCACCTCCTGGGCACAAAAATCGCCGGGACTTAAAAACCTGGTTTTTTGAATTGTCTGGCCTGGACTTTGGGATTTTAAATTAAATTAAATAAAGTTAAAGAAATTTGAAATTTGAAATTTGATATTTGAAATAATTTGAAATAATTTGAAATAATTTGAAATAATTTGAAATAATTTGAAATAATTTGAAATTTGAAATTTGAAATTTGAAATTTGAAATTTGAAATTTGAAATTTGAAATTTGAAATTTGAAATTTGAAATTTGAAATTTGAAATTTGAAATTTGAAATTTGCCTTGCCTTGCCTTGCTTTGCCTTGCCTTGCCTTGCCTTCGGCATCAGGAATTATCTTCCCCGGACACCAAAAAAATCTTCATTTTTAAAAACTATGAAAAACACCATTTTGAAGGACGAAATTCAACCGCAAATCTAATTCTGGCATCCGTTTTTACATTTGGGTCAAAAAAAATATTCACCTCCTGGGCACAAAAATCCCTGACCCTGGCATCAGGAATTTTCTTCCCCGGACTCCAAAAAAATCTTGATTTTTAAAAGCAATGAAAAACACCATTTTTGAGAATGAAATTCAACCCCGAATCTCATTCTGGTGTCCGTTTTTAGATTTGGGTGGGGAAAAAATTTCACCTCCTGGGCACAAAAATCCCTGGAATTTTCTTCCCCGCACACCAAAAAAATCTTGATTTTTAAATGCTATGAAAAATGACATTTTTAAGGACAAAAAGCAAACCCGAATCTCATTCTAGTGTCCGTTTTTAGATTTGAGTCAGAAATTTTTTTTCACCTCCTGGGCACAAAAATCGGCATAAGGAATTTTCTTACCCAGACACCAAAAATATCTTGATTTTTAAAAGCAATGAAAACACCATTTTTAAGGATGAAATTCAACCCCGAATCTCATTCTGGTGTCTGTTTTTAGATTTTCGTAAAAAAAAACATTCACCTCCTGGGCACAAAAATCCCTGACTCCGGCATCAGGAATTTTCTTCCCCGCACACCAAAAAAATCTTGAATTTAAAATCTATGAAAAACACCATTTTGAAGGACGAAATTCAACCCCGAATCTCATTCTGGTGTCTATTTATACATTTGGGTCGAAAAAAAATTTCACCTCCTGGGCACAAAAATCGCCGGGACTTAAAAACCTGGTTTTTTGAATTGTCTGGCCTGGACTTTGGGATTTTAAATTAAATTAAATAAAGTTAAAGAAATTTGAAATTTGAAATTTGATATTTGAAATAATTTGAAATAATTTGAAATAATTTGAAATAATTTGAAATAATTTGAAATAATTTGAAATTTGAAATTTGAAATTTGAAATTTGAAATTTGAAATTTGAAATTTGAAATTTGAAATTTGAAATTTGAAATTTGAAATTTGAAATTTGAAATTTGAAATTTGCCTTGCCTTGCCTTGCTTTGCCTTGCCTTGCCTTGCCTTCGGCATCAGGAATTATCTTCCCCGGACACCAAAAAAATCTTCATTTTTAAAAACTATGAAAAACACCATTTTGAAGGACGAAATTCAACCGCAAATCTAATTCTGGCATCCGTTTTTACATTTGGGTCAAAAAAAATATTCACCTCCTGGGCACAAAAATCCCTGACCCTGGCATCAGGAATTTTCTTCCCCGGACTCCAAAAAAATCTTGATTTTTAAAAGCAATGAAAAACACCATTTTTGAGAATGAAATTCAACCCCGAATCTCATTCTGGTGTCCGTTTTTAGATTTGGGTGGGGAAAAAATTTCACCTCCTGGGCACAAAAATCCCTGGAATTTTCTTCCCCGCACACCAAAAAAATCTTGATTTTTAAATGCTATGAAAAATGACATTTTTAAGGACAAAAAGCAACCCCGAATCTCATTCTAGTGTCCGTTTTTAGATTTGAGTCAGAAATTTTTTTTCACCTCCTGGGCACAAAAATCGGCATAAGGAATTTTCTTACCCAGACACCAAAAAAATCTTGATTTTTAAAAGCAATGAAAACACCATTTTTAAGGATGAAATTCAACCCCGAATCTCATTCTGGTGTCTGTTTTTAGATTTTCGTAAAAAAAAACATTCACCTCCTGGGCACAAAAATCCCTGACTCCGGCATCAGGAATTTTCTTCCCCGCACACCAAAAAAATCTTGAATTTAAAATCTATGAAAAACACCATTTTGAAGGACGAAATTCAACCCCGAATCTCATTCTGGTGTCTATTTATACATTTGGGTTGAAAAAAAAATTCACCTCCTGGGCACAAAAATCGCCGGGACTTAAAAACCTGGTTGTTTGAATTGTCTGGCCTGGACTGAGGGATTTTAAATTAAATTAAATAAAATTAAAGAAATATGAAATTTGAAATTTGAAATTTGAAATTTGAAATAATTTGAATTTGAAATTTGAAATTTGAAATTTGAAATTTGAAATTTGAAATTTGAAATTTGAAATTTGAAATTTGAAATTTGAAATTTGAAATTTGAAATTTGAAATTTGAAATTTGAAATTTGAAATTTGAAATTTGAAATTTGAAATTTGCCTTGCTTTGCCTTGCCTTGCCTTGCCTTCGGCATTAGGAATTTTCTTCCCTGGACACCAAAAAATTCTTAATTTTTAAAAGCTATGAAAAACACCATTTTGAAGAATGAAATTCAACCCCGAATCTCATTCTAGTGTGCGTTTTTACATTTGGGAGGAGAAAAATTTCACCTCCTGGGCACAAAAATCCCTGACTCCGGCATCAGGAATTTTCTTCCCAACAAAATCTTGATTTTTAAAAATTATGATAAACACCATTTTTAAGAAAGAAATTCAACCCCGAACCTCATTCTGGTGTCCGTTTTTACATTTGGGTGGAAAAAAAAATTTCACCTCCTGGGCACAAAAATCCCTGACTCCGGCATCAGGAATTTTCTTCCCCGGACACCAAAAAATTCTTGATTTTTAAAAGCTATGAAAAACATCATTTTTAAGAATGAAATTCAAGCCCGAATTTCATTCTGGTGTGTGTTTTTACATTTGGGTGGAAAGTAATTTCACCTCCTGGGCACAAAAATCCCTGACCCTGGCATCAGGAATTTTCTTCCCCGGACACGAAATAAATCTTGATTTTTAAAAGCTATGAAAAACACCATTTTTGAGAATGAAATTCACCCCCGAATCTCATTCTGGTGTTGGTTTTTAGATTTGGGGGTGGGAAAAAATTTCACCTCCTGGGCACAAAAATCCCTGACTCCGGCATCAGGAATTTTCTTCCCGGGACACCAAAAAATTCTTGATTTTTAAAAGCTATGAAAAACATCATTTTTAAGAAGGAAATTCAACCCCGAATCTCATTCTGGTGTGCGTTTTTACATTTGGGTGGAAAATAATTTCACCTCCTGGGCACAAAAGTCCCTGACCCCGGCATCAGGAATTTTCTTCCCCGGACACCAAAAAAATCTTGATTTTTAAATGCTATGAAAAATGACATTTTTGAGAATGAAATTCAACCCCGAATCTCATTCTGGTGTCCGTTTTTAGATTTGGGTGGGGAAAAAATTTCACCTCCTGGGCACAAAAATCCCTGACCCCGGCATCAGGAATTTTCTTCCCCGCACACCAAAAAAATCTTGATTTTTAAATGCTATGAAAAATGACATTTTTAAGGACAAAAAGCAACCCCGAATCTCATTCTAGTGTCCGTTTTTAGATTTGAGTCAGAAATTTTTTTTCACCTCCTGGGCACAAAAATCGGCATAAGGAATTTTCTTACCCAGACACCAAAAAAATCTTGATTTTTAAAAGCAATGAAAACACCATTTTTAAGGATGAAATTCAACCCCGAATCTCATTCTGGTGTCTGTTTTTAGATTTTCGTAAAAAAAAACATTCACCTCCTGGGCACAAAAATCCCTGACTCCGGCATCAGGAATTTTCTTCCCCGCACACCAAAAAAATCTTGAATTTAAAATCTATGAAAAACACCATTTTGAAGGACGAAATTCAACCCCGAATCTCATTCTGGTGTCTATTTATACATTTGGGTTGAAAAAACATTTCACCTCCTGGGCACAAAAATCGCCGGGACTTAAAAACCTGGTTGTTTGAATTGTCTGGCCTGGACTGAGGGATTTTAAATTAAATTAAATAAAATTAAAGAAATTTGAAATTTGAAATTTGAAATTTGAAATTTGAAATAATTTGAATTTGAAATTTGAAATTTGAAATTTGAAATTTGAAATTTGAAATTTGAAATTTGAAATTTGAAATTTGAAATTTGAAATTTGAATTTTGAAATTTGAAATTTGAAATTTGAAATTTGAAATTTGAAATTTGAAATTTGAAATTTGAAATTTGAAATTTGAAATTTGAAATTTGCCTTGCCTTGCTTTGCCTTGCCTTGCCTTGCCTTCGGCATTAGGAATTTTCTTCCCCGGACACCAAAAAATTCTTAATTTTTAAAAGCTATGAAAAACACCATTTTGAAGAATGAAATTCAACCCCGAATCTCATTCTGGTGTCTATTTATACATTTGGGTGGAGAAAAATTTCACCTCCTGGGCACAAAAATCGCCGGGACTTAAAAACCTGGTTTTTTGAATTGTCTGGCCTGGACTTTGGGATTTTAAATTAAATTAAATAAAATTAAAGAAATTTGATATTTGAAATAATTTGAAATAATTTGAAATAATTTGAAATAATTTGAAATAATTTGAAATAATTTGAAATTTGAAATTTGAAATTTGAAATTTGAAATTTGAAATTTGAAATTTGAAATTTGAAATTTGAAATTTGAAATTTGAAATTTGAAATTTGAAATTTGAAATTTGAAATTTGAAATTTGAAATTTGCCTTGCCTTGCCTTGCTTTGCCTTGCCTTGCCTTGCCTTCGGCATCAGGAATTATCTTCCCCAGACACCAAAAAAAACTTCATTTTTAAAAACTATGAAAAACACCATTTTGAAGGACGAAATTCAACCGCAAATCTAATTCTGGCATCCGTTTTTACATTTGGGACAAAAAAAATATTCACCTCCTGGGCACAAAAATCCCTGACCCTGGCATCAGGAATTTTCTTCCCCGGACTCCAAAAAAATCTTGATTTTTAAAAGCAATGAAAAACACCATTTTTGAGAATGAAATTCAACCCCGAATCTCATTCTGGTGTCCGTTTTTAGATTTGGGTGGGGAAAAAATTTCACCTCCTGGGCACAAAAATCCCTGACCCCGGCATCAGGAATTTTCTTCCCCGCACACCAAAAAAATCTTGATTTTTAAATGCTATGAAAAATGACATTTTTAAGGACAAAAAGCAACCCCGAATCTCATTCTAGTGTCCGTTTTTAGATTTGAGTCAGAAATTTTTTTTCACCTCCTGGGCACAAAAATCGGCATAAGGAATTTTCTTACCCAGACACCAAAAAAATCTTGATTTTTAAAAGCAATGAAAACACCATTTTTAAGGATGAAATTCAACCCCGAATCTCATTCTGGTGTCTGTTTTTAGATTTTCGTAAAAAAAAAACATTCACCTCCTGGGCACAAAAATCCCTGACTCCGGCATCAGGAATTTTCTTCCCCGCACACCAAAAAAATCTTGAATTTAAAATCTATGAAAAACACCATTTTGAAGGACGAAATTCAACCCCGAATCTCATTCTGGTGTCTATTTATACATTTGGGTTGAAAAAAAATTTCACCTCCTGGGCACAAAAATCGCCGGGACTTAAAAACCTGGTTGTTTGAATTGTCTGGCCTGGACTGAGGGATTTTAAATTAAATTAAATAAAATTAAAGAAATATGAAATTTGAAATTTGAAATTTGAAATTTGAAATAATTTGAATTTGAAATTTGAAATTTGAAATTTGAAATTTGAAATTTGAAATTTGAAATTTGAAATTTGAAATTTGAAATTTGAAATTTGAAATTTGAAATTTGAAATTTGAAATTTGAAATTTGAAATTTGAAATTTGAAATTTGAAATTTGAAATTTGAAATTTGAAATTTGAAATTTGAAATTTGAAATTTGAAATTTGAAATTTGAAATTTGAAATTTGAAATTTGAAATTTGAAATTTGAAATTTGAAATTTGAAATTTGAAATTTGAAATTTGAAATTTGAAATTTGAAATTTGAAATTTGCCTTGCTTTGCCTTGCCTTGCCTTCGGCATTAGGAATTTTCTTCCCCGGACACCAAAAAATTCTTAATTTTTAAAAGCTATGAAAAACACCATTTTGAAGAATGAAATTCAACCCCGAATCTCATTCTAGTGTGCGTTTTTACATTTGGGTGGAGAAAAATTTCACCTCCTGGGCACAAAAATCCCTGACTCCGGCATCAGGAATTTTCTTCCCCGGACACCAAAAAATTCTTGATTTTTAAAAGCTATGAAAAACATCATTTTTAAGAATGAAATTCAAGCCCGAATTTCATTCTGGTGTGTGTTTTTACATTTGGGTGGAAAGTAATTTCACCTCCTGGGCACAAAAATCCCTGACCCTGGCATCAGGAATTTTCTTCCCCGGACACGAAATAAATCTTGATTTTTAAAAGCTATGAAAAACACCATTTTTGAGAATGAAATTCACCCCCGAATCTCATTCTGGTGTTGGTTTTTAGATTTGGGGGTGGGAAAAAATTTCACCTCCTGGGCACAAAAATCCCTGACTCCGGCATCAGGAATTTTCTTCCCGGGACACCAAAAAATTCTTGATTTTTAAAAGCTATGAAAAACATCATTTTTAAGAAGGAAATTCAACCCCGAATCTCATTCTGGTGTGCATTTTTACATTTGGGTGGAAAATAATTTCACCTCCTGGGCACAAAAGTCCCTGACCCCGGCATCAGGAATTTTCTTCCCCGGACACCAAAAAAATCTTGATTTTTAAATGCTATGAAAAATGATATTTTTGAGAATGAAATTCAACCCCGAATCTCATTCTGGTGTCCGTTTTTAGATTTGGGTGGGGAAAAAATTTCACCTCCTGGGCACAAAAATCACTGACCCCGGCATCAGGAATTTTCTTCCCCGCACACCAAAAAAATCTTGATTTTTAAATGCTATGAAAAATGACATTTTTAAGGACAAAAAGCAACCCCGAATCTCATTCTCGTGTCCATTTTTAGATTTGAGTCAGAAATTTTTTTTCACCTCCTGGGCACAAAAATCGGCATAAGGAATTTTCTTACCCAGACACCAAAAAAATCTTGATTTTTAAAAGCAATGAAAACACCATTTTTAAGGATGAAATTCAACCCCGAATCTCATTCTGGTGTCTGTTTTTAGATTTTCGTAAAAAAAAAACATTCACCTCCTGGGCACAAAAATCCCTGACTCCGGCATCAGGAATTTTCTTCCCCGCACACCAAAAAAATCTTGATTTTTAAAAGCTATGAAAAACATCATTTTTAAGAATGAAATTCAAGCCCGAATTTCATTCTGGTGTGTGTTTTTACATTTGGACGGAAAGTAATTTCACCTCCTGGGCACAAAAATCCCTGACCCTGGCATCAGGAATTTTCTTCCCCGGACACGAAATAAATCTTGATTTTTAAAAGCTATGAAAAACACCATTTTTGAGAATGAAATTCATCCCCGAATCTCATTCTGGTGTTGGTTTTTAGATTTGTTGGTGGGAAAAAATTTCACCTCCTGGGCACAAAAATCCCTGACACCGGCATCAGGAATTTTCTTCCCGGGACACCAAAAAATTCTTGATTTTTAAAAGCTATGAAAAACATCATTTTTAAGAAGGAAATTCAACCCCGAATCTCATTCTGGTGTGCATTTTTACATTTGGGTGGAAAATAATTTCACCTCCTGGGCACAAAAGTCCCTGACCCCGGCATCAGGAATTTTCTTCCCCGGACACCAAAAAAATCTTGATTTTTAAAAGGTATGAAAAACACCCTTTTTAAGCACGAAATTCAACCCCAAATCTCATTCCGGCGTCCGTTTATAGATTTGGGTGGAAAAAAAAATTTCACCTCCTGGGCACAAAAATCCCTGACCCTGGCATCAGGAATTATCTTCCCTGGAAACCAAAAAAATCTTGATTTTTAAAAACTATGAGAAACACCATATTGAAGGACGAAATTCAACCTCAAATCTAATTCTGGCATCCATTTTTACATTTGGGTCAAAAAAAATATTCACCTCCTGGGCACAAAAATCCCTGACCTTGGCATCAGGAATTTTCTTTCCCGGACACCAAAAAAATCTTGATTTTTATAAACTATGAAAAACACCATTTTTAAGGAAGAAATTCAACCCTGAATTTCATTCTGGTGTCAGTTTTTACATTTGAGTCAATAAAAAAATTTCACCTCCTGGACACAAAAATCCCTGACCCCAGCATCAGGAATTTTCCTCTGGATACGAAATAAATCTTGATTTTTAAAAGCTATGAAAAACACAATTTTTGAGAATGAAATTCAACCCCGAATCTCATTCTGGTGTCGGTTTTTAGATTTGGGGGTGGGAAAAAATTTCACCTGCTGGGCACAAAAATCCCTGACACCGGCATCAGGAATTTTCTTCCCCGGACATCAAAAAATCTTGATTTTTAAAATCTATGAAAAACACCATTTTCAAGGATAAAATTCATCCCTGAATGTAATTCTGGTGTCCGTTTTTAAATTTGGGTCAAAAAAAAATTTCACCTCCTGGGCACAAAAATCCCTGACACCGGCATCAGGAATTTTGTCCCCCAGACACCCCAAAAATGTTCATTTACAAAAACTATAAAAAACACCATTTTTAAGGATGAAATTCAACCCCAAACCTCATTCTGGAATCGGATTTTACATTTGGGTCAAAAAAAATTTTCACCTCCTGGGCACAAAAATCCCTGACCCTGGCATCAGGAATTTCCTTCCCCGGACACCAAAAATATCTTCATTTATAAAAAGTATAAAAAACACCATTTTTAAGGATGCAATTAAACCTCGAATCTAATTCTGGTGTCTGTTTTTACATTTGGGTCAAAAAACAATTTACCTGCTGGGCATAAAAATTCCTGGCATCACGAATTTTCTTCCCCGGACACAAAAAAATCTTGATTTTTAAAATCTATGAAAAACACCATTTTCATGGATGAAATTAAACCCCAAATCTAATTCTGGAGTCCGTTTTTACATTTGGGTCAAAAAAAAATATTTCACCTCCTGGGCACAAAAATCCCTGACCCCAGCATCATGAATTTTCTTCCCCGGACACCAAAAAATGCTTGATTTTTAAAAAGCATAAAAAACACCATTTCTAAGGATGAAATTCAACCCCGAATCTCATATTGGCCTCGGTTTTTACATTTGTGTCAAAAAAAAATTTACCTCCTGGGCACAAAAATCCCTGACCCCGGCATCACAAATTTTCTTCCCCGGACACCAAAAAATCTTGATTTTTAAAATCTATGAAAAAAACCATTTTTAAGGATGAAATTAAAACTCGAATCTAATTCTGGTGTCTGTTTTTACATTTGGGTCAAAAAAAATTTACCTCCTGGGCACAAAAATCCCTGACCCCGGCATCACGAATTTTCTTCCCTGGACACAAAAAAATCTTGATTTTTAAAATCTATAAAAAACACCATTTCTAAGGATGAAATTCAACCCCGAATCTCATACTGGCCTCGGTTTTTACATTTGTGTCAAAAAATCTTTTTCACCTCCTGGGCACAAAAATCCCTGACCCCGTCATCAGAAATTTACTTGCCCAGACACCAAAAAATGCTTGATTTTTAAAAAGTATAAAAAACACCATTTTTAAGAGTGAAATTAAACCCCGAATGTAATTCTGGCATCCGTTTTTACATTTGGGTCAACAAAAAAAATTTTACCTCCTGGGCACAAAAATCCCTGACCCCGGCATCACGAATTTTCTTCCCCGGACACTAAAAAATTCTTGGTTTTTAAAAACTATGAAAAAAACCATTTTTAAGGATGAAATTCAAACCCGAATCTCATACTGGCCTCGGTTTTTACATTTGTGTCAAAAAATCTTTTTCACCTCCTGGGCACAAAAATCCCTGACCCCGGCATCACGAATTTTCTTCCCTGGACACCAAAAAATGCTTGATTTTTAAAAACTATAAAAAACACCATTTGTAAGCGTGAAATTCAACCCCGTATATAATTCTGCTGTCCGTTTTTACATTTGGGTCAAAAAAAAAAATTCACCTCCTGGGCACAAAAATCCCTGACCCCGGCATCAGGAATTTTCTTCCCCTGACACCAAAAAATCTTGATTTTTAAAATCTATGAAAAACACCATTTTCAAGGGTGAAATTCAACCCCAAATCTAATTTTTACATTTGGGTCAAAAGAAAAACTTCACACCATGGGCACAAAAATCCCTGAACCCGGCAACAGGAATTTACTTCCCCGGACACAAAAAAATGCTTGATTTTTATAAATAGTAAAAAACATCATTTTTAAGGATGATATTCAACCCCGAATCTAATTCTGGCGTCCATTTTTACATTTGGGTCAAAAAAAATATTTCACCTCCTGGCCAAAAAAAATCCTTGACCCCGGCATCAGTAATTTTCTTCCCCAGACACCAAAAAATTCCTGATTTTTAAAATCTATAAAAAACACCATTTCTAAAGATGAAATTCAACCCCGAATCTAATTCTGGTGTCCGTTTTTACATTTGGGTCAAAAAAAAAAATTCACCTCCTCTGCACAAAAATCCCTGACCCCGGCAACAGGAATTTTCTTCCCCGGACACCAAAAAACCTTGATTTTTAAAATCTATAAAAAAACACCATTTTTAAGCATGAAATTAAACCCCAAATCTAATTCTGGCGTCCGTTTTTACATTTGGGTAAAAAAAAAATGTTCACCTCCTAGGCAAATAAAATCCCTGACCCAGGCATCAGTAATTTTCTTTCCCGGACAACAAAAAATTCTTGATTTTTAAAAGCTATGAAAAACATCATTTTTAAGAAGGAAATTCAACCCCGAATCTCATTCTGGTGTGCATTTTTACATTTGGGTGGAAAATAATTTCACCTCCTGGGCACAAAAGTCCCTGACCCCGGCATCAGGAATTTTCTTCCCCGGACACCAAAAAAATCTTGATTTTTAAATGCTATGAAAAATGATATTTTTGAGAATGAAATTCAACCCCGAATCTCATTCTGGTGTCCGTTTTTAGATTTGGGTGGGGAAAAAATTTCACCTCCTGGGCACAAAAATCACTGACCCCGGCATCAGGAATTTTCTTCCCCGCACACCAAAAAAATCTTGATTTTTAAATGCTATGAAAAATGACATTTTTAAGGACAAAAAGCAACCCCGAATCTCATTCTCGTGTCCATTTTTAGATTTGAGTCAGAAATTTTTTTTCACCTCCTGGGCACAAAAATCGGCATAAGGAATTTTCTTACCCAGACACCAAAAAAATCTTGATTTTTAAAAGCAATGAAAACACCATTTTTAAGGATGAAATTCAACCCCGAATCTCATTCTGGTGTCTGTTTTTAGATTTTCGTAAAAAAAAAACATTCACCTCCTGGGCACAAAAATCCCTGACTCCGGCATCAGGAATTTTCTTCCCCGCACACCAAAAAAATCTTGATTTTTAAAAGCTATGAAAAACATCATTTTTAAGAATGAAATTCAAGCCCGAATTTCATTCTGGTGTGTGTTTTTACATTTGGACGGAAAGTAATTTCACCTCCTGGGCACAAAAATCCCTGACCCTGGCATCAGGAATTTTCTTCCCCGGACACGAAATAAATCTTGATTTTTAAAAGCTATGAAAAACACCATTTTTGAGAATGAAATTCATCCCCGAATCTCATTCTGGTGTTGGTTTTTAGATTTGTTGGTGGGAAAAAATTTCACCTCCTGGGCACAAAAATCCCTGACACCGGCATCAGGAATTTTCTTCCCGGGACACCAAAAAATTCTTGATTTTTAAAAGCTATGAAAAACATCATTTTTAAGAAGGAAATTCAACCCCGAATCTCATTCTGGTGTGCATTTTTACATTTGGGTGGAAAATAATTTCACCTCCTGGGCACAAAAGTCCCTGACCCCGGCATCAGGAATTTTCTTCCCCGGACACCAAAAAAATCTTGATTTTTAAAAGGTATGAAAAACACCCTTTTTAAGCACGAAATTCAACCCCAAATCTCATTCCGGCGTCCGTTTATAGATTTGGGTGGAAAAAAAAATTTCACCTCCTGGGCACAAAAATCCCTGACCCTGGCATCAGGAATTATCTTCCCTGGAAACCAAAAAAATCTTGATTTTTAAAAACTATGAGAAACACCATATTGAAGGACGAAATTCAACCTCAAATCTAATTCTGGCATCCATTTTTACATTTGGGTCAAAAAAAATATTCACCTCCTGGGCACAAAAATCCCTGACCTTGGCATCAGGAATTTTCTTTCCCGGACACCAAAAAAATCTTGATTTTTATAAACTATGAAAAACACCATTTTTAAAGAAGAAATTCAACCCTGAATTTCATTCTGGTGTCAGTTTTTACATTTGAGTCAATAAAAAAATTTCACCTCCTGGACACAAAAATCCCTGACCCCAGCATCAGGAATTTTCCTCTGGATACGAAATAAATCTTGATTTTTAAAAGCTATGAAAAACACAATTTTTGAGAATGAAATTCAACCCCGAATCTCATTCTGGTGTCGGTTTTTAGATTTGGGGGTGGGAAAAAATTTCACCTGCTGGGCACAAAAATCCCTGACACCGGCATCAGGAATTTTCTTCCCCGGACATCAAAAAATCTTGATTTTTAAAATCTATGAAAAACACCATTTTCAAGGATGAAATTCATCCCTGAATGTAATTCTGGTGTCCGTTTTTAAATTTGGGTCAAAAAAAAATTTCACCTCCTGGGCACAAAAATCCCTGACACCGGCATCAGGAATTTTGTCCCCCAGACACCCCAAAAATGTTCATTTACAAAAACTATAAAAAACACCATTTTTAAGGATGAAATTCAACCCCAAACCTCATTCTGGAATCGGATTTTACATTTGGGTCAAAAAAAATTTTCACCTCCTGGGCACAAAAATCCCTGACCCTGGCATCAGGAATTTCCTTCCCCGGACACCAAAAATATCTTCATTTATAAAAAGTATAAAAAACACCATTTTTAAGGATGCAATTAAACCTCGAATCTAATTCTGGTGTCTGTTTTTACATTTGGGTCAAAAAACAATTTACCTGCTGGGCATAAAAATTCCTGGCATCACGAATTTTCTTCCCCGGACACAAAAAAATCTTGATTTTTAAAATCTATGAAAAACACCATTTTCATGGATGAAATTAAACCCCAAATCTAATTCTGGAGTCCGTTTTTACATTTGGGTCAAAAAAAAATATTTCACCTCCTGGGCACAAAAATCCCTGACCCCAGCATCATGAATTTTCTTCCCCGGACACCAAAAAATGCTTGATTTTTAAAAAGCATAAAAAACACCATTTCTAAGGATGAAATTCAACCCCGAATCTCATATTGGCCTCGGTTTTTACATTTGTGTCAAAAAAAAATTTACCTCCTGGGCACAAAAATCCCTGACCCCGGCATCACAAATTTTCTTCCCCGGACACCAAAAAATCTTGATTTTTAAAATCTATGAAAAAAACCATTTTTAAGGATGAAATTAAAACTCGAATCTAATTCTGGTGTCTGTTTTTACATTTGGGTCAAAAAAAATTTACCTCCTGGGCACAAAAATCCCTGACCCCGGCATCACGAATTTTCTTCCCTGGACACAAAAAAATCTTGATTTTTAAAATCTATAAAAAACACCATTTCTAAGGATGAAATTCAACCCCGAATCTCATACTGGCCTCGGTTTTTACATTTGTGTCAAAAAATCTTTTTCACCTCCTGGGCACAAAAATCCCTGACCCCGTCATCAGAAATTTACTTGCCCAGACACCAAAAAATGCTTGATTTTTAAAAAGTATAAAAAACACCATTTTTAAGAGTGAAATTAAACCCCGAATGTAATTCTGGCATCCGTTTTTACATTTGGGTCAACAAAAAAAATTTTACCTCCTGGGCACAAAAATCCCTGACCCCGGCATCACGAATTTTCTTCCCCGGACACTAAAAAATTCTTGGTTTTTAAAAACTATGAAAAAAACCATTTTTAAGGATGAAATTCAAACCCGAATCTCATACTGGCCTCGGTTTTTACATTTGTGTCAAAAAATCTTTTTCACCTCCTGGGCACAAAAATCCCTGACCCCGGCATCACGAATTTTCTTCCCTGGACACCAAAAAATGCTTGATTTTTAAAAACTATAAAAAACACCATTTGTAAGCGTGAAATTCAACCCCGTATATAATTCTGCTGTCCGTTTTTACATTTGGGTCAAAAAAAAAAATTCACCTCCTGGGCACAAAAATCCCTGACCCCGGCATCAGGAATTTTCTTCCCCTGACACCAAAAAATCTTGATTTTTAAAATCTATGAAAAACACCATTTTCAAGGGTGAAATTCAACCCCAAATCTAATTTTTACATTTGGGTCAAAAGAAAAACTTCACACCATGGGCACAAAAATCCCTGAACCCGGCAACAGGAATTTACTTCCCCGGACACAAAAAAATGCTTGATTTTTATAAATAGTAAAAAACATCATTTTTAAGGATGATATTCAACCCCGAATCTAATTCTGGCGTCCATTTTTACATTTGGGTCAAAAAAAATATTTCACCTCCTGGCCAAAAAAAATCCTTGACCCCGGCATCAGTAATTTTCTTCCCCAGACACCAAAAAATTCCTGATTTTTAAAATCTATAAAAAACACCATTTCTAAAGATGAAATTCAACCCCGAATCTAATTCTGGTGTCCGTTTTTACATTTGGGTCAAAAAAAAAAATTCACCTCCTCTGCACAAAAATCCCTGACCCCGGCAACAGGAATTTTCTTCCCCGGACACCAAAAAACCTTGATTTTTAAAATCTATAAAAAAACACCATTTTTAAGCATGAAATTAAACCCCAAATCTAATTCTGGCGTCCGTTTTTACATTTGGGTAAAAAAAAAATGTTCACCTCCTAGGCAAATAAAATCCCTGACCCAGGCATCAGTAATTTTCTTTCCCGGACAACAAAAAATTCTTGATTTTTAAAAACTATAAAAAAACACCATTTTTAAGCGTGAAATTCAACCCAGAATGTAATTCTGGTGTCCATTTTTACATTTGGGTCAAAAAAAAAAAATTCACCTCCTGGGCACAAAAATCACGAATTTTCTTGCCCGGACACCGAAAAATGCTTAATTTTTAAAAACTATAAAAAACACCATTTCTAAGGATGAAATTCAACCCCGAATCTCATACTGGCCTCGGTTTTTACATTTGTGTCAAAAAATCTTTTTCACCTCCTGGGCACAAAAATCCCTGACCCCGGCATCAGAAATTTACTTGCCCGGACACCAAAAAATTCTTGAATTTTAAAATCTATGAAAAACACCATTTTCAAGTGTGAAATTCAACCCCGAATCTAATTCTGGAGTCCATTTTTACATTTGGGTGAAAAAAAATATTTCACCTCCTGGCCAAAAAAATTTCCTGACTCCGGCATCAGGCATTTTCTTCCCAAAAAAATCTTCATTTTTAAAAACTATGAAAAACACCATTTTGAAGGACGAAATTCAACCGCAAATCTAATTCTGGCATCCGTTTTTACATTTGGGTCAAAAAAAATATTCACCTCCTGGACACAAAAATCACTGACCCTGGCATCTGGAATTTTCTTCCCCGGACACCAAAAAAATCTTGATTTTTAAAAGCAATGAAAAACACCATTTTTGAGAATGAAATTCAACCCCGAATCTCATTCTGGTGTCTGTTTTTAGATTTTCGTAAAAAAAAAACATTCACCTCCTGGGCACAAAAATCCCTGACTCCGGCATCAGGAATTTTCTTCCCCGCACACCAAAAAAATCTTGAATTTAAAATCTATGAAAAACACCATTTTGAAGGACGAAATTCAACCCCGAATCTCATTCTGGTGTCTATTTATACATTTGGGTTGAAAAAAAATTTCACCTCCTGGGCACAAAAATCGCCGGGACTTAAAAACCTGGTTGTTTGAATTGTCTGGCCTGGACTGAGGGATTTTAAATTAAATTAAATAAAATTAAAGAAATATGAAATTTGAAATTTGAAATTTGAAATTTGAAATAATTTGAATTTGAAATTTGAAATTTGAAATTTGAAATTTGAAATTTGAAATTTGAAATTTGAAATTTGAAATTTGAAATTTGAAATTTGAAATTTGAAATTTGAAATTTGAAATTTGAAATTTGAAATTTGAAATTTGAAATTTGAAATTTGAAATTTGAAATTTGAAATTTGAAATTTGAAATTTGAAATTTGAAATTTGAAATTTGAAATTTGAAATTTGAAATTTGAAATTTGAAATTTGCCTTGCTTTGCCTTGCCTTGCCTTGCCTTCGGCATTAGGAATTTTCTTCCCCGGACACCAAAAAACTCTTAATTTTTAAAAGCTATGAAAAACACCATTTTGAAGAATGAAATTCAACCCCGAATCTCATTCTAGTGTGCGTTTTTACATTTGGGTGGAGAAAAATTTCACCTCCTGGGCACAAAAATCCCTGACTCCGGCATCAGGAATTTTCTTCCCAACAAAATCTTGATTTTTAAAAATTATGATAAACACCATTTTTAAGAAAGAAATTCAACCCCGAACCTCATTCTGGTGTCCGTTTTTACATTTGGGTGGAAAAAAAAATTTCACCTCCTGGGCACAAAAATCCCTGACTCCGGCATCAGGAATTTTCTTCCCCGGACACCAAAAAATTCTTGATTTTTAAAAGCTATGAAAAACATCATTTTTAAGAATGAAATTCAAGCCCGAATTTCATTCTGGTGTGTGTTTTTACATTTGGGTGGAAAGTAATTTCACCTCCTGGGCACAAAAATCCCTGACCCTGGCATCAGGAATTTTCTTCCCCGGACACGAAATAAATCTTGATTTTTAAAAGCTATGAAAAACACCATTTTTGAGAATGAAATTCACCCCCGAATCTCATTCTGGTGTTGGTTTTTAGATTTGGGGGTGGGAAAAAATTTCACCTCCTGGGCACAAAAATCCCTGACTCCGGCATCAGGAATTTTCTTCCCGGGACACCAAAAAATTCTTGATTTTTAAAAGCTATGAAAAACATCATTTTTAAGAAGGAAATTCAACCCCGAATCTCATTCTGGTGTGCGTTTTTACATTTGGGTGGAAAATAATTTCACCTCCTGGGCACAAAAGTCCCTGACCCCGGCATCAGGAATTTTCTTCCCCGGACACCAAAAAAATCTTGATTTTTAAATGCTATGAAAAATGACATTTTTGAGAATGAAATTCAACCCCGAATCTCATTCTGCTGTCCGTTTTTAGATTTGGGTGGGGAAAAAATTTCACCTCCTGGGCACAAAAATCCCTGACCCCGGCATCAGGAATTTTCTTCCCCGCACACCAAAAAAATCTTGGTTTTTAAATGCTATGAAAAATGACATTTTTAAGGACAAAAAGCAACCCCGAATCTCATTCTAGTGTCCGTTTTTAGATTTGAGTCAGAAATTTTTTTTCACCTCCTGGGCACAAAAATCGGCATAAGGAATTTTCTTACCCAGACACCAAAAAAATCTTGATTTTTAAAAGCAATGAAAACACCATTTTTAAGGATGAAATTCAACCCCGAATCTCATTCTGGTGTCTGTTTTTAGATTTTCGTAAAAAAAAACATTCACCTCCTGGGCACAAAAATCCCTGACTCCGGCATCAGGAATTTTCTTCCCCGCACACCAAAAAAATCTTGAATTTAAAATCTATGAAAAACACCATTTTGAAGGACGAAATTCAACCCCGAATCTCATTCTGGTGTCTATTTATACATTTGGGTTGAAAAAAAATTTCACCTCCTGGGCACAAAAATCGCCGGGACTTAAAAACCTGGTTGTTTGAATTGTCTGGCCTGGACTGAGGGATTTTAAATTATATTAAATAAAATTAAAGAAATTTGAAATTTGAAATTTGAAATTTGAAATTTGAAATAATTTGAATTTGAAATTTGAAATTTGAAATTTGAAATTTGAAATTTGAAATTTGAAATTTGAAATTTGAAATTTGAAATTTGAAATTTGAAATTTGAAATTTGAAATTTGAAATTTGAAATTTGAAATTTGAAATTTGAAATTTGAAATTTGAAATTTGAAATTTGAAATTTGAAATTTGAAATTTGAAATTTGAAATTTGCCTTGCCTTGCTTTGCCTTGCCTTGCCTTGCCTTCGGCATTAGGAATTTTCTTCCCCGGACACCAAAAAATACTTAATTTTTAAAAGCTATGAAAAACACCATTTTTAAGAATGAAATTCAACCCCGAATCTCATTCTAGTGTGCGTTTTTACATTTGGGTGGAAAAAAATTTCACCTCCTGGGCACAAAAACCCCTGACTCCGGCATCAGGAATTTTCTTCCCAACAAAATCTTGATTTTTAAAAATTATGATAAACACCATTTTTAAGAAAGAAATTCAACCCCGAACCTCATTCTGGTGTCCGTTTTTACATTTGGGTGGAAAAAAAAAATTTCACCTCCTGGGCACAAAAATCCCTGACTCCAGCATCAGGAATTTTCTTCCCCGGACACCAAAAAATTCTTGATTTTTAAAAGCTATGAAAAACATCATTTTTAAGAATGAAATTCAAGCCCGAATTTCATTCTGATGTGCGTTTTTACATTTGGGTGGAAAATAATTTCACCTCCTGGGCACAAAAGTCCCTGACTCCGGCATCAGGAATTTTCTTCCCCGCACACCAAAAAAATCTTGAATTTAAAATCTATGAAAAACACCATTTTGAAGGACGAAATTCAACCCCGAATCTCATTCTGGTGTCTATTTATACATTTGGGTCGAAAAAAAATTTCACCTCCTGGGCACAAAAATCGCCGGGACTTAAAAACCTGGTTTTTTGAATTGTCTGGCCTGGACTTTGGGATTTTAAATTAAATTAAATAAAATTAAAGAAATTTGATATTTGAAATAATTTGAAATAATTTGAAATAATTTGAAATAATTTGAAATAATTTGAAATAATTTGAAATTTGAAATTTGAAATTTGAAATTTGAAATTTGAAATTTGAAATTTGAAATTTGAAATTTGAAATTTGAAATTTGAAATTTGAAATTTGAAATTTGAAATTTGAAATTTGAAATTTGAAATTTGAAATTTGAAATTTGAAATTTGAAATTTGCCTTGCCTTGCCTTGCTTTGCCTTGCCTTGCCTTGCCTTCGGCATCAGGAATTATCTTCCCCGGACACCAAAAAAATCTTCATTTTTAAAAACTATGAAAAACACCATTTTGAAGGACGAAATTCAACCGCAAATCTAATTCTGGCATCCGTTTTTACATTTGGGTCAAAAAAAATATTCACCTCCTGGGCACAAAAATCCCTGACCCTGGCATCAGGAATTTTCTTCCCCGGACTCCAAAAAAATCTTGATTTTTAAAAGCAATGAAAAACACCATTTTTGAGAATGAAATTCAACCCCGAATCTCATTCTGGTGTCCGTTTTTAGATTTGGGTGGGGAAAAAATTTCACCTCCTGGGCACAAAAATCCCTGACCCCGGCATCAGGAATTTTCTTCCCCGCACACCAAAAAAATCTTGATTTTTAAATGCTATGAAAAATGACATTTTTAAGGACAAAAAGCAACCCCGAATCTCATTCTAGTGTCCGTTTTTAGATTTGAGTCAGAAATTTTTTTTCACCTCCTGGGCACAAAAATCGGCATAAGGAATTTTCTTACCCAGACACCAAAAAAATCTTGATTTTTAAAAGCAATGAAAACACCATTTTTAAGGATGAAATTCAACCCCGAATCTCATTCTGGTGTCTGTTTTTAGATTTTCGTAAAAAAAAAACATTCACCTCCTGGGCACAAAAATCCCTGACTCCGGCATCAGGAATTTTCTTCCCCGCACACCAAAAAAATCTTGAATTTAAAATCTATGAAAAACACCATTTTGAAGGACGAAATTCAACCCCGAATCTCATTCTGGTGTCTATTTATACATTTGGGTTGAAAAAAAATTTCACCTCCTGGGCACAAAAATCGCCGGGACTTAAAAACCTGGTTGTTTGAATTGTCTGGCCTGGACTGAGGGATTTTAAATTAAATTAAATAAAATTAAAGAAATATGAAATTTGAAATTTGAAATTTGAAATTTGAAATAATTTGAATTTGAAATTTGAAATTTGAAATTTGAAATTTGAAATTTGAAATTTGAAATTTGAAATTTGAAATTTGAAATTTGAAATTTGAAATTTGAAATTTGAAATTTGAAATTTGAAATTTGAAATTTGAAATTTGAAATTTGAAATTTGAAATTTGAAATTTGAAATTTGAAATTTGAAATTTGAAATTTGAAATTTGAAATTTGAAATTTGAAATTTGAAATTTGAAATTTGAAATTTGAAATTTGAAATTTGAAATTTGAAATTTGAAATTTGAAATTTGAAATTTGCCTTGCTTTGCCTTGCCTTGCCTTCGGCATTAGGAATTTTCTTCCCCGGACACCAAAAAATTCTTAATTTTTAAAAGCTATGAAAAACACCATTTTGAAGAATGAAATTCAACCCCGAATCTCATTCTAGTGTGCGTTTTTACATTTGGGTGGAGAAAAATTTCACCTCCTGGGCACAAAAATCCCTGACTCCGGCATCAGGAATTTTCTTCCCCGGACACCAAAAAATTCTTGATTTTTAAAAGCTATGAAAAACATCATTTTTAAGAATGAAATTCAAGCCCGAATTTCATTCTGGTGTGTGTTTTTACATTTGGGTGGAAAGTAATTTCACCTCCTGGGCACAAAAATCCCTGACCCTGGCATCAGGAATTTTCTTCCCCGGACACGAAATAAATCTTGATTTTTAAAAGCTATGAAAAACACCATTTTTGAGAATGAAATTCACCCCCGAATCTCATTCTGGTGTTGGTTTTTAGATTTGGGGGTGGGAAAAAATTTCACCTCCTGGGCACAAAAATCCCTGACTCCGGCATCAGGAATTTTCTTCCCGGGACACCAAAAAATTCTTGATTTTTAAAAGCTATGAAAAACATCATTTTTAAGAAGGAAATTCAACCCCGAATCTCATTCTGGTGTGCATTTTTACATTTGGGTGGAAAATAATTTCACCTCCTGGGCACAAAAGTCCCTGACCCCGGCATCAGGAATTTTCTTCCCCGGACACCAAAAAAATCTTGATTTTTAAATGCTATGAAAAATGATATTTTTGAGAATGAAATTCAACCCCGAATCTCATTCTGGTGTCCGTTTTTAGATTTGGGTGGGGAAAAAATTTCACCTCCTGGGCACAAAAATCACTGACCCCGGCATCAGGAATTTTCTTCCCCGCACACCAAAAAAATCTTGATTTTTAAATGCTATGAAAAATGACATTTTTAAGGACAAAAAGCAACCCCGAATCTCATTCTCGTGTCCATTTTTAGATTTGAGTCAGAAATTTTTTTTCACCTCCTGGGCACAAAAATCGGCATAAGGAATTTTCTTACCCAGACACCAAAAAAATCTTGATTTTTAAAAGCAATGAAAACACCATTTTTAAGGATGAAATTCAACCCCGAATCTCATTCTGGTGTCTGTTTTTAGATTTTCGTAAAAAAAAAACATTCACCTCCTGGGCACAAAAATCCCTGACTCCGGCATCAGGAATTTTCTTCCCCGCACACCAAAAAAATCTTGATTTTTAAAAGCTATGAAAAACATCATTTTTAAGAATGAAATTCAAGCCCGAATTTCATTCTGGTGTGTGTTTTTACATTTGGACGGAAAGTAATTTCACCTCCTGGGCACAAAAATCCCTGACCCTGGCATCAGGAATTTTCTTCCCCGGACACGAAATAAATCTTGATTTTTAAAAGCTATGAAAAACACCATTTTTGAGAATGAAATTCATCCCCGAATCTCATTCTGGTGTTGGTTTTTAGATTTGTTGGTGGGAAAAAATTTCACCTCCTGGGCACAAAAATCCCTGACACCGGCATCAGGAATTTTCTTCCCGGGACACCAAAAAATTCTTGATTTTTAAAAGCTATGAAAAACATCATTTTTAAGAAGGAAATTCAACCCCGAATCTCATTCTGGTGTGCATTTTTACATTTGGGTGGAAAATAATTTCACCTCCTGGGCACAAAAGTCCCTGACCCCGGCATCAGGAATTTTCTTCCCCGGACACCAAAAAAATCTTGATTTTTAAAAGGTATGAAAAACACCCTTTTTAAGCACAAAATTCAACCCCAAATCTCATTCCGGCGTCCGTTTATAGATTTGGGTGGAAAAAAAAATTTCACCTCCTGGGCACAAAAATCCCTGACCCTGGCATCAGGAATTATCTTCCCTGGAAACCAAAAAAATCTTGATTTTTAAAAACTATGAGAAACACCATATTGAAGGACGAAATTCAACCTCAAATCTAATTCTGGCATCCATTTTTACATTTGGGTCAAAAAAAATATTCACCTCCTGGGCACAAAAATCCCTGACCTTGGCATCAGGAATTTTCTTTCCCGGACACCAAAAAAATCTTGATTTTTATAAACTATGAAAAACACCATTTTTAAGGAAGAAATTCAACCCTGAATTTCATTCTGGTGTCAGTTTTTACATTTGAGTCAATAAAAAAATTTCACCTCCTGGACACAAAAATCCCTGACCCCAGCATCAGGAATTTTCCTCTGGACACGAAATAAATCTTGATTTTTAAAAGCTATGAAAAACAGAATTTTTGAGAATGAAATTCAACCCCGAATCTCATTCTGGTGTCGGTTTTTAGATTTGGGGGTGGGAAAAAATTTCACCTGCTGGGCACAAAAATCCCTGACACCGGCATCAGGAATTTTCTTCCCCGGACATCAAAAAATCTTGATTTTTAAAATCTATGAAAAACACCATTTTCAAGGATGAAATTCATCCCTGAATGTAATTCTGGTGTCCGTTTTTAAATTTGGGTCAAAAAAAAATTTCACCTCCTGGGCACAAAAATCCCTGACACCGGCATCAGGAATTTTGTCCCCCAGACACCCCAAAAATGTTCATTTACAAAAACTATAAAAAACACCATTTTTAAGGATGAAATTCAACCCCAAACCTCATTCTGGAATCGGATTTTACATTTGGGTCAAAAAAAATTTTCACCTCCTGGGCACAAAAATCCCTGACCCTGGCATCAGGAATTTCCTTCCCCGGACACCAAAAATATCTTCATTTATAAAAAGTATAAAAAACACCATTTTTAAGGATGCAATTAAACCTCGAATCTAATTCTGGTGTCTGTTTTTACATTTGGGTCAAAAAACAATTTACCTGCTGGGCATAAAAATTCCTGGCATCACGAATTTTCTTCCCCGGACACAAAAAAATCTTGATTTTTAAAATCTATGAAAAACACCATTTTCATGGATGAAATTAAACCCCAAATCTAATTCTGGAGTCCGTTTTTACATTTGGGTCAAAAAAAAATATTTCACCTCCTGGGCACAAAAATCCCTGACCCCAGCATCATGAATTTTCTTCCCCGGACACCAAAAAATGCTTGATTTTTAAAAAGCATAAAAAACACCATTTCTAAGGATGAAATTCAACCCCGAATCTCATATTGGCCTCGGTTTTTACATTTGTGTCAAAAAAAAATTTACCTCCTGGGCACAAAAATCCCTGACCCCGGCATCACAAATTTTCTTCCCCGGACACCAAAAAATCTTGATTTTTAAAATCTATGAAAAAAACCATTTTTAAGGATGAAATTAAAACTCGAATCTAATTCTGGTGTCTGTTTTTACATTTGGGTCAAAAAAAATTTACCTCCTGGGCACAAAAATCCCTGACCCCGGCATCACGAATTTTCTTCCCTGGACACAAAAAAATCTTGATTTTTAAAATCTATAAAAAACACCATTTCTAAGGATGAAATTCAACCCCGAATCTCATACTGGCCTCGGTTTTTACATTTGTGTCAAAAAATCTTTTTCACCTCCTGGGCACAAAAATCCCTGACCCCGTCATCAGAAATTTACTTGCCCAGACACCAAAAAATGCTTGATTTTTAAAAACTATAAAAAACACCATTTGTAAGCGTGAAATTCAACCCCGTATATAATTCTGCTGTCCGTTTTTACATTTGGGTCAAAAAAAAAAATTCACCTCCTGGGCACAAAAATCCCTGACCCCGGCATCAGGAATTTTCTTCCCCTGACACCAAAAAATCTTGATTTTTAAAATCTATGAAAAACACCATTTTCAAGGGTGAAATTCAACCCCAAATCTAATTTTTACATTTGGGTCAAAAGAAAAACTTCACACCATGGGCACAAAAATCCCTGAACCCGGCAACAGGAATTTACTTCCCCGGACACAAAAAAATGCTTGATTTTTATAAATAGTAAAAAACATCATTTTTAAGGATGATATTCAACCCCGAATCTAATTCTGGCGTCCATTTTTACATTTGGGTCAAAAAAAATATTTCACCTCCTGGCCAAAAAAAATCCTTGACCCCGGCATCAGTAATTTTCTTCCCCAGACACCAAAAAATTCCTGATTTTTAAAATCTATAAAAAACACCATTTCTAAAGATGAAATTCAACCCCGAATCTAATTCTGGTGTCCGTTTTTACATTTGGGTCAAAAAAAAAAATTCACCTCCTCTGCACAAAAATCCCTGACCCCGGCAACAGGAATTTTCTTCCCCGGACACCAAAAAACCTTGATTTTTAAAATCTATAAAAAAACACCATTTTTAAGCATGAAATTAAACCCCAAATCTAATTCTGGCGTCCGTTTTTACATTTGGGTAAAAAAAAAATGTTCACCTCCTAGGCAAATAAAATCCCTGACCCAGGCATCAGTAATTTTCTTTCCCGGACAACAAAAAATTCTTGATTTTTAAAAACTATAAAAAAACACCATTTTTAAGCGTGAAATTCAACCCAGAATGTAATTCTGGTGTCCATTTTTACATTTGGGTCAAAAAAAAAAAATTCACCTCCTGGGCACAAAAATCACGAATTTTCTTGCCCGGACACCGAAAAATGCTTAATTTTTAAAAACTATAAAAAACACCATTTCTAAGGATGAAATTCAACCCCGAATCTCATACTGGCCTCGGTTTTTACATTTGTGTCAAAAAATCTTTTTCACCTCCTGGGCACAAAAATCCCTGACCCCGGCATCAGAAATTTACTTGCCCGGACACCAAAAAATTCTTGAATTTTAAAATCTATGAAAAACACCATTTTCAAGTGTGAAATTCAACCCCGAATCTAATTCTGGAGTCCATTTTTACATTTGGGTGAAAAAAAATATTTCACCTCCTGGCCAAAAAAATTTCCTGACTCCGGCATCAGGCATTTTCTTCCCAAAAAAATCTTCATTTTTAAAAACTATGAAAAACACCATTTTGAAGGACGAAATTCAACCGCAAATCTAATTCTGGCATCCGTTTTTACATTTGGGTCAAAAAAAATATTCACCTCCTGGACACAAAAATCACTGACCCTGGCATCTGGAATTTTCTTCCCCGGACACCAAAAAAATCTTGATTTTTAAAAGCAATGAAAAACACCATTTTTGAGAATGAAATTCAACCCCGAATCTCATTCTGGTGTCCGTTTTTAGATTTGGGTGGGAAAAAAATTTCACCTCCTGGGCACAAAAATCCCTGACCCCGGCATCAGGAATTTTCTTCCCCGCACACCAAAAAAATCTTGATTTTTAAATGCTATGAAAAATGACATTTTTAAGGACAAAAAGCAACCCCGAATCTCATTCTGGTGTCCGTTTTTAGATTTGAGTCAGAAAATTTTTTTCACCTCCTGGGCACAAAAATCGGCATAAGGAATTTTCTTACCCAGACACCTAAAAAATCTTGATATTTAAAAGCTATGAAAACACCATTTTTAAGGATGAAATTCAACCCCGAATCTCATTCTGGTGTCCGTTTTTAGATTTTCGTAAAAAAAAACATTCACCTCCTGGGCACAAAAATCCCTGACTCCGGCATCACGAATTTTCTTCCCCGCACACCAAAAAAATCTTGAATTTAAAATCTATTAAAAACACCATTTTGAAGGACGAAATTAAACCCCGAATCTCATTCTGGTGTCTATTTATACATTTGGGTTGAAAAAAAATTTCACCTCCTGGGCACAAAAATCGCCGGGACTTAAAAACCTGGTTGTTTGAATTGTCTGGCCTGGACTGAGGGATTTTAAATTAAATTAAATAAAATTAAAGAAATTTGAAATTTGAAATTTGAAATTTGATATTTGAAATAATTTGAAATAATTTGAAATAATTTGAAATTTGAAATTTGAAATTTGAAATTTGAAATTTGAAATTTGAAATTTGAAATTTGAAATTTGAAATTTGAAATTTGAAATTTGAAATTTGGAATTTGAAATTTGAAATTTGAAATTTGAAATTTGAAATTTGAAATTTGAGATTTGAAATTTGAAATTTGAAATTTGAAATTTGCCTTCCCTTGCCTTCCCTTGCCTTGCCTTGCCTTCAGCATTAGGAATTTTCTTCCCCGGACACCAAAAAATTCTTAATTTTTAAAAGCTATGAAAAACACCATTTTGAAGAATGAAATTAAACCCCGAATCTCATTCTAGTGTGTGTTTTTACATTTGGGTGGAAAAAAAATTCACCTCCTGGGCACAAAAATCCCTTACTCCGGCATCAGGAATTTTCTTCCCAACAAAATCTTGATTTTTAAAAATTATGATAAACACCATTTTGAAGGACGAAATTCAACCCCGTATCTCATTCTGGTGTCTATTTATACATTTGGGTCGAAAAAAAATTTCACCTCCTGGGCACAAAAATCGCCGGGACTTAAAAACCTGGTTTTTTGAATTGTCTGGCCTGGACTTTGGGATTTTAAATTAAATTAAATAAAATTAAAGAAATTTGAAATTTGATATTTGATATTTGAAATAATTTGAAATTATTTGAAATAATTTGAAATAATTTGAAATAATTTGAAATTTGAAATTTGAAATTTGAAATTTGAAATTTGAAATTTGAAATTTGAAATTTGAAATTTGAAATTTGAAATTTGAAATTTGAAATTTGAAATTTGAAATTTGCCTTGCCTTGCCTTGCTTTGCCTTGCCTTGCCTTGCCTTCGGCATCAGGAATTATCTTCCCCGGACACCAAAAAAATCTTCATTTTTAAAAACTATGAAAAACACCATTTTGAAGGACGAAATTCAACCGCAAATCTAATTCTGGCATCCGTTTTTACATTTGGGTCAAAAAAAATATTCACCTCCTGGGCACAAAAATCCCTGACCCTGGCATCAGGAATTTTCTTCCCCGGACTCCAAAAAAATCTTGATTTTTAAAAGCAATGAAAAACACCATTTTTGAGAATGAAATTCAACCCCGAATCTCATTCTGGTGTCCGTTTTTAGATTTGGGTGGGGAAAAAATTTCACCTCCTGGGCACAAAAATCCCTGACCCCGGCATCAGGAATTTTCTTCCCCGCACACCAAAAAAATCTTGATTTTTAAATGCTATGAAAAATGACATTTTTAAGGACAAAAAGCAACCCCGAATCTCATTCTAGTGTCCGTTTTTAGATTTGAGTCAGAAATTTTTTTTCACCTCCTGGGCACAAAAATCGGCATAAGGAATTTTCTTACCCAGACACCAAAAAAATCTTGATTTTTAAAAGCAATGAAAACACCATTTTTAAGGATGAAATTCAACCCCGAATCTCATTCTGGTGTCTGTTTTTAGATTTTCGTAAAAAAAAACATTCACCTCCTGGGCACAAAAATCCCTGACTCCGGCATCAGGAATTTTCTTCCCCGCACACCAAAAAAATCTTGATTTTTAAATGCTATGAAAAATGACATTTTTAAGGACAAAAAGCAACCCCGAATCTCATTCTGGTGTCCGTTTTGAGATTTGAGTCAGAAAATTTTTTTCACCTCCTGGGCACAAAAATCGGCATAAGGAATTTTCTTACCCAGACACCTAAAAAATCTTGATTTTTAAAAGCTATGAAAACACCATTTTTAGGGATGAAATTCAACCCCGAATCTCATTCTGGTGTCCGTTTTTAGATTTTCGTAAAAAAAAACATTCACCTCCTGGGCACAAAAATCCCTGACTCCGGCATCACGAATTTTCTTCCCCGCACACCAAAAAAATCTTGAATTTAAAATCTATTAAAAAAATCTTGAATTTAAAATCTATGAAAAACACCATTTTGAAGGACGAAATTCAACCCCGAATCTCATTCTGGTGTCTATTTATACATTTGGGTGGAAAAAAAATTTCACCTCCTGGGCACAAAAATCGCCGGGACTTAAAAACCTGGTTTTTTGAATTGTCTGGCCTGGACTTTGGGATTTTAAATTAAATTAAATAAAATTAAAGAAATTTGAAATTTGAAATTTGATATTTGAAATAATTTGAAATAATTTGAAATAATTTGAAATAATTTGAAATAATTTGAAATAATTTGAAATAATTTGAAATTTGAAATTTGAAATTTGAAATTTGAAATTTGAAATTTGAAATTTGAAATTTGAAATTTGAAATTTGAAATTTGAAATTTGAAATTTGAAATTTGAAATTTGAAATTTGAAATTTGAAATTTGAAATTTGCCTTGCCTTGCCTTGCTTTGCCTTGCCTTGCCTTGCCTTCGGCATCAGGAATTATCTTCCCCGGACACCAAAAAAATCTTCATTTTTAAAAACTATGAAAAACACCATTTTGAAGGACGAAATTCAACCGCAAATCTAATTCTGGCATTGGTTTTTACATTTGGGTCAAAAAAAATATTCACCTCCTGGACACAAAAATCACTGACCCTGGCATCTGGAATTTTCTTCCCCGGACACCAAAAAAATCTTGATTTTTAAAAGCAATGAAAAACACCATTTTTGAGAATGAAATTCAACCCCGAATCTCATTCTGGTGTCCGTTTTTAGATTTGGGTGGGAAAAAAATTTCACCTCCTGGGCACAAAAATCCCTGACCCCGGCATCAGGAATTTTCTTCCCCGCACACCAAAAAAATCTTGATTTTTAAATGCTATGAAAAATGACATTTTTAAGGACAAAAAGCAACCCCGAATCTCATTCTGGTGTCCGTTTTTAGATTTGAGTCAGAAATTTTTTTTCACCTCCTGGGCACAAAAATCCGCATAAGGAATTTTCTTACCCAGACACCTAAAAAATCTTGATTTTTAAAAGCTATGAAAACACCATTTTTAAGGATGAAATTCAACCCCGAATCTCATTCTGGTGTCCGTTTTTAGATTTTCGTAAAAAAAAACATTCACCTCCTGGGCACAAAAATCCCTGACTCCGGCATCACGAATTTTCTTCCCCGCACACCAAAAAAATCTTGAATTTAAAATCTATTAAAAACACCATTTTGAAGGACGAAATTAAACCCCGAATCTCATTCTGGTGTCTATTTATACATTTGGGTTGAAAAAAAATTTCACCTCCTGGGCACAAAAATCGCCGGGACTTAAAAACCTGGTTGTTTGAATTGTCTGGCATGGACTGAGGGATTTTAAATTAAATTAAATAAAATTAAAGAAATTTGAAATTTGATATTTGAAATTTGATATTTGAAATAATTTGAAATAATTTGAAATAATTTGAAATAATTTGAAATTTGAAATTTGAAATTTGAAATTTGAAATTTGAAATTTGAAATTTGAAATTTGAAATTTGAAATTTGAAATTTGAAATTTGAAATTTGAAATTTGAAATTTGAAATTTGCCTTGCCTTGCCTTGCTTTGCCTTGCCTTGCCTTGCCTTCGGCATCAGGAATTATCTTCCCCGGACACCAAAAAAATCTTCATTTTTAAAAACTATGAAAAACACCATTTTGAAGGACGAAATTCAACCGCAAATCTAATTCTGGCATCCGTTTTTACATTTGGGTCAAAAAAAATATTCACCTCCTGGACACAAAAATCACTGACCCTGGCATCTGGAATTTTCTTCCCCGGACACCAAAAAAATCTTGATCTTTAAAAGCAATGAAAAACACCATTTTTGAGAATGAAATTCAACCCCGAATCTCATTCTGGTGTCCGTTTTTAGATTTGGGTGGGAAAAAAATTTCACCACCTGGGCACAAAAATCCCTGACTCCAGCATCAGGAATTTTCTTCCCCGGACACCAAAAAATTCTTGATTTTTAAAAGCTATGAAAAACATCATTTTTAAGAATGAAATTCAAGCCCGAATTTCATTCTGGTGTGCGTTTTTACATTTGGGTGGATAATAATTTCACCTCCTGGGCACAAAAGTCCCTGACTCCGGCATCAGGAATTTTCTTCCCCGCACACCAAAAAAATCTTGAATTTAAAATCTATGAAAAACACCATTTTGAAGGACGAAATTCAACCCCGAATCTCATTCTGGTGTCTATTTATACATTTGGGTGAAAAAAAAAATTCACCTCCTGGGCACAAAAATCGCCGGGACTTAAAAACCTGGTTTTTTGAATTGTCTGGCCTGGACTTTGGGATTTTAAATTAAATTAAATAAAATTAAAGAAATTTGAAATTTGAAATTTGAAATTTGAAATTTGAAATTTGAAATTTGAAATTTGAAATTTGAAATTTGAAATTTGAAATTTGAAATTTGAAATTTGAAATTTGAAATTTGAAATTTGAAATTTGAAATTTGAAATTTGAAATTTGAAATTTGCCTTGCTTTGCCTTGCCTTGCCTTGCCTTCGGCATCAGGAATTATCTTCCCCGGACACCAAAAAAATCTTCATTTTTAAAAACTATGAAAAACACCATTTTGAAGGACGAAATTCAACCGCAAATCTAATTCTGGCATCCGTTTTTACATTTGGGTCAAAAAAAATATTCACCTCCTGGGCACAAAAATCCCTGACCCTGGCATCAGGAATTTTCTTCCCCGGACTCCAAAAAAATCTTGATTTTTAAAAGCAATGAAAAACACCATTTTTGAGAATGAAATTCAACCCCGAATCTCATTCTGGTGTCCGTTTTTAGATTTGGGTGGGAAAAAAATTTCACCTCCTGGGCACAAAAATCCCTGACCCCGGCATCAGGAATTTTCTTCCCCGCACACCAAAAAAATCTTGATTTTTAAATGCTATGAAAAATGACATTTTTAAGGACAAAAAGCAACCCCGAATCTCATTCTGGTGTCCGTTTTTAGATTTGAGTCAGAAAAATTTTTTCACCTCCTGGGCACAAAAATCGGCATAAGGAATTTTCTTACCCAGACACCTAAAAAATCTTGATTTTTAAAAGCTATGAAAACACCATTTTTAAGGATGAAATTCAACCCCGAATCTCATTCTGGTGTCCGTTTTTAGATTTTCGTAAAAAAAAACATTCACCTCCTGGGCACAAAAATCCCTGACTCCGGCATCACGAATTTTCTTCCCCGCACACCAAAAAAATCTTGAATTTAAAATCTATTAAAAACACCATTTTGAAGGACGAAATTAAACCCCGAATCTCATTCTGGTGTCTATTTATACATTTGGGTTGAAAAAAAATTTCACCTCCTGGGCACAAAAATCGCCGGGACTTAAAAACCTGGTTGTTTGAATTGTCTGGCCTGGACTGAGGGATTTTAAATTAAATTAAATAAAATTAAAGAAATTTGAAATTTGAAATTTGAAATTTGAAATTTGAAATAATTTGAATTTGAAATTTGAAATTTGAAATTTGAAATTTGAAATTTGAAATTTGAAATTTGAAATTTGAAATTTGAAATTTGAAATTTGAAATTTGAAATTTGAAATTTGAAATTTGAAATTTGAAATTTGAAATTTGAAATTTGAAATTTGAAATTTGAAATTTGAAATTTGAAATTTGAAATTTGAAATTTGCCTTGCTTTGCCTTGCCTTGCCTTGCCTTCGGCATTAGGAATTTTCTTCCCCGGACACCAAAAAATTCTTAATTTTTAAAAGCTATGAAAAACACCATTTTGAAGAATGAAATTCAACCCCGAATCTCATTCTAGTGTGCGTTTTTACATTTGGGTGGAGAAAAATTTCACCTCCTGGGCACAAAAATCCCTGACTCCGGCATCAGGAATTTTCTTCCCAACAAAATCTTGATTTTTAAAAATTATGATAAACACCATTTTTAAGAAAGAAATTCAACCCCGAACCTCATTCTGGTGTCCGTTTTTACATTTGGGTGGAAAAAAAAATTTCACCTCCTGGGCACAAAAATCCCTGACTCCGGCATCAGGAATTTTCTTCCCCGGACACCAAAAAATTCTTGATTTTTAAAAGCTATGAAAAACATCATTTTTAAGAATGAAATTCAAGCCTGAATTTCATTCTGGTGTGTGTTTTTACATTTGGGTGGAAAGTAATTTCACCTCCTGGGCACAAAAATCCCTGACCCTGGCATCAGGAATTTTCTTCCCCGGACACGAAATAAATCTTGATTTTTAAAAGCTATGAAAAACACCATTTTTGAGAATGAAATTCACCCCCGAATCTCATTCTGGTGTTGGTTTTTAGATTTGGGGGTGGGAAAAAATTTCACCTCCTGGGCACAAAAATCCCTGACTCCGGCATCAGGAACTTTCTTCCCGGGACACCAAAAAATTCTTGATTTTTAAAAGCTATGAAAAACATCATTTTTAAGAAGGAAATTCAACCCCGAATCTCATTCTGGTGTGCGTTTTTACATTTGGGTGGAAAATAATTTCACCTCCTGGGCACAAAAGTCCCTGACCCCGGCATCAGGAATTTTCTTCCCCGGACACCAAAAAAATCTTGATTTTTAAATGCTATGAAAAATGACATTTTTGAGAATGAAATTCAACCCCGAATCTCATTCTGGTGTCCGTTTTTAGATTTGGGTGGGGAAAAAATTTCACCTCCTGGGCACAAAAATCACTGACCCCGGCATCAGGAATTTTCTTCCCCGCACACCAAAAAAATCTTGATTTTTAAATGCTATGAAAAATGACATTTTTAAGGACAAAAAGCAACCCCGAATCTCATTCTAGTGTCCGTTTTTAGATTTGAGTCAGAAATTTTTTTTCACCTCCTGGGCACAAAAATCGGCATAAGGAATTTTCTTACCCAGACACCAAAAAAATCTTGATTTTTAAAAGCAATGAAAACACCATTTTTAAGGATGAAATTCAACCCCGAATCTCATTCTGGTGTCCGTTTTTAGATTTTCGTAAAAAAAAAACATTCACCTCCTGGGCACAAAAATCCCTGACTCCGGCATCAGGAATTTTCTTCCCCGCACACCAAAAAAATCTTGAATTTAAAATCTATGAAAAACACCATTTTGAAGGACGAAATTCAACCCCGAATCTCATTCTGGTGTCTATTTATACATTTGGGTTGAAAAAAAATTTCACCTCCTGGGCACAAAAATCGCCGGGACTTAAAAACCTGGTTGTTTGAATTGTCTGGCCTGGACTGAGGGATTTTAAATTAAATTAAATAAAATTAAAGAAATTTGAAATTTGAAATTTGAAATTTGAAATTTGAAATAATTTGAATTTGAAATTTGAAATTTGAAATTTGAAATTTGAAATTTGAAATTTGAAATTTGAAATTTGAAATTTGAAATTTGAAATTTGAAATTTGAAATTTGAAATTTGAAATTTGAAATTTGAAATTTGAAATTTGAAATTTGAAATTTGAAATTTGAAATTTGAAATTTGAAATTTGAAATTTGAAATTTGAAATTTGAAATTTGAAATTTGAAATTTGAAATTTGAAATTTGAAATTTGAAATTTGAAATTTGCCTTGCCTTGCTTTGCCTTGCCTAGCCTTGCCTTCGGCATTAGGAATTTTCTTCCCCGGACACCAAAAAAATCTTCATTTTTAAAAACTATGAAAAACACCATTTTGAAGGACGAAATTCAACCGCAAATCTAATTCTGGCATCGGTTTTTACATTTGGGTCAAAAAAAATATTCACCTCCTGGACACAAAAATCACTGACCCTGGCATCTGGAATTTTCTTCCCCGGACACCAAAAAAATCTTGATTTTTAAAAGCAATGAAAAACACCATTTTTGAGAATGAAATTCAACCCCGAATCTCATTCTGGTGTCCGTTTTTAGATTTGGGTGGGAAAAAAATTTCACCTCCTGGGCACAAAAATCCCTGACCCCGGCATCAGGAATTTTCTTCCCCGCACACCAAAAAAATCTTGATTTTTAAATGCTATGAAAAATGACATTTTTAAGGACAAAAAGCAACCCCGAATCTCATTCTGGTGTCCGTTTTTAGATTTGAGTCAGAAAAATTTTTTCACCTCCTGGGCACAAAAATCGGCATAAGGAATTTTCTTACCCAGACACCTAAAAAATCTTGATTTTTAAAAGCTATGAAAACACCATTTTTAAGGATGAAATTCAACCCCGAATCTCATTCTGGTGTCCGTTTTTAGATTTTCGTAAAAAAAAACATTCACCTCCTGGGCACAAAAATCCCTGACTCCGGCATCACGAATTTTCTTCCCCGCACACCAAAAAAATCTTGAATTTAAAATCTATTAAAAACACCATTTTGAAGGACGAAATTAAACCCCGAATCTCATTCTGGTGTCTATTTATACATTTGGGTTGAAAAAAAATTTCACCTCCTGGGCACAAAAATCGCCGGGACTTAAAAACCTGGTTGTTTGAATTGTCTGGCCTGGACTGAGGGATTTTAAATTAAATTAAATAAAATTAAAGAAATTTGAAATTTGAAATTTGAAATTTGATATTTGAAATAATTTGAAATAATTTGAAATAATTTGAAATAATTTGAAATAATTTGAAATTTGAAATTTGAAATTTGAAATTTGAAATTTGAAATTTGAAATTTGAAATTTGAAATTTGAAATTTGAAATTTGAAATTTGAAATTTGAAATTTGAAATTTGAAATTTGAAATTTGAAATTTGAAATTTGAAATTTGAAATTTGAAATTTGAAATTTGAAATTTGAAATTTGAAATTTGAAATTTGAAATTTGAGATTTGAAATTTGAAATTTGAAATTTGAAATTTGCTTTCCCTTGCCTTGCCTTGCCTTGCCTTGCCTTCGGCATTAGGAATTATCTTCCCCGGACACCAAAAAATTCTTAATTTTTAAAAGCTATGAAAAACACCATTTTGAAGAATGAAATTAAACCCCGAATCTCATTCTAGTGTGTGTTTTTACATTTGGGTGGAAAAAAAATTCACCTCCTGGGCACAAAAATCCCTTACTCCGGCATCAGGAATTTTCTTCCCAACAAAATCTTGATTTTTAAAAATTATGATAAACACCATTTTTAAGGAAGAAATTCAACCCCGAATCTCATTCTGGTGTCCGTTTTTACATTTGGGTGGGAAAAAAAATTTCACCTCCTGGGCACAAAAATCCCTGACTCCGGCATCAGGAATTTTCTTCCCCGGACACCAAAAAATTCTTGATTTTTAAAAGCTATGAAAATCATCATTTTTAAGAATGAAATTCAAGCCCGAATTTCATTCTGATGTGCGTTTTTACATTTGGGTGGAAAATAATTTCACCTCCTGGGCACAAAAGTCCCTGACTCCGGCATCAGGAATTTTCTTCCCCGCACACCAAAAAAATCTTGAATTTAAAATCTATGAAAAACACCATTTTGAAGGACGAAATTCAACCCCGAATCTCATTCTGGTGTCTATTTATACATTTGGGTCGAAAAAAAATTTCACCTCCTGGGCACAAAAATCGCCGGGACTTAAAAACCTGGTTTTTTGAATTGTCTGGCCTGGACTTTGGGATTTTAAATTAAATTAAATAAAATTAAAGAAATTTGAAATTTGAAATTTGATATTTGAAATAATTTGAAATAATTTGAAATAATTTGAAATAATTTGAAATAATTTGAAATAATTTGAAATTTGAAATTTGAAATTTGAAATTTGAAATTTGAAATTTGAAATTTGAAATTTGAAATTTGAAATTTGAAATTTGAAATTTGAAATTTGAAATTTGCCTTGCCTTGCCTTGCTTTGCCTTGCCTTGCCTTGCCTTCGGCATCAGGAATTATCTTCCCCGGACACCAAAAAAATCTTCATTTTTAAAAACTATGAAAAACACCATTTTGAAGGACGAAATTCAACCGCAAATCTAATTCTGGCATCTGTTTTTACATTTGGGTCAAGAAAAATATTCACCTCCTGGGCACAAAAATCCCTGACCCTGGCATCAGGAATTTTCTTCCCCGGACTCCAAAAAAATCTTGATTTTTAAAAGCAATGAAAAACACCATTTTTGAGAATGAAATTCAACCCCGAATCTCATTCTGGTGTCCGTTTTTAGATTTGGGTGCGGAAAAAATTTCACCTCCTGGGCACAAAAATCCCTGACCCCGGCATCAGGAATTTTCTTCCCCGCACACCAAAAAAATCTTGATTTTTAAATGCTATGAAAAATGACATTTTTAAGGACAAAAAGCAACCCCGAATCTCATTCTAGTGTCCGTTTTTAGATTTGAGTCAGAAATTTTTTTTCACCTCCTGGGCACAAAAATCGGCATAAGGAATTTTCTTACCCAGACACCAAAAAAATCTTGATTTTTAAAAGCAATGAAAACACCATTTTTAAGGATGAAATTCAACCCCGAATCTCATTCTGGTGTCTGTTTTTAGATTTTCGTAAAAAAAAAAACATTCACCTCCTGGGCACAAAAATCCCTGACTCCGGCATCAGGAATTTTCTTCCCCGCACACCAAAAAAATCTTGAATTTAAAATCTATGAAAAACACCATTTTGAAGGACGAAATTCAACCCCGAATCTCATTCTGGTGTCTATTTATACATTTGGGTTGAAAAAAAATTTCACCTCCTGGGCACAAAAATCGCCGGGACTTAAAAACCTGGTTGTTTGAATTGTCTGGCCTGGACTGAGGGATTTTAAATTAAATTAAATAAAATTAAAGAAATATGAAATTTGAAATTTGAAATTTGAAATTTGAAATTTGAAATAATTTGAATTTGAAATTTGAAATTTGAAATTTGAAATTTGAAATTTGAAATTTGAAATTTGAAATTTGAAATTTGAAATTTGAAATTTGAAATTTGAAATTTGAAATTTGAAATTTGAAATTTGAAATTTGCCTTGCTTTGCCTTGCCTTGCCTTGCCTTCGGCATTAGGAATTTTCTTCCCCGGACACCAAAAAACTCTTAATTTTTAAAAGCTATGAAAAACACCATTTTGAAGAATGAAATTCAACCCCGAATCTCATTCTAGTGTGCGTTTTTACATTTGGGTGGAGAAAAATTTCACCTCCTGGGCACAAAAATACCTGACTCCGGCATCAGGAATTTTCTTCCCAACAAAATCTTGATTTTTAAAAATTATGATAAACACCATTTTTAAGAAAGAAATTCAACCCCGAACCTCATTCTGGTGTCCGTTTTTACATTTGGGTGGAAAAAAAAATTTCACCTCCTGGGCACAAAAATCCCTGACTCCGGCATCAGGAATTTTCTTCCCCGGACACCAAAAAATTCTTGATTTTTAAAAGCTATGAAAAACATCATTTTTAAGGATGAAATTCAACCCCGAATCTCATTCTGGTGTGTGTTTTTACATTTGGGTGGAAAGTAATTTCACCTCCTGGGCACAAAAATCCCTGACTCCGGCATCACGAATTTTCTTCCCCGCACACCAAAAAAATCTTGAATTTAAAATCTATTAAAAACACCATTTTGAAGGACGAAATTAAACCCCGAATCTCATTCTGGTGTCTATTTATACATTTGGGTTGAAAAAAAATTTCACCTCCTGGGCACAAAAATCGCCGGGACTTAAAAACCTGGTTGTTTGAATTGTCTGGCCTGGACTGAGGGATTTTAAATTAAATTAAATAAAATTAAAGAAATTTGAAATTTGAAATTTGATATTTGAAATAATTTGAAATAATTTGAAATAATTTGAAATTTGAAATTTGAAATTTGAAATTTGAAATTTGAAATTTGAAATTTGAAATTTGAAATTTGAAATTTGAAATTTGAAATTTGAAATTTGAAATTTGAAATTTGCCTTGCTTTGCCTTGCCTTGCCTTGCCTTCGGCATTAGGAATTTTCTTCCCCGGACACCAAAAAACTCTTAATTTTTAAAAGCTATGAAAAACACCATTTTGAAGAATGAAATTCAACCCCGAATCTCATTCTAGTGTGCGTTTTTACATTTGGGTGGAGAAAAATTTCACCTCCTGGGCACAAAAATCCCTGACTCCGGCATCAGGAATTTTCTTCCCAACAAAATCTTGATTTTTAAAAATTATGATAAACACCATTTTTAAGGAAGAAATTCAACCCCGAATCTCATTCTGGTGTCCGTTTTTACATTTGGGTGGGAAAAAAAATTTCACCTCCTGGGCACAAAAATCCCTGACTCCGGCATCAGGAATTTTCTTCCCCGGACACCAAAAAATTCTTGATTTTTAAAAGCTATGAAAAACATCATTTTTAAGAATGAAATTCAACCCCGAATCTCATTCTGGTGTCTATTTATACATTTGGGTCGAAAAAAAATTTCACCTCCTGGGCACAAAAATCGCCGGGACTTAAAAACCTGGTTTTTTGAATTGTCTGGCCTGGACTTTGGGATTTTAAATTAAATTAAATAAAATTAAAGAAATTTGAAATTTGAAATTTGATATTTGAAATAATTTGAAATAATTTGAAATAATTTGAAATAATTTGAAATAATTTGAAATAATTTGAAATTTGAAATTTGAAATTTGAAATTTGAAATTTGAAATTTGAAATTTGAAATTTGAAATTTGAAATTTGAAATTTGAAATTTGCCTTGCCTTGCCTTGCTTTGCCTTGCCTTGCCTTGCCTTCGGCATCAGGAATTATCTTCCCCGGACACCAAAAAAATCTTCATTTTTAAAAACTATGAAAAACACCATTTTGAAGGACGAAATTCAACCGCAAATCTAATTCTGGCATCCGTTTTTACATTTGGGTCAAGAAAAATATTCACCTCCTGGGCACAAAAATCCCTGACCCTGGCATCAGGAATTTTCTTCCCCGGACTCCAAAAAAATCTTGATTTTTAAAAGCAATGAAAAACACCATTTTTGAGAATGAAATTCAACCCCGAATCTCATTCTGGTGTCCGTTTTTAGATTTGGGTGCGGATTTGGGTGCGGAAAAAATTTCACCTCCTGGGCACAGGAATTTTCTTCCCCGCACACCAAAAAAATCTTGATTTTTAAATGCTATGAAAAATGACATTTTTAAGGACAAAAAGCAACCCCGAATCTCATTCTAGTGTCCGTTTTTAGATTTGAGTCAGAAATTTTTTTTCACCTCCTGGGCACAAAAATCGGCATAAGGAATTTTCTTACCCAGACACCAAAAAAATCTTGATTTTTAAAAGCAATGAAAACACCATTTTTAAGGATGAAATTCAACCCCGAATCTCATTCTGGTGTCTGTTTTTAGATTTTCGTAAAAAAAAAAACATTCACCTCCTGGGCACAAAAATCCCTGACTCCGGCATCAGGAATTTTCTTCCCCGCACACCAAAAAAATCTTGAATTTAAAATCTATGAAAAACACCATTTTGAAGGACGAAATTCAACCCCGAATCTCATTCTGGTGTCTATTTATACATTTGGGTTGAAAAAAAATTTCACCTCCTGGGCACAAAAATCGCCGGGACTTAAAAACCTGGTTGTTTGAATTGTCTGGCCTGGACTGAGGGATTTTAAATTAAATTAAATAAAATTAAAGAAATATGAAATTTGAAATTTGAAATTTGAAATTTGAAATAATTTGAATTTGAAATTTGAAATTTGAAATTTGAAATTTGAAATTTGAAATTTGAAATTTGAAATTTGAAATTTGAAATTTGAAATTTGAAATTTGAAATTTGAAATTTGAAATTTGAAATTTGAAATTTGAAATTTGAAATTTGCCTTGCTTTGCCTTGCCTTGCCTTGCCTTCGGCATTAGGAATTTTCTTCCCCGGACACCAAAAAACTCTTAATTTTTAAAAGCTATGAAAAACACCATTTTGAAGAATGAAATTCAACCCCGAATCTCATTCTAGTGTGCGTTTTTACATTTGGGTGGAGAAAAATTTCACCTCCTGGGCACAAAAATCCCTGACTCCGGCATCAGGAATTTTCTTCCCCGCACACCAAAAAAATCTTGAATTTAAAATCTATGAAAAACACCATTTTGAAGGACGAAATTCAACCCCGAATCTCATTCTGGTGTCTATTTATACATTTGGGTTGAAAAAAAATTTCACCTCCTGGGCACAAAAATCGCCGGGACTTAAAAACCTGGTTGTTTGAATTGTCTGGCCTGGACTGAGGGATTTTAAATTAAATTAAATAAAATTAAAGAAATATGAAATTTGAAATTTGAAATTTGAAATTTGAAATAATTTGAATTTGAAATTTGAAATTTGAAATTTGAAATTTGAAATTTGAAATTTGAAATTTGAAATTTGAAATTTGAAATTTGAAATTTGAAATTTGAAATTTGAAATTTGAAATTTGAAATTTGAAATTTGCCTTGCTTTGCCTTGCCTTGCCTTGCCTTCGGCATTAGGAATTTTCTTCCCCGGACACCAAAAAACTCTTAATTTTTAAAAGCTATGAAAAACACCATTTTGAAGAATGAAATTCAACCCCGAATCTCATTCTAGTGTGCGTTTTTACATTTGGGTGGAGAAAAATTTCACCTCCTGGGCACAAAAATCCTTGACTCCGGCATCAGGAATTTTCTTCCCAACAAAATCTTGATTTTTAAAAATTATGATAAACACCATTTTTAAGAAAGAAATTCAACCCCGAACCTCATTCTGGTGTCCGTTTTTACATTTGGGTGGAAAAAAAAATTTCACCTCCTGGGCACAAAAATCCCTGACTCCGGCATCAGGAATTTTCTTCCCCGGACACCAAAAAATTCTTGATTTTTAAAAGCTATGAAAAACATCATTTTTAAGAATGAAATTCAAGCCCGAATTTCATTCTGGTGTGTGTTTTTACATTTGGGTGGAAAGTAATTTCACCTCCTGGGCACAAAAATCCCTGACTCCGGCATCACGAATTTTCTTCCCCGCACACCAAAAAAATCTTGAATTTAAAATCTATTAAAAACACCATTTTGAAGGACGAAATTAAACCCCGAATCTCATTCTGGTGTCTATTTATACATTTGGGTTGAAAAAAAATTTCACCTCCTGGGCACAAAAATCGCCGGGACTTAAAAACCTGGTTGTTTGAATTGTCTGGCCTGGACTGAGGGATTTTAAATTAAATTAAATAAAATTAAAGAAATTTGAAATTTGAAATTTGATATTTGAAATAATTTGAAATAATTTGAAATAATTTGAAATTTGAAATTTGAAATTTGAAATTTGAAATTTGAAATTTGAAATTTGAAATTTGAAATTTGAAATTTGAAATTTGAAATTTGAAATTTGAAATTTGAAATTTGAAATTTGAAATTTGCCTTGCTTTGCCTTGCCTTGCCTTGCCTTCGGCATTAGGAATTTTCTTCCCCGGACACCAAAAAACTCTTAATTTTTAAAAGCTATGAAAAACACCATTTTGAAGAATGAAATTCAACCCCGAATCTCATTCTAGTGTGCGTTTTTACATTTGGGTGGAGAAAAATTTCACCTCCTGGGCACAAAAATCCCTGACTCCGGCATCAGGAATTTTCTTCCCAACAAAATCTTGATTTTTAAAAATTATGATAAACACCATTTTTAAGAAAGAAATTCAACCCCGAACCTCATTCTGGTGTCCGTTTTTACATTTGGGTGGAAAAAAAAATTTCACCTCCTGGGCACAAAAATCCCTGACTCCGGCATCAGGAATTTTCTTCCCCGGACACCAAAAAATTCTTGATTTTTAAAAGCTATGAAAAACATCATTTTTAAGAATGAAATTCAAGCCCGAATTTCATTCTGGTGTGTGTTTTTACATTTGGGTGGAAAGTAATTTCACCTCCTGGGCACAAAAATCCCTGACCCTGGCATCAGGAATTTTCTTCCCCGGACACGAAATAAATCTTGATTTTTAAAAGCTATGAAAAACACCATTTTTGAGAATGAAATTCACCCCCGAATCTCATTCTGGTGTTGGTTTTTAGATTTGGGGGTGGGAAAAAATTTCACCTCCTGGGCACAAAAATCCCTGACTCCGGCATCAGGAATTTTCTTCCCGGGACACCAAAAAATTCTTGATTTATAAAAGCTATGAAAAACATCATTTTTAAGAATGAAATTCAACCCCGAATCTCATTCTGGTGTCCGTTTTTAGATTTGAGTCAGAAATTTTTTTTCACCTCCTGGGCACAAAAATCGGCATAAGGAATTTTCTTACCCAGACACCAAAAAAATCTTGATTTTTAAAAGCAATGAAAACACCATTTTTAAGGATGAAATTCAACCCCGAATCTCATTCTGGTGTCTGTTTTTAGATTTTCGTAAAAAAAAACATTCACCTCCTGGGCACAAAAATCCCTGACTCCGGCATCAGGAATTTTCTTCCCCGCACACCAAAAAAATCTTGAATTTAAAATCTATGAAAAACACCATTTTGAAGGACGAAATTCAACCCCGAATCTCATTCTGGTGTCTATTTATACATTTGGGTTGAAAAAAAATTTCACCTCCTGGGCACAAAAATCGCCGGGACTTAAAAACCTGGTTGTTTGAATTGTCTGGCCTGGACTGAGGGATTTTAAATTAAATTAAATAAAATTAAAGAAATTTGAAATTTGAAATTTGAAATTTGAAATTTGAAATAATTTGAATTTGAAATTTGAAATTTGAAATTTGAAATTTGAAATTTGAAATTTGAAATTTGAAATTTGAAATTTGAAATTTGAAATTTGAAATTTGAAATTTGAAATTTGAAATTTGAAATTTGAAATTTGAAATTTGAAATTTGAAATTTGAAATTTGAAATTTGAAATTTGAAATTTGAAATTTGAAATTTGAAATTTGAAATTTGAAATTTGAAATTTGAAATTTGAAATTTGAAATTTGCCTTGCCTTGCTTTGCCTTGCCTTGCCTTGCCTTCGGCATTAGGAATTTTCTTCCCCGGACACCAAAAAATACTTAATTTTTAAAAGCTATGAAAAACACCATTTTTAAGAATGAAATTCAACCCCGAATCTCATTCTAGTGTGCGTTTTTACATTTGGGTGGAAAAAAATTTCACCTCCTGGGCACAAAAATCCCTGACTCCGGCATCAGGAATTTTCTTCCCAACAAAATCTTGATTTTTAAAAATTATGATAAACACCATTTTTAAGAAAGAAATTCAACCCCGAACCTCATTCTGGTGTCCGTTTTTACATTTGGGTGGAAAAAAAAAATTTCACCTCCTGGGCACAAAAATCCCTGACTCCGGCATCAGGAATTTTCTTCCCCGGACACCAAAAAATTCTTGATTTTTAAAAGCTATGAAAAACATCATTTTTAAGAATGAAATTCAAGCCCGAATTTCATTCTGATGTGCGTTTTTACATTTGGGTGGAAAATAATTTCACCTCCTGGGCACAAAAGTCCCTGACTCCGGCATCAGGAATTTTCTTCCCCGCACACCAAAAAAATCTTGAATTTAAAATCTATGAAAAACACCATTTTGAAGGACGAAATTCAACCCCGAATCTCATTCTGGTGTCTATTTATACATTTGGGTCGAAAAAAAATTTCACCTCCTGGGCACAAAAATCGCCGGGACTTAAAAACCTGGTTTTTTGAATTGTCTGGCCTGGACTTTGGGATTTTAAATTAAATTAAATAAAGTTAAAGAAATTTGAAATTTGAAATTTGATATTTGAAATAATTTGAAATAATTTGAAATAATTTGAAATAATTTGAAATAATTTGAAATAATTTGAAATAATTTGAAATTTGAAATTTGAAATTTGAAATTTTAAAATTTAAATTTGAAATTTGAAATTTGAAATTTGAAATTTGAAATTTGAAATTTGAAATTTGCCTTGCCTTGCCTTGCTTTGCCTTGCCTTGCCTTGCCTTCGGCATCAGGAATTATCTTCCCCGGACACCAAAAAAATCTTCATTTTTAAAAACTATGAAAAACACCATTTTGAAGGACGAAATTCAACCGCAAATCTAATTCTGGCATCCGTTTTTACATTTGGGTCAAAAAAAATATTCACCTCCTGGGCACAAAAATCCCTGACCCTGGCATCAGGAATTTTCTTCCCCGGACTCCAAAAAAATCTTGATTTTTAAAAGCAATGAAAAACACCATTTTTGAGAATGAAATTCAACCCCGAATCTCATTCTGGTGTCCGTTTTTAGATTTGGGTGGGGAAAAAATTTCACCTCCTGGGCACAAAAATCCCTGACCCCGGCATCAGGAATTTTCTTCCCCGCACACCAAAAAAATCTTGATTTTTAAATGCTATGAAAAATGACATTTTTAAGGACAAAAAGCAACCCCGAATCTCATTCTAGTGTCCGTTTTTAGATTTGAGTCAGAAATTTTTTTTCACCTCCTGGGCACAAAAATCGGCATAAGGAATTTTCTTACCCAGACACCAAAAAAATCTTGATTTTTAAAAGCAATGAAAACACCATTTTTAAGGATGAAATTCAACCCCGAATCTCATTCTGGTGTCTGTTTTTAGATTTTCGTAAAAAAAAACATTCACCTCCTGGGCACAAAAATCCCTGACTCCGGCATCAGGAATTTTCTTCCCCGCACACCAAAAAAATCTTGAATTTAAAATCTATGAAAAACACCATTTTGAAGGACGAAATTCAACCCCGAATCTCATTCTGGTGTCTATTTATACATTTGGGTTGAAAAAAAATTTCACCTCCTGGGCACAAAAATCGTCGGGACTTAAAAACCTGGTTGTTTGAATTGTCTGGCCTGGACTGAGGGATTTTAAATTAAATTAAATAAAATTAAAGAAATATGAAATTTGAAATTTGAAATTTGAAATTTGAAATAATTTGAATTTGAAATTTGAAATTTGAAATTTGAAATTTGAAATTTGAAATTTGAAATTTGAAATTTGAAATTTGAAATTTGAAATTTGAAATTTGAAATTTGAAATTTGAAATTTGAAATTTGAAATTTGAAATTTGAAATTTGAAATTTGAAATTTGAAATTTGAAATTTGAAATTTGAAATTTGAAATTTGAAATTTGAAATTTGAAATTTGAAATTTGAAATTTGAAATTTGAAATTTGCCTTGCTTTGCCTTGCCTTGCCTTGCCTTCGGCATTAGGAATTTTCTTCCCCGGACACCAAAAAACTCTTAATTTTTAAAAGCTATGAAAAACACCATTTTGAAGAATGAAATTCAACCCCGAATCTCATTCTAGTGTGCGTTTTTACATTTGGGTGGAGAAAAATTTCACCTCCTGGGCACAAAAATCCCTGACTCCGGCATCAGGAATTTTCTTCCCAACAAAATCTTGATTTTTAAAAATTATGATAAACACCATTTTTAAGAAAGAAATTCAACCCCGAACCTCATTCTGGTGTCCGTTTTTACATTTGGGTGGAAAAAAAAATTTCACCTCCTGGGCACAAAAATCCCTGACTCCGGCATCAGGAATTTTCTTCCCCGGACACCAAAAAATTCTTGATTTTTAAAAGCTATGAAAAACATCATTTTTAAGAATGAAATTCAAGCCCGAATTTCATTCTGGTGTGTGTTTTTACATTTGGGTGGAAAGTAATTTCACCTCCTGGGCACAAAAATCCCTGACCCTGGCATCAGGAATTTTCTTCCCCGGACACGAAATAAATCTTGATTTTTAAAAGCTATGAAAAACACCATTTTTGAGAATGAAATTCACCCTCGAATCTCATTCTGGTGTTGGTTTTTAGATTTGGGGGTGGGAAAAAATTTCACCTCCTGGGCACAAAAATCCCTGACTCCGGCATCAGGAATTTTCTTCCCCGGACACCAAAAAATTCTTGATTTTTAAAAGCTATGAAAAACATCATTTTTAAGAATGAAATTCAAGCCCGAATTTCATTCTGGTGTGTGTTTTTACATTTGGGTGGAAAGTAATTTCACCTCCTGGGCACAAAAATCCCTGACCCTGGCATCAGGAATTTTCTTCCCCGGACACGAAATAAATCTTGATTTTTAAAAGCTATGAAAAACACCATTTTTGAGAATGAAATTCATCCCCGAATCTCATTCTGGTGTTGGTTTTTAGATTTGGGGGTGGGAAAAAATTTCACCTCCTGGGATCAAAAATCCCTGACTCCGGCATCAGGAATTTTCTTCCCGGGACACCAAAAAATTCTTGATTTTTAAAAGCTATGAAAAACATCATTTTTAAGAAGGAAATTCAACCCCGAATCTCATTCTGGTGTGCGTTTTTACATTTGGGTGGAAAATAATTTCACCTCCTGGGCACAAAAGTCCCTGACCCCGGCATCAGGAATTTTCTTCCCCGGACACCAAAAAAATCTTGATTTCTAAAAGGTATGAAAAACACCCTTTTTAAGCACGAAATTCAACCCCAAATCTCATTCCGGCGTCCGTTTATAGATTTGGGTGGAAAAAAAAATTTCACCTCCTGGGCACAAAAATCCCTGACCCTGGCATCAGGAATTATCTTCCCTGGAAACCAAAAAAATCTTGATTTTTAAAAACTATGAGAAACACCATATTGAAGGACGAAATTCAACCTCAAATCTAATTCTGGCATCCATTTTTACATTTGGGTCAAAAAAAATATTCACCTCCTGGGCACAAAAATCCCTGACCTTGGCATCAGGAATTTTCTTTCCCGGACACCAAAAAAATCTTGATTTTTATAAACTATGAAAAACACCATTTTTAAGGAAGAAATTCAACCCTGAATTTCATTCTGGTGTCAGTTTTTACATTTGAGTCAATAAAAAAATGTCACCTCCTGGACACAAAAATCCCTGACCCCAGCATCAGGAATTTTCCTCTGGACACGAAATAAATCTTGATTTTTAAAAGCTATGAAAAACACCATTTTTGAGAATGAAATTCAACCCCGAATCTCATTCTGGTGTCGGTTTTTAGATTTGGGGGTGGGAAAAAATTTCACCTCCTGGGCACAAAAATCCCTGACACCGGCATCAGGAATTTTCTTCCCCGGACATCAAAAAATCTTGATTTTTAAAATCTATGAAAAACACCATTTTCAAGGATGAAATTCATCCCTGAATGTAATTCTGGTGTCCGTTTTTAAATTTGGGTCAAAAAAAAATTTCACCTCCTGGGCACAAAAATCCCTGACACCGGCATCAGGAATTTTGTCCCCCAGACACCCCAAAAATGTTCATTTACAAAAACTATAAAAAACACCATTTTTAAGGATGAAATTCAACCCCAAACCTCATTCTGGAATCGGATTTTACATTTGGGTCAAAAAAAATTTTCACCTCCTGGGCACAAAAATCCCTGACCCTGGCATCAGGAATTTCCTTCCCCGGACACCAAAAATATCTTCATTTATAAAAAGTATAAAAAACACCATTTTTAAGGATGCAATTAAACCTCGAATCTAATTCTGGTGTCTGTTTTTACATTTGGGTCAAAAAACAATTTACCTGCTGGGCATAAAAATTCCTGGCATCACGAATTTTCTTCCCCGGACACAAAAAAATCTTGATTTTTAAAATCTATGAAAAACACCATTTTCATGGATGAAATTAAACCCCAAATCTAATTCTGGAGTCCGTTTTTACATTTGGGTCAAAAAAAAATCTTTCACCTCCTGGGCACAAAAATCCCTGACCCCAGCATCATGAATTTTCTTCCCCGGACACCAAAAAATGCTTGATTTTTAAAAAGCATAAAAAACACCATTTCTAAGGATGAAATTCAACCCCGAATCTCATATTGGCCTCGGTTTTTACATTTGTGTCAAAAAAAAATTTACCTCCTGGGCACAAAAATCCCTGACCCCGGCATCACAAATTTTCTTCCCCGGACACCAAAAAATCTTGATTTTTAAAATCTATGAAAAAAACCATTTTTAAGGATGAAATTAAAACTCGAATCTAATTCTGGTGTCTGTTTTTACATTTGGGTCAAAAAAAATTTACCTCCTGGGCACAAAAATCCCTGACCCCGGCATCACGAATTTTCTTCCCTGGACACAAAAAAATCTTGATTTTTAAAATCTATAAAAAACACCATTTCTAAGGATGAAATTCAACCCCGAATCTCATACTGGCCTCGGTTTTTACATTTGTGTCAAAAAATCTTTTTCACCTCCTGGGCACAAAAATCCCTGACCCCGGCATCAGAAATTTACTTGCCCAGACACCAAAAAATGCTTGATTTTTAAAAAGTATAAAAAACACCATTTTTAAGAGTGAAATTAAACCCCGAATGTAATTCTGGCATCCGTTTTTACATTTGGGTCAACAAAAAAAATTTTACCTCCTGGGCACAAAAATCCCTGACCCCGGCATCACGAATTTGCTTCCCCGGACACCAAAAAATGCTTGATTTTTAAAAACTATAAAAAACACCATTTCTAAGGACGAAATTCAACCCCGAATCTCATACTGGCCTCGGTTTTTACATTTGTGTCAAAAAAAAATTTACCTCCTGGGCACAAAAATCCCTGACCCCGGCATCAGGAATTTTCTTCCCCGGAAACCAAAAAACCTTGATTTTTAAAAAGTATAAATAACATCATTTTTAAGCGTGAAATTCAACCCCGAATGTAATTCTGGCTTCCGTTTTTAAATTTGGGTAAAAAAAAAATTTCACCTCCTGGGCACAAAAATCCCTGACACCGGCATCAGGAATTTTCTTCCCCGGAAACCAAAAATCGTTGATTTTTAAAATCTATAAAAAACACCATTTTTAAGGAAGAAATTCAACCCCGAATCTAATTCTGGTGTCCGTTTTTACATTTGGGTCAAAAAAATTTTTCACCTCCTGGGCACAAAAATCCCTGACACCGGCATCAGGAATTTTCTTCCCCGGACATCAAAAAATCTTGATTTTTAAAATCTATGAAAAACACCATTTTCAAGGATGAAATTCAACCCTGAATGTAATTCTGGTGTCCGTTTTTAAATTTGGGTCAAAAAAAAATTTCACCTCCTGGGCACAAAAATCCCTGACACCGGCATCAGGAATTTTGTCCCCCAGACACCCCAAAAATGTTCATTTACAAAAACTATAAAAAACACCATTTTTAAAGATGAAATTCAACCCCAAACCTCATTCTGGAATCGGATTTTACATTTGGGTCAAAAAAAATTTTCACCTCCTGGGCTCAAAAATCCCTGACCCTGGCATCAGGAATTTCCTTCCCCGGACACCAAAAATATCTTCATTTATAAAAAGTATAAAAAACACCATTTTTAAGGATGCAATTAAACCTCGAATCTAATTCTGGTGTCTGTTTTTACATTTGGGTCAAAAAACAATTTACCTGCTGGGCATAAAAATTCCTGGCATCACGAATTTTCTTCCCTGGACACAAAAAAATCTTGATTTTTAAAAAGTATAAATAACATCATTTTTAAGCGTGAAATTCAACCCCGAATGTAATTCTGGCTTCCGTTTTTAAATTTGGATCAAAAAAAAATTTCACCTCCTGGGCACAAAAATCCCTGACCCTGGCATCAGGAATTTTCTTCCCCGGACACCAAAAAAAATCTTGATTTTTGTAAACTATGAAAAACACCATTTTTAAGGAAGAAATTCAACCCTGAATTTCATTCTGGTGTCAGTTTTTACATTTGAGTCAATAAAAAAATTTCACCTCCTGGGCACAAAAATCCCTGACCCCAGCATCAGGAATTTTCTTCCCCGGAAACCAAAAATTGTTGATTTTTAAAATCTATAAAAAACACCATTTTTAAGGAAGAAATTCAACCCCGAATCTAATTCTGGTGTCCGTTTTTACATTTGGGTCAAAAAAATTTTTCACCTCCTGGGCACAAAAATCCCTGACACCGGCATCAGGCATTTTCTTCCCAACAAAATCTTGATTTTTAAAAATTACGAAAAACACCATTTTTAAGGACAAAATTCAACCCCAAATCTAATTCTGACATCCATTTTTACATTTGGGTCAAAAAAAATATTCACCTCCTGGGCACAAAAATCCCTGACCCTGGCATCAGGAATTTTCTTCCCCGGACACCAAAAAAATCTTGATTTTTAAAAGCAATGAAAAACACCATTTTTGAGAATGAAATTCAACCCCGAATCTCATTCTGGTGTTCGTTTTTAGATTTGGGTGGGAAAAAAATTTCACCTCCTGGGCACAAAAATCCCTGACCCCGGCATCAGGAATTTTCTTCCCCGCACACCAAAAAAATCTTGATTTTTAAATGCTATGAAAAATGACATTTTTAAGGACAAAAAGCAACCCCGAATCTCATTCTGGTGTCCGTTTTTAGATTTGAGTCAGAAATTTTTTTTCACCTCCTGGGCACAAAAATCGGCATAAGGAATTTTCTTACCCAGACACCAAAAAAATCTTGATTTTTAAAAGCTATGAAAAACACCATTTTTAAGCACGAAATTCAACCCCGAATCTCATTCCGGCGTCCGTTTATAGATTTGGGTGGGGAAAAAAAATTCACCTCCTGGGCACAAAAATCCCTGACTCCGGCATCAGGAATTTTCTTCCCCGGACACCAAAAAAATCTTGATTTTTATAAACTATGAAAAACACCATTTTTAAGGAAGAAATTCAACCCTGAATTTCATTCTGGTGTCAGTTTTTACATTTGAGTCAATAAAAAAATTTCACCTCCTGGGCAAAAAAATCCCTGACCCCAGCATCAGGAATTTTCTTCCCCAGACATGAAATAAATCTTGATTTTTAAAAGTTATGAAAAACACCATTTTTGAGAATGAAATTCAACCCCGAATCTCATTCCGGCGTCCGTTTATAGATTTGGGTGGGAAAAAAAATTTCACCTCCTGGGCACAAAAATCCCTGACTCCGGCATCAGGCATTTTCTTCCCAACAAAATCTTGATTTTTAAAAATGATGAAAAACACCATTTTTAAGGACAAAATTCAACCCTGAATCTATTCGGGTGTCTGTTTTTACATTTGAGTCAAAAAAAAAATTTCACCTCCTGGGCCCAAAAATCCCTGACTCCGGCATCACGAATTTGCTTCCCCGGACACCAAAAAATGCTTGATTTTTAAAAACTATAAAAAACACCATTTCTAAGGACGAAATTCAACCCCGAATCTCATACTGGCCTCGGTTTTTACATTTGTGTCAAAAAAAAATTTACCTCCTGGGCACAAAAATCCCTGACCCCGGCATCAGGAATTTTCTTCCCCGGAAACCAAAAAACCTTGATTTTTAAAAAGTATAAATAACATCATTTTTAAGCGTGAAATTCAACCCCGAATGTAATTCTGGCTTCCGTTTTTAAATTTGGGTAAAAAAAAAATTTCACCTCCTGGGCACAAAAATCCCTGACACCGGCATCAGGAATTTTCTTCCCCGGACATCAAAAAATCTTGATTTTTAAAATCTATGAAAAACACCATTTTCAAGGATGAAATTCAACCCTGAATGTAATTCTGGTGTCCGTTTTTAAATTTGGGTCAAAAAAAAATTTCACCTCCTGGGCACAAAAATCCCTGACACCGGCATCAGGAATTTTGTCCCCCAGACACCCCAAAAATGTTCATTTACAAAAACTATAAAAAACACCATTTTTAAAGATGAAATTCAACCCCAAACCTCATTCTGGAATCGGATTTTACATTTGGGTCAAAAAAAATTTTCACCTCCTGGGCTCAAAAATCCCTGACCCTGGCATCAGGAATTTCCTTCCCCGGACACCAAAAATATCTTCATTTATAAAAAGTATAAAAAACACCATTTTTAAGGATGCAATTAAACCTCGAATCTAATTCTGGTGTCTGTTTTTACATTTGGGTCAAAAAACAATTTACCTGCTGGGCATAAAAATTCCTGGCATCACGAATTTTCTTCCCCGGACACAAAAAAATCTTGACTTTTAAAATCTATGAAAAACACCATTTTCAAGGATGAAATTAAACCCCAAATCTAATTCTGGAGTCCGTTTTTACATTTGGGTCAAAAAAAAATATTTCACCTCCTGGGCACAAAAATCCCTGACCCCAGCATCATGAATTTTCTTCCCCGGACACCAAAAAATGCTTGATTTTTAAAAAGTATAAAAAACACCATTTCTAAGGATGAAATTCAACCCCGAATCTCATATTGGCCTCGGTTTTTACATTTGTGTCAAAAAAAAATTTACCTCCTGGGCACAAAAATCCCTGACCCCGGCATCACAAATTTTCTTCCCCGGACACCAAAAAATCTTGATTTTTAAAATCTATGAAAAACACCATTTTCAAGGATGAAATTCAACCCTGAATGTAATTCTGGTGTCCGTTTTTAAATTTGGGTCAAAAAAATTTTTCACCTCCTGGGCACAAAAATCCCTGACACCGGCATCAGGCATTTTCTTCCCAACAAAATCTTGATTTTTAAAAATTACGAAAAACACCATTTTTAAGGACAAAATTCAACCCCAAATCTAATTCTGACATCCATTTTTACATTTGGGTCAAAAAAAATATTCACCTCCTGGGCACAAAAATCCCTGACCCTGGCATCAGGAATTTTCTTCCCTGGACACCAAAAAAATCTTGATTTTTAAAAGCAATGAAAAACACCATTTTTGAGAATGAAATTCAACCCCGAATCTCATTCTGGTGTTCGTTTTTAGATTTGGGTGGGAAAAAAAATTCACCTCCTGGGCACAAAAATCCCTGACCCCGGCATCAGGAATTTTCTTCCCCGCACACCAAAAAAATCTTGATTTTTAAATGCTATGAAAAATGACATTTTTAAGGACAAAAAGCAACCCCGAATCTCATTCTGGTGTCCGTTTTTAGATTTGAGTCAGAAATTTTTTTTCACCTCCTGGGCACAAAAATCGGCATAAGGAATTTTCTTACCCAGACACCAAAAAAATCTTGATTTTTAAAAGCTATGAAAAACACCATTTTTAAGCACGAAATTCAACCCCGAATCTCATTCCGGCGTCCGTTTATAGATTTGGGTGGGGAAAAAAAATTCACCTCCTGGGCACAAAAATCCCTGACTCCGGCATCAGGAATTTTCTTCCCCGGACACCAAAAAAATCTTGATTTTTATAAACTATGAAAAACACCATTTTTAAGGAAGAAATTCAACCCTGAATTTCATTCTGGTGTCAGTTTTTACATTTGAGTCAATAAAAAAATTTCACCTCCTGGGCAAAAAAATCCCTGACCCCAGCATCAGGAATTTTCTTCCCCAGACATGAAATAAATCTTGATTTTTAAAAGTTATGAAAAACACCATTTTTGAGAATGAAATTCAACCCCGAATCTCATTCCGGCGTCCGTTTATAGATTTGGGTGGGAAAAAAAATTTCACCTCCTGGGCACAAAAATCCCTGACTCCGGCATCAGGCATTTTCTTCCCAACAAAATCTTGATTTTTAAAAATGATGAAAAACACCATTTTTAAGGACAAAATTCAACCCTGAATCTATTCGGGTGTCTGTTTTTACATTTGAGTCAAAAAAAAAATTTCACCTCCTGGGCCCAAAAATCCCTGACTCCGGCATCACGAATTTGCTTCCCCGGACACCAAAAAATGCTTGATTTTTAAAAACTATAAAAAACACCATTTCTAAGGACGAAATTCAACCCCGAATCTCATACTGGCCTCGGTTTTTACATTTGTGTCAAAAAAAAATTTACCTCCTGGGCACAAAAATCCCTGACCCCGGCATCAGGAATTTTCTTCCCCGGAAACCAAAAAACCTTGATTTTTAAAAAGTATAAATAACATCATTTTTAAGCGTGAAATTCAACCCCGAATGTAATTCTGGCTTCCGTTTTTAAATTTGGGTAAAAAAAAAATTTCACCTCCTGGGCACAAAAATCCCTGACACCGGCATCAGGAATTTTCTTCCCCGGAAACCAAAAATCGTTGATTTTTAAAATCTATAAAAAACACCATTTTTAAGGAAGAAATTCAACCCCGAATCTAATTCTGGTGTCCGTTTTTACATTTGGGTCAAAAAAAATTTTCACCTCCTGGGCACAAAAATCCCTGACACCGGCATCAGGAATTTTCTTCCCCGGACATCAAAAAATCTTGATTTTTAAAATCTATGAAAAACACCATTTTCAAGGATGAAATTCAACCCTGAATGTAATTCTGGTGTCCGTTTTTAAATTTGGGTCAAAAAAAAATTTCACCTCCTGGGCACAAAAATCCCTGACACCGGCATCAGGAATTTTGTCCCCCAGACACCCCAAAAATGTTCATTTACAAAAACTATAAAAAACACCATTTTTAAAGATGAAATTCAACCCCAAACCTCATTCTGGAATCGGATTTTACATTTGGGTCAAAAAAAATTTTCACCTCCTGGGCTCAAAAATCCCTGACCCTGGCATCAGGAATTTCCTTCCCCGGACACCAAAAATATCTTCATTTATAAAAAGTATAAAAAACACCATTTTTAAGGATGCAATTAAACCTCGAATCTAATTCTGGTGTCTGTTTTTACATTTGGGTCAAAAAACAATTTACCTGCTGGGCATAAAAATTCCTGGCATCACGAATTTTCTTCCCTGGACACAAAAAAATCTTGATTTTTAAAAAGTATAAATAACATCATTTTTAAGCGTGAAATTCAACCCCGAATGTAATTCTGGCTTCCGTTTTTAAATTTGGATCAAAAAAAAATTTCACCTCCTGGGCACAAAAATCCCTGACCCTGGCATCAGGAATTTTCTTCCCCGGACACCAAAAAAAATCTTGATTTTTGTAAACTATGAAAAACACCATTTTTAAGGAAGAAATTCAACCCTGAATTTCATTCTGGTGTCAGTTTTTACATTTGAGTCAATAAAAAAATTTCACCTCCTGGGCACAAAAATCCCTGACCCCAGCATCAGGAATTTTCTTCCCCGGAAACCAAAAATTGTTGATTTTTAAAATCTATAAAAAACACCATTTTTAAGGAAGAAATTCAACCCCGAATCTAATTCTGGTGTCCGTTTTTACATTTGGGTCAAAAAAATTTTTCACCTCCTGGGCACAAAAATCCCTGACCCCAGCATCAGGAATTTTCTTCCCCGGAAACCAAAAATTGTTGATTTTTAAAATCTATAAAAAACACCATTTTTAAGGAAGAAATTCAACCCCGAATCTAATTCTGGTGTCCGTTTTTACATTTGGGTCAAAAAAATTTTTCACCTCCTGGGCACAAAAATCCCTGACACCGGCATCAGGCATTTTCTTCCCAACAAAATCTTGATTTTTAAAAATTACGAAAAACACCATTTTTAAGGACAAAATTCAACCCCAAATCTAATTCTGACATCCATTTTTACATTTGGGTCAAAAAAAATATTCACCTCCTGGGCACAAAAATCCCTGACCCTGGCATCAGGAATTTTCTTCCCCGGACACCAAAAAAATCTTGATTTTTAAAAGCAATGAAAAACACCATTTTTGAGAATGAAATTCAACCCCGAATCTCATTCTGGTGTTCGTTTTTAGATTTGGGTGGGAAAAAAATTTCACCTCCTGGGCACAAAAATCCCTGACCCCGGCATCAGGAATTTTCTTCCCCGCACACCAAAAAAATCTTGATTTTTAAATGCTATGAAAAATGACATTTTTAAGGACAAAAAGCAACCCCGAATCTCATTCTGGTGTCCGTTTTTAGATTTGAGTCAGAAATTTTTTTTCACCTCCTGGGCACAAAAATCGGCATAAGGAATTTTCTTACCCAGACACCAAAAAAATCTTGATTTTTAAAAGCTATGAAAAACACCATTTTTAAGCACGAAATTCAACCCCGAATCTCATTCCGGCGTCCGTTTATAGATTTGGGTGGGGAAAAAAAATTCACCTCCTGGGCACAAAAATCCCTGACTCCGGCATCAGGAATTTTCTTCCCCGGACACCAAAAAAATCTTGATTTTTATAAACTATGAAAAACACCATTTTTAAGGAAGAAATTCAACCCTGAATTTCATTCTGGTGTCAGTTTTTACATTTGAGTCAATAAAAAAATTTCACCTCCTGGGCAAAAAAATCCCTGACCCCAGCATCAGGAATTTTCTTCCCCAGACATGAAATAAATCTTGATTTTTAAAAGTTATGAAAAACACCATTTTTGAGAATGAAATTCAACCCCGAATCTCATTCCGGCGTCCGTTTATAGATTTGGGTGGGAAAAAAAATTTCACCTCCTGGGCACAAAAATCCCTGACTCCGGCATCAGGCATTTTCTTCCCAAAAAAATCTTCATTTTTAAAAACTATGAAAAACACCATTTTGAAGGACGAAATTCAACCGCAAATCTAATTCTGGCATCCGTTTTTACATTTGGGTCAAAAAAAATATTCACCTCCTGGACACAAAAATCACTGACCCTGGCATCTGGAATTTTCTTCCCCGGACACCAAAAAAATCTTGATTTTTAAAAGCAATGAAAAACACCATTTTTGAGAATGAAATTCAACCCCGAATCTCATTCTGGTGTCCGTTTTTAGATTTGGGTGGGAAAAAAATTTCACCTCCTGGGCACAAAAATCCCTGACCCGACATCAGGAATTTTCTTCCCTGGACACGAAATAAATCTTGATTTTCATAAACTATGAAAAGCACCATTTTTAAGGACGAAATTCAACCCCGAATCTCATTCTGGTGTCCATTTTTAGATTTGAGTAAAAAAAAAACATTCAACTCCTGGGCACAAAAATCCCTGACTCCGGCATTAGGAATTTTCTTCCCCGGACACCAAAAAATTCTTGATTTTTAAAACTATGAAAAACACCATTTTTAAGAATGAAATTCAACCCGAATCTCATTCTGCTGTGCGTTTTTAGATTTGGGTGGAAAAAAAATTTCACCTCCTGGGCACAAAAATCCCTGACCCCGGCATAAGGAATTTTCTTCCCCGCACACCAAAAAAATCTTGATTTTTAAATGCTATGAAAAATGACATTTTTAAGGACAAAAAGCAACCCCGAATCTCATTCTGGTGTCCGTTTTTAGATTTGAGTCAGAAATTTTTTTTCACCCCCTGGGCACAAAAATCGGCATAAGGAATTTTCTTACCCAGACACCTAAAAAATCTTGATTTTTAAAAGCTATGAAAACACCATTTTTAAGGATGAAATTCAACCCCGAATCTCATTCTGGTGTCCGTTTTTAGATTTTCGTAAAAAAAACCATTCACCTCCTGGGCACAAAAATCCCTGACTCCGGCATCACGAATTTTCTTCCCCGCACACCAAAAAAATCTTGAATTTAAAATCTATTAAAAACACCATTTTGAAGGACGAAATTAAACCCCGAATCTCATCCTGGTGTCTATTTATACATTTGGGTTGAAAAAAAATTTCACCTCCTGGGCACAAAAATCGCCGGGACTTAAAAACCTGGTTGTTTGAATTGTCTGGCCTGGACTGAGGGATTTTAAATTAAATTAAATAAAATTAAAGAAATTTGAAATTTGAAATTTGAAATTTGATATTTGAAATAATTTGAAATAATTTGAAATAATTTGAAATTTGAAATTTGAAATTTGAAATTTGAAATTTGAAATTTGAAATTTGAAATTTGAAATTTGAAATTTGAAATTTGAAATTTGAAATTTGCCTTGCCTTGCCTTGCCTTGCCTTGCCTTCGGCATTAGGAATTTTCTTCCCCGGACACCAAAAAATTCTTAATTTTTAAAAGCTATGAAAAACACCATTTTGAAGAATGAAATTAAACCCCGAATCTCATTCTAGTGTGTGTTTTTACATTTGGGTGGAAAAAAAATTCACCTCCTGGGCACAAAAATCCCTTACTCCGGCATCAGGAATTTTCTTCCCAACAAAATCTTGATTTTTAAAAATTATGATAAACACCATTTTTAAGAATGAAATTCAAGCCCGAATTTCATTCTGGTGTGCGTTTTTACATTTGGGTGGAAAATAATTTCACCTCCTGGGCACAAAAGTCCCTGACTGCGGCATCAGGAATTTTCTTCCCCGCACACCAAAAAAATCTTGAATTTAAAATCTATGAAAAACACCATTTTGAAGGACGAAATTCAACCCCGAATCTCATTCTGGTGTCTATTTATACATTTGGGTGGAAAAAAAATTTCACCTCCTGGGCACAAAAATCGCCGGGACTTAAAAACCTGGTTTTTTGAATTGTCTGGCCTGGACTTAGGGATTTTAAATTAAATTAAATAAAATTAAAGAAATTTGAAATTTGAAATTTGATATTTGAAATAATTTGAAATAATTTGAAATAATTTGAAATAATTTGAAATAATTTGAAATTTGAAATTTGAAATTTGAAATTTGAAATTTGAAATTTGAAATTTGAAATTTGAAATTTGAAATTTGAAATTTGAAATTTGAAATTTGAAATTTGCCTTGCCTTGCCTTGCTTTGCCTTGCCTTGCCTTGCCTTCGGCATCAGGAATTATCTTCCCCGGACACCAAAATAATCTTCATTTTTAAAAACTATGAAAAACACCATTTTGAAGGACGAAATTCAACCGCAAATCTAATTCTGGCATCGGTTTTTACATTTTGGTCAAAAAAAATATTCACCTCCTGGACACAAAAATCACTGACCCTGGCATCTGGAATTTTCTTCCCCGGACACCAAAAAAATCTTGATTTTTAAAAGCAATGAAAAACACCATTTTTGAGAATGAAATTCAACCCCGAATCTCATTCTGGTGTCCGTTTTTAGATTTGGGTGGGAAAAAAATTTCACCTCCTGGGCACAAAAATCCCTGACCCCGGCATCAGGAATTTTCTTCCCCGCACACCAAAAAAATCTTGATTTTTAAATGCTATGAAAAATGACATTTTTAAGGACAAAAAGCAACCCCGAATCTCATTCTGGTGTCCGTTTTTAGATTTGAGTCAGAAATTTTTTTTCACCTCCTGGGCACAAAAATCGGCATAAGGAATTTTCTTACCCAGACACCTAAAAAATCTTGATTTTTAAAAGCTATGAAAACACCATTTTTAAGGATGAAATTCAACCCCGAATCTCATTCTGGTGTCCGTTTTTAGATTTTCGTAAAAAAAAACATTCACCTCCTGGGCACAAAAATCCCTGACTCCGGCATCACGAATTTTCTTCCCCGCACACCAAAAAAATCTTGAATTTAAAATCTATTAAAAACACCATTTTGAAGGACGAAATTAAACCCCGAATCTCATTCTGGTGTCTATTTATACATTTGGGTTGAAAAAAAATTTCACCTCCTGGGCACAAAAATCGCCGGGACTTAAAAACCTGGTTGTTTGAATTGTCTGGCCTGGACTGAGGGATTTTAAATTAAATTAAATAAAATTAAAGAAATTTGAAATTTGAAATTTGAAATTTGAAATTTGAAATAATTTGAAATAATTTGAAATAATTTGAAATTTGAAATTTGAAATTTGAAATTTGAAATTTGAAATTTGAAATTTGAGATTTGAAATTTGAAATTTGAAATTTGCCTTGCCTTGCCTTGCCTTGCCTTGCCTTGCCTTGCCTTCGGCATTAGGAATTTTCTTCCCCGGACACCAAAAAATTCTTAATTTTTAAAAGCTATGAAAAACACCATTTTGAAGAATGAAATTAAACCCCGAATCTCATTCTAGTGTGTGTTTTTACATTTGGGTGGAAAAAAAATTCACCTCCTGGGCACAAAAATCCCTTACTCCGGCATCAGGAATTTTCTTCCCAACAAAATCTTGATTTTTAAAAATTATGATAAACACCATTTTTAAGGAAGAAATTCAACCCCGAATCTCATTCTGGTGTGCGTTTTTACATTTGGGTGGAAAGTAATTTCACCTCCTGGGCACAAAAATCCCTGACTGCGGCATCAGGAATTTTCTTCCCCGGACACGAAATAAATCTTGATTTTTATAAACTATGAAAAACACCATTTTTAAGAACGAAATTCAACCCCGAATCTCATTCTGGTGTCCGTTTTTAGATTTGGGTGGGGAAAAAAATTCACCTCCTGGGCACAAAAATCCCTGACTCCGGCATCAGGAATTTTCTTCCCCGGACACCAAAAAATTCTTAATTTTTAAAAGCTATGAAAAACACCATTTTTAAGAATGAAATTCAACCCCGAATCTCATTCTGGTGTCCGTTTTTACATTTGGGTGGGAAAAAAAAATTCACCTCCTGGGCACAAAAATCCCTGACCCCGGCATCAGGAATTTTCTTCTCCGCACAACAAAAAAATCTTGAATTTAAATCTATGAAAAACACCATTTTGATGGACGAAATTCAACCCCGAATCTCATTCTGGTGTCTATTTATACATTTGGGTTGAAAAAAAATTTCACCTCCTGGGCACAAAAATCGCCGGGACTTAAAAACTTGGTTGTTTGAATTGTCTGGCCTGGACTGAGGGATTTTAAATTAAATTAAATAAAATTAAAGAAATTTGAAATTTGAAATTTGAAATTTGAAATTTGAAATTTGAAATTTGAAATTTGAAATTTGAAATTTGAAATTTGAAATTTGAAATTTGAAATTTGAAATTTGAAATTTGAAATTTGAAATTTGAAATTTGAAATTTGAAATTTGAAATTTGAAATTTGAAATTTAAAATTTGAAATTTGAAATTTGAAATTTGAAATTTGAAATTTGAAATTTGAAATTTGCCTTGCCTTGTCTTGCTTTGCCTTGCCTTGCCTTGCCTTGCCTTCGGCATTAGGAATTTTCTTCCCCGGACACCAAAAAATTCTTAATTTTTAAAAGCTATGAAAAACACCTTTTTTAAGAATGAAATTCAACCCCGAATCTCATTCTGGTGTCCGTTTTTACATTTGGGTGGGAAAAAAAATTTCACCTGCCTTGCACAAAAATCCCTGACTCCGGCATCAGGAATTTTCTTCCCAAGACACCAAAAAATTATTGATTTTTAAAAGCTATGAAAAACATCATTTTTAAGAATGAAATTCAAGACCGAATTTCATTCTGGTGTGCGTTTTTACATTTCATTGGAAAATAATTTCACCTCCTTGGAACAAAAGTCCCTGACTCCGGCATCAGGAATTTTCTTCCCCGGACACCAAAAAAATCTTGATTTTTAAAAGCTATGAAAAACACCATTTTTAAGCACGAAATTCAACCCCGAATCTCATTCCGGCGTCCATTTATAGATTTGGGTGGGGAAAAAAATTTCACCTCCTGGGCACAAAAATCCCTGACTCCGGCATCAGGCATTTTCTTCCCAACAAAATCTTGATTTTTAAAAATGATGAAAAACACCATTTTTTAGGACAAAATTCAACACTGAATCTATTCGGGTGTCTGTTTTTACATCTGAGTCAAAAAAATTATTCACCTCCTGGGCCCAAAAGTCCCTGACCCTGGCATCAGGATTTATCTTCCCTGGACACCAAAAAAATCTTCATTTTTAAAAACTATGAAAAACACCATTTTGAAGGACGAAATTCAACCCCAAATCTAATTCTGGTGACCGTTTTACATTTGGGTCAAATAAAATATTCACCTCTTGGGCACAAAAATCCCTGACCCTGCCATCAGGAATTTTCTTCCCCGCACACCAAAAAAATCTTGATTTTTATAAACTATGAAAAACACCATTTTTAAGGAAGAAATTCAACCCCATATCTCATTCTGGTGTCCATTTTTACATTTGAGTCAATAAAAAAATTTCACCTCCTGGGCACAAAAATCCCTCACTCCGGCATCAGGAATTTTCTTCCCCGGACACGAAATAAATCTTGATTTTCATAAACTATGAAAAACACCATTTTTAAGGACGAAATTCAACCCCGAATCTCATTCTGGTGTTCGTTTTTAGATTTGAGTAAAAAAAAAACATTCACCTCCTAGGCACAAAAGTCCCTGACTCCGGCATCAGGAATTATCTTCCCCTGACACCAAAAAAATCTTCATTTTTAAAAACTATGAAAAACACCATTTTGAAGGACGAAATTCAACCCCAAATCTAATTCTGGTGACCGTTTTACATTTGGGTCAAAAAAAATATTCACCTCTTGGGCACAAAAATCCCTGACTCCGGCATCTTGATTTTCATAAACTATGAAAAACACCATTTTTTAAGGATGAAATTCAACCCCGAATCTCATTCTGGTGTGCGTTTTTACATTTGGGTGGAAAATAATTTCACCTCCTGGGCACAAAAATCCCTGACTCCGGCATCAGAAATTTTCTTCGTCGGACACCAAAAAATTCTTGATTTTTAAAAGCTATGAAAAACACCATTTTTAAGAATGAAATTCTACCCCGAATCTCATTCTGGTGTCCGTTTTTACATTTGGGTGGAAAAAAAATTTCACCTCCTGGGCACAAAAATCCCTCACTCCGGAATCAGGAATTTTCTTCCCCGGACACCAAAAAAATCTTGAATTTAAAAACTATGAAAAACACCATTTTTAAGAATGAAATTCAACCCTGAATATCATTCTGGTTTCTGTTTTTACATTTGAGTCAATAAAAAAATTTCACCTCCTGGGCACAAAAATGCCTGACTCCGGCATCAGGAATTTTCTTCCTCGGACACCAAAAAATTCTTGATTTTTAAAAGCTATGAAAAACACCATTTTTAAGAATGAAATTCTACCCCGAATCTCATTCTGGTGTCTGTTTATACATTTGGGTGGGAAAAAAAATCACCTCCTGGTCACAAAAATAGCCGGGACTTAAAAACCTGGTTGTTTTAATTGTCTGGCCTGAACTGAGGGATTTTAAATTAAATTAAATTAAATTAAAGAAATTTGAAATTTGAAATTTGAAATTTGAAAATTGAAATTTGAAATTTGAAATAATTTGAAATTTGAAATTTGAAATTTGAAATTTGAAATAATTTGAAATTTGAAATTTGAAATTTGAAATTTGAAATTTGAAATTTGAAATTTGAAATTTGAAATTTGAAATTTGAAATTTGAAATTTGAAATTTGAAATTTGAAATTTGAAATTTGAAATTTGCCTTGCTTTGCCTTGCCTTGCCTTCGGCATCAGGAATTTTCTTCACCGGACACCAAAAAATTCTTAGTTTTTAAAAGCTATGAAAAACACCATTTTTAAGAATGAAATTCAACCCCCAATCTCATTCTAGTGTGCGTTTTTACATTTGGGTGGAAAAAATTTCACCTCCTGGGAACAAAAATCCCTGACCCCGGCATCAGGAATTTTCTTCCCCGGACACCAAAAAAATCTTGATTTTTAAATGCTATGAAAAACACCATTTTTAAGGATGAAATTCAACCCCGAATCTCATTCTGGTGTCTGTTTTTACATTTGAGTCAATAAAAAAATTTCACCTCCTGGGCACAAAAATCCCTGACCCCGGCATCAGGAATTTTCTTCCTCGGACACCAAAAAATTCTTGATTTTTAAAAGCTATGAAAAACACCATTTTTAAGAATGAAATTCTACCCCGAATCTCATTCTGGTGTCCGTTTTTAGATTTGGGTGGAAAAAAAATTTCACCTCCTGGGCACAAAAATCCCTCACTCCGGAATCAGGAATTTTCTTCCCCGGACACCAAAAAAATCTTGAATTTAAAAACTATGAAAAACACCATTTTTAAGAATGAAATTCAACCCTGAATATCATTCTGGTGTCTGTTTTTACATTTGAGTCAATAAAAAAATTTCACCTCCTGGGCACAAAAATGCCTGACTCCGGCATCAGGAATTTTCTTCCTCGGACACCAAAAAATTCTTGATTTTTAAAAGCTATGAAAAACACCATTTTTAAGAATGAAATTCTACCCCGAATCTCATTCTGGTGTCTGTTTATACATTTGGGTGGGAAAAAAAATCACCTCCTGGGCACAAAAATAGCCGGGACTTAAAAACCTGGTTGTTTTAATTGTCTGGCCTGAACTGAGGGATTTTAAATTAAATTAAATTAAATTAAAGAAATTTGAAATTTGAAAATTGAAATTTGAAATTTGAAATAATTTGAAATTTGAAATTTGAAATTTGAAATTTGAAATTTGAAATAATTTGAAATTTGAAATTTGAAATTTGAAATTTGAAATTTGAAATTTGAAATTTGAAATTTGAAATTTGAAATTTGAAATTTGAAATTTGAAATTTGAAATTTGAAATTTGAAATTTGAAATTTGCCTTGCTTTGCCTTGCCTTGCCTTCGGCATCAGGAATTTTCTTCACCGGACACCAAAAAATTCTTAGTTTTTAAAAGCTATGAAAAACACCATTTTTAAGAATGAAATTCAACCCCGAATCTCATTCTAGTGTGCGTTTTTACATTTGGGTGGAAAAAATTTCACCTCCTGGGAACAAAAATCCCTGACCCCGGCATCAGGAATTTTCTTCCCCGGACACCAAAAAAATCTTGATTTTTAAATGCTATGAAAAACACCATTTTTAAGGATGAAATTCAACCCCGAATCTCATTCTGGTGTCTGTTTTTACATTTGAGTCAATAAAAAAATTTCACCTCCTGGGCACAAAAATCCCTGACTCCGGCATCTTGATTTTCATAAACTATGAAAAACACCATTTTTTAAGGATGAAATTCAACCCCGAATCTCATTCTGGTGTGCGTTTTTACATTTGGGTGGAAAATAATTTCACCTCCTGGGCACAAAAATCCCTGACTCCGGCATCAGAAATTTTCTTCCTTGGACACCAAAAAATTCTTGATTTTTAAAAGCTATGAAAAACACCATTTTTAAGAATGAAATTCTACCCCGAATCTCATTCTGGTGTCCGTTTTTAGATTTGGGTGGAAAAAAAATTTCACCTCCTGGGCACAAAAATCCCTTACCCCGGCATCAGGAATTTTCTTCACCGGACACGAAATAAATCTTGATTTTTATAAACTATGAAAAACACCATTTTTAAGGACGAAATTCAACCCCGAATCTCATTCTGGTGTCCGTTTCTAGATTTGAGTAAAAAAAAAACATTCACCTCCTGGGCACAAATGTCCCTAACCCCGGCATCAGGAATTTTCTTCCCCGCACACCAAAAAATATCTTGACTTTTAAATGCTATGAAAAACACCATTTTTAAGAATGAAATTCAACCCCGAATCTCATTCTGGTGTGCGTTTTAACATATGGGTGGAAAATAATTTCACCTCCTGGGCACAAAAATCCCTGACTCCGGCATCAGAAATTTTCTTCCTCGGACACCAAAAAATTCTTGATTTTTATAAGCTATGAAAAACACCATTTTTAAGAATGAAATTCAACCCCGAATCTCATTCTGGTGTCCGTTTTTAGATTTGGGGATGGGAAAAAATTTCACCTCCTGACTAAAATCCCTGACTCCGGCATAAGGAATTTTCTTCCCTACAAAATCTTGATTTTTAAAAATTATGATAAACACCATTTTTAAGGAAGAAATTCAACCCCGAATCTCATTCTGGTGTGCGTTTTTACATTTGGGTGGAAAAAAAATTTCACCTCCTGGGCACAAAAATCCCTGACTCCGGCATCAGGAATTTTCTTCCCCGGACACAAAAAAAATCTTGATTTTTGAAAGCTATGAAAGACACCATTTTTAAGAATGAAATTCAACCCCGAGTCTCATTCTGGTGTGCGTTTTTACATTTGGGTGGAAAATAATTTCACCTCCTGGGCACAAAAGTCCCTGACTCCGGCATCAGGAATTTTCTTCCCCGGACACCAAAAAAATCTTGATTTTTAAAAGCTATGAAAAACACCATTTTTAAGCACGAAATTCAACCCCGAATCTCTTTCCGGCGTCTGTTTATAGATTTGGGTGGAAAAAAAAATCACCTCCTGGGCACAAAAATCACCGGGACTTAAAAACCTGGTTGTTTTAATTGTCTGGCCTGAACTGAGGGATTTTAAATTAAATTAAATTAAATTAAAGAAATTTGAAATTTGAAATTTGAAATTTGAAATAATTTGAAATTTGAAATTTGAAATTTGAAATTTGAAATTTGAAATTTGAAATTTGAAATTTGAAATTTGAAATTTGAAATTTGAAATTTGAAATTTGAAATTTGAAATTTGAAATTTGAAATTTGAAATTTGAAATTTGAAATTTGAAATTTGAAATTTGAAATTTGAAATTTGAAATTTGAAATTTGAAATTTGAAATTTGAAATTTGAAATTTGAAATTTGAAATTTGAAATTTGAAATTTGAAATTTGAAATTTGAAATTTGAAATTTGAAATTTGAAATTTGAAATTTGAAATTTGAAATTTGAAATTTGACTTGCTTTGCCTTGCCTTGCCTTCGGCATCAGGAATTTTCTTCCCCGGACACCAAAAAAATCTTGATTTTTAAATGCTATGAAAAACACCATTTTTAAGGATGAAATTCAACCCCGAATCTCATTCTGGTGTCCGTTTTACATTTGGGTCAAAAAAATATTCACCTCCTGGGCAGAAAAATCCCTGACCCTGGCATCAGGAATTTTCTTCCCCGCACACCAAAAAAATCTTGAATTTAAAATCTATGAAAAACACCATTTTGAAGGACAAAATTCAACCCCGAATCTCATTCTGGTGTCTGTTTATACATTTGGGTGGGGAAAAAAATCACCTCCTGGGCACAAAAATAGCCGGGACTTAAAAACCTGGTTGTTTTAATTGTCTGGCCTGAACTGAGGGATTTTAAATTAAATTAAATTAAATTAAAGAAATTTGAAATTTGAAATTTGAAAATTGAAATTTGAAATTTGAAATTTGAAATAATTTGAAATTTGAAATTTGAAATTTGAAATTTGAAATTTGAAATTTGAAATTTGAAATAATTTGAAATTTGAAATTTGAAATTTGAAGTTTGAAATTTGAAATTTGAAATTTGAAATTTGAAATTTGAAATTTGAAATTTGAAATTTGAAATTTGAAATTTGAAATTTGAAATTTGAAATTTGAAATTTGAAATTTGAAATTTGCCTTGCTTTGCCTTGCCTTGCCTTCGGCATCAGGAATTTTCTTCCCCGGACACCAAAAAATTCTTAATTTTTAAAACCTATGAAAAACACCATTTTTAAGAATGAAATTCAACCCCCAATCTCATTCTAGTGTGCGTTTTTACATTTGGGTGGAAAAAATTTCACCTCCTGGGAACAAAAATCCCTGACCCCGGCATCAGGAATTTTCTTCCCCGGACACCAAAAAAATCTTGATTTTTAAATGCTATGAAAAACACCATTTTTAAGGATGAAATTCAACCCCGAATCTCATTCTGGTGTCCGTTTTACATTTGGGTCAAAAAAAATATTCACCTCCTGGGCACAAAAATCCCTGACTCCGGCATCAGGCATTTTCTTCCCAACAAAATCTTGATTTTTAAAAATGATGAAAAACACCATTTTTAAGGACAAAATTCAACCCTGAATCTATTCGGGTTTCTGTTTTTACATTTGAGTCAAAAAAAAAATTCACCTCCTGGGCCCAAAAATCCCTGACTCCGGCATTAGGAATTATCTTCCCCGGACACCAAAAAAATCTTCATTTTTAAAAACTATGAAAAACACCATTTCTAAGGACGAAATTCAACCCCAAATCTAATTCTGGCATTCGCCGGGACTTAAAAACCTGGTTGTTTTAATTGTCTGGCCTGAACTGAGGGATTTTAAATTAAATTAAATTAAATTAAAGAAATTTGAAATTTGAAATTTGAAATTTGAAATTTGAAATAATTTGAAATTTGAAATTTGAAATTTGAAATTTGAAATTTTAAATAATTTGGGCACAAAAATCCCTGACCCCGGCATCAGGAATTTTCTTCCCCGGACACCAAAAAATTCTTGATTTTTAAAAGCTATGAAAAACATGATTTTTGAGAATAAAATTCAACCCCGAATCTCATTCCGATGTCCGTTTATAGATTTGGGTGGAAAAAAAAATTTCACCTCCTGGGCACAAAAATCCCTGACTCCGGCATCAGGCATTTTCTTCCCAACAAAATCTTGATTTTTAAAAATGATGAAAAACACCGTTTTTAAGGACAAAATTCAACCCTGAATCTATTCGGGTGTCTGTTTTTACATTTGAGTCAAAAAAAAATTTCACCTCCTGGGCCCAAAAATCCCTGACTCCGGCATCAGGAATTTTCTTCCCCGGACACCAAAAAAATCTTCATTTTTAAAAACTATGAAAAACACCATTTTGAAGGATGAAATTCAACCCCAAATCTAATTCTGGCATTCGCCGGGACTTAAAAACCTGGTTGTTTTAATTGTCTGGCCTGAACTGAGGGATTTTAAATTAAATTAAATTAAATTAAAGAAATTTGAAATTTGAAATTTGAAATTTGAAATTTGAAATTTGAAATAATTTGAAATTTGAAATTTGAAATTTGAAATTTGAAATTTGAAATTTGAAATTTGAAATTTGAAATTTGAAATTTGAAATTTGAAATTTGAAATTTGAAATTTGAAATTTGAAATAATTTGGGCACAAAAATCCCTGACCCCGGCATCAGGAATTTTCTTCCCCGGACACCAAAAAATTCTTGATTTTTAAAAGCTATGAAAAACACGATTTTTGAGAATAAAATTCAACCCCGAATCTCATTCCGATGTCCGTTTATAGATTTGGGTGGAAAAAAAAATTTCACCTCCTGGGCACAAAAATCCCTGACTCCGGCATCAGGCATTTTCTTCCCAACAAAATCTTGATTTTTAAAAATGATGAAAAACACCATTTTTAAGGACAAAATTCAACCCTGAATCTATTCGGGTGTCTGTTTTTACATTTGAGTCAAAAAAAAAATTTCACCTCCTGGGCCCAAAAATCCCTGACTCCGGCATCAGGAATTTTCTTCCCCGGACACCAAAAAAATCTTCATTTTTAAAAACTATGAAAAACACCATTTTGAAGGACGAAATTCAACCCCAAATCTAATTCTGGCATCCGTTTTTACATTTGGGTCAAAAAAAATATTCACCTCCTGGGCACAAAAATCCCTGACCCCGGCATCAGGAATTTTCTTCCCCGGACACCAAAAAATTCTTGATTTTTAAAAGCTATGAAAAACACCATTTTTGAGAATAAAATTCAACCCCGAATCTCATTCCGATGTCCGTTTATAGATTTGGGTGGGAAAAAAAATTTCACCTCCTGGGCACAAAAATCCCTGACTCCGGCATCAGGCATTTTCTTCCCAACAAAATCTTGATTTTTAAAAATGATGAAAAACACCGTTTTTAAGGACAAAATTCAACCCTGAATCTATTCGGGTGTCTGTTTTTACATTTGAGTCAAAAAAAAATTTCACCTCCTGGGCCCAAAAATCCCTGACTCCGGCATCAGGAATTTTCTTCCCCGGACACCAAAAAAATCTTCATTTTTAAAAACTATGAAAAACACCATTTTGAAGGATGAAATTCAACCCCAAATCTAATTCTGGCATTCGCCGGGACTTAAAAACCTGGTTGTTTTAATTGTCTGGCCTGAACTGAGGGATTTTAAATTAAATTAAATTAAATTAAAGAAATTTGAAATTTGAAATTTGAAATTTGAAATTTGAAATTTGAAATAATTTGAAATTTGAAATTTGAAATTTGAAATTTGAAATTTGAAATTTGAAATTTGAAATTTGAAATTTGAAATTTGAAATTTGAAATTTGAAATAATTTGGGCACAAAAATCCCTGACCCCGGCATCAGGAATTTTCTTCCCCGGACACCAAAAAATTCTTGATTTTTAAAAGCTATGAAAAACACGATTTTTGAGAATAAAATTCAACCCCGAATCTCATTCCGATGTCCGTTTATAGATTTGGGTGGAAAAAAAAATTTCACCTCCTGGGCACAAAAATCCCTGACTCCGGCATCAGGCATTTTCTTCCCAACAAAATCTTGATTTTTAAAAATGATGAAAAACACCATTTTTAAGGACAAAATTCAACCCTGAATCTATTCGGGTGTCTGTTTTTACATTTGAGTCAAAAAAAAAATTTCACCTCCTGGGCCCAAAAATCCCTGACTCCGGCATCAGGAATTTTCTTCCCCGGACACCAAAAAAATCTTCATTTTTAAAAACTATGAAAAACACCATTTTGAAGGACGAAATTCAACCCCAAATCTAATTCTGGCATCCGTTTTTACATTTGGGTCAAAAAAAATATTCACCTCCTGGGCACAAAAATCCCTGACCCCGGCATCAGGAATTTTCTTCCCCGGACACCAAAAAATTCTTGATTTTTAAAAGCTATGAAAAACACCATTTTTGAGAATAAAATTCAACCCCGAATCTCATTCCGATGTCCGTTTATAGATTTGGGTGGAAAAAAAAATTTCACCTCCTGGGCACAAAAATCCCTGACTCCGGCATCAGGCATTTTCTTCCCAACAAAATCTTGATTTTTAAAAATGATGAAAAACACCGTTTTTAAGGACAAAATTCAACCCTGAATCTATTCGGGTGTCTGTTTTTACATTTGAGTCAAAAAAAAAATTTCACCTCCTGGGCCCAAAAATCCCTGACTCCGGCATCAGGAATTTTCTTCCCCGGACACCAAAAAAATCTTCATTTTTAAAAACTATGAAAAACACCATTTTGAAGGACGAAATTCAACCCCAAATCTAATTCTGGCATCCGTTTTTACATTTGGGTCAAAAAAAATATTCACCTCCTGGGCACAAAAATCCCTGACTCCGGCATCACGAATTTTCTTCCCTGGACACCAAAAAATGCTTGATTTTTAAAAAGTATAAAAAACACCATTTTTAAGCGTGAAATTAAACTCCGAATGTAATTCTGGCATCCGTTTTTACATTTGCGTCAACAAAAAAAAATTCACCTCCTGGGCACAAAAATCCCTGACCCCGGCATCAGGAATTTTCTTCTGCGGAAACCAAAAAACCTTGATTTTTAAAAAGTATAAATAACATCATTTTTAAGCGTGAAATTCAACCCCGAATGTAATTCTGGCTTCCGTTTTTACATTTGGGTCGAAAAAAAAATTCACCTCCTGGGCACAAAAATCCCTGACCCCGGCATCAGGAATTTTCTTCCCCGCACACCAAAAAAATCTTGATTTTTATAAACTATGAAAAACACCATTTTTAAGGAAGAAATTCAACCCCATATCTCATTCTGGTGTCCATTTTTACATTTGAGTCAATAAAAAAAATTCACCTCCTGGGCACAAAAATCCCTCACTCCGGCATCAGGAATTTTCTTCCCCGGACACGAAATAAATCTTGATTTTCATAAACTATGAAAAACACCATTTTTAAGGACGAAATTCAACCCCGAATCTCATTCTGTTGTTCGTTTTTAGATTTGAGTAAAAAAAAAACATTCACCTCCTAGGCACAAAAGTCCCTGACTCCTGCATCAGGAATTATCTTCCCCTGACACCAAAAAAATCTTCATTTTTAAAAACTATGAAAAACACCATTTTGAAGGACGAAATTCAACCCCAAATCTAATTCTGGCATCCGTTTTTACATTTGGGTCAAAAAAAATATTCACCTCCTGGGCACAAAAATCCCTGACCCTGGCATCAGGAATTTTCTTCTCCGCACACCAAAAAAATCTTGACTTTTAAATGCTATGAAAAACACCATTTTTTAAAATGAAATTCAATCCCGAATCTCATTCTGGTGTGCGTTTTTACATTTGGGTGGAAAGTAATTTCACCTCCTGGGCACAAAAATCCCTGACTCCGGCATCAGAAATTTTCTTCCTCGGACACCCAAAAATTCTTGATTTTTAAAAGCTATGAAAAACACCATTTTTAACAATGAAATTCAACCCCGAATCTCATTCTGGTGTCCGTTTTTAGATTTGGGTGGGAAAAAAAATTCACCTCCTGGGCACAAAAATCCCTTACCCCGGCATCAGGAATTTTCTTCCCCGGACACGAAATAAATCTTGATTTTTATAAACTATGAAAAACACCATTTTTAAGGACAAAATTCAACCCCGAATCTCATTCTGGTGTGCGTTTTTACATTTGGGTGGAAAATAATTTCACCTCCTGGGCACAAAAGTCCCTGACTCCGGCATCAGGAATTTTCGTCCCCGGACACCAAAAAATTCTTAATTTTTAAAAGCTATGAAAAACACCATTTTTAAGAATGAAATTCAACCCCGAATCTCATTCTGGTGTCCGTTTTTAGATTTTCGTAAAAAAAAACATTCACCTCCTGGGCACAAAAATCCCTGACTCCGGCATCAGGAATTTTCTTCCCCGCACACCAAAAAAATCTTGAATTTAAATCTATGAAAAACACCATTTTGATGGACGAAATTCAACCCCGAATCTCATTCTGGTGTCTATTTATACATTTGGGTTGAAAAAAAATTTCACCTCCTGGGCACAAAAATCGCCGGGACTTAAAAACTTGGTTGTTTGAATTGTCTGGCCTGGACTGAGGGATTTTAAATTAAATTAAATAAAATTAAAGAAATTTGAAATTTGAAATTTGAAATTTGAAATTTGAAATTTGAAATTTGAATTTTGAAATTTGAAATTTGAAATTTGAAATGTCAAATTTGAAATTTGAAATTTGCCTTGCCTTGCCTTGCTTTGCCTTGCCTTGCCTTGCCTTCCCTTCGGCATTAGGAATTTTCTTCCCCGGACAACAAAAAATTCTTAATTTTTAAAAGCTATGAAAAATAACATTTTTAAGAATGAAATTCAACCCCGAATCTCATTCTGGTGTCCGTTTTTACATTTGGGTGGAAAAAAAAAAATTCACCTGCCTGGCACAAAAATCCCTGACTCCGGCATCAGGAATTTTCTTCCCCGGACACCAAAAAATTCTTGATTTTTAAAAGCTATGAAAAACATCATTTTTAAGAATGAAATTCAAGCCCGAATTTCATTCTGGTGTGCGTTTTTACATTTCATTGGAAAATAATTTCACCTCCTTGGAACAAAAGTCCCTGACTCCGGCATCAGGAATTTTCTTCCCCGGACACCAAAAAAATCTTGATTTTTAAAAGCAATGAAAAACACCATTTTTAAGCACGAAATTCAACCCCGAATCTCATTCCGGCGTCCATTTATAGATTTGGGTGGGGAAAAAAATTTCACCTCCTGGGCACAAAAATCCCTGACTCCGGCATCAGGCATTTTCTTCCCAACAAAATCTTGATTTTTTAAAATACTGAAAAACACCATTTTTTAGGACAAAATTCAACACTGAATCTATTCGGGTGTCTGTTTTTACATTTGAGTCAAAAAAAATTTTCACCTCCTGGGCCCAAAAGTCCCTGACCCTGGCATCAGGATTTATCTTCCCTGGACACCAAAAAAATCTTCATTTTTAAAAACTATGAAAAACACCATTTTGAAGGACGAAATTCAACCCCAAATCTAATTCTGGCATCCGTTGTTACATTTGGGTCAAAAAAAATATTCACCTCCTGGGCACAAAAATCCCTGACCCTGGCATCAGGAATTTTCTTCCCCGGACACCAAAAAATTCTTGATTTTTAAAAGCTATGAAAAACATCATTTTTAAGAATGAAATTCAAGCCCGAATTTCATTCTGGTGTGCGTTTTTACATTTGGGTGGAAAATAATTTCACCTCGTGGGAACAAAAGTCCCTGACTCCGGCATCAGGAATTTTCTTCCCCGGACACCAAAAAAATCTTGATTTTTAAAAGCTATGAAAAACACCATTTTTAAGGATGAAATTCAACCCCGAATCTCATTCTGGTGTCCGTTTTACATTTGAGTCAAAAAAAAAATTTCACCTCCTGGGCCCAAAAATCCCTGACTCCGGCATCAGGAATTTTCTTCCCCGGACACCAAAAAAATCTTCATTTTTAAAAACTATGAAAAACACCATTTTGAAGGACGAAATTCAACCCCAAATCTAATTCTGGCATCCGTTTTTACATTTGGGTCAAAAAAAATATTCACCTCCTGGGCACAAAAATCCCTGACTCCGGCATCACGAATTTTCTTCCCTGGACACCAAAAAATGCTTGATTTTTAAAAAGTATAAAAAAACACCATTTTTAAGCGTGAAATTAAATCCCGAATGTAATTCTGGCATCCGTTTTTACATTTGCGTCAACAAAAAAAAATTCACCTCCTGGGCACAAAAATCCCTGACCCCGGCATCAGGAATTTTCTTCCGCGGAAACCAAAAAACCTTGATTTTTAAAAAGTATAAATAACATCATTTTTAAGCGTGAAATTCAACCCCGAATGTAATTCTGGCTTCCGTTTTTACATTTGGGTCAAAAAAAAAAATTCACCTCCTGGGCACAAAAATCCCTGACCCCGGCATCAGGAATTTTCTTCCCCGGACATCAAAAAATCTTGATTTTTAAAATCTATGAAAAACACCATTTTCAAGGATGAAATTCAACCCTGAATGTAATTCTGGTGTCCGTTTTTACATTTGGGTCAAAAAAAAATTTCACCTCCTGGGCTTAAAAATCCCTGACACCGGCATCAGGAATTTTGTCCCCCGGACACCCCAAAAATGTTCATTTACAAAAACTATAAAAAACACCATTTTTAAGGATGAAATTCAACCCCAAACCTCATTCTGGAATTGGATTTTACATTTGGGTCAAAAAAAATTTTCACCTCCTGGGCACAAAAATCCCTGACCTTGGCATCAGGAATTTCCTTCCCCGGACACCAAAAATATCTTCATTTATAAAAAGTATAAAAAACACCATTTTTAAGGATGCAATTAAACCTCGAATCTAAATCTGGTGTCTGTTTTTACATTTGGGTCAAAAAACAATTTACCTGCTGGGCATAAAACTTCCTGGCATCACGAATTTTCTTCCCCGGACACAAAAAAATCTTGATTTTTAAAATCTATGAAAAACACCATTTTCAAGGATGAAATTAAACCCCAAATCTAATTCTGGAGTCCGTTTTTACATTTGGGTCAAAAAAAAATATTTCACCTCCTGGGCACAAAAATCCCTGACCCCAGCATCACGAATTTTCTTCCCCGGACACCAAAAAATGCTTGATTTTTAAAAAGTATAAAAAACACCATTTCTAAGGATGAAATTCAACCCCGAATCTCATATTGGCCTCGGTTTTTACATTTGTGTCAAAAAATCTTTTTCACCTCCTGGGCACAAAAATCCCTGACTCCGGCATCAGGCATTTTCTTCCCAACAGAATCTTGATTTTTAAAAATGATGAAAAACACCATTTTTAAGGACAAAATTCAACATTGAATCTATTCGGGTGTCTGTTTTTACATTTGAGTCAAAAAAAATATTTCACCTCCTGGGCCCAAAAATCCCTGACTCCGGCATCAGGAATTTTCTTCCCCGGAAACCAAAAAAATCTTGATTTTTAAAAGCAATGAAAAACACCATTTTTGAGAATGAAATTCAACCCCGAATCTCATTCTGGTGTCCGTTTTTAAATGCTATGAAAAATGACATTTTTAAGGACAAAAAGCAACCCCGAATCTCATTCTGGTGTCCGTTTTTTGATTTGAGTCAGAATTTTTTTTTCACCTCCTGGGCACAAAAATCGGAAAAAGGAATTTTCTTACCCAGACACCAAAAAAATCTTGATTTTTAAAAGCTATGAAAACACCATTTTTAAGGATGAAATTCAACCCCAAATCTCATTCTGGTGTCCGTTTTTAGATTTGAGTAAAAAAAAACATTCACCTCCTGGGCACAAAAATCCCTGACCCTGGCATCAGGAATTTTCTTCCCCGCACACCAAAAAAATCTTGAATTTAAAATCTATGAAAAACACCATTTTGAAGGACGAAATTCAACCCCGAATCTCATTCTGGTGTCTATTTATACATTTGGGTTGAAAAAAAATTTCACCTCCTGGGCACAAAAATCGCCGGGACTTAAAAACCTGGTTGTTTGAATTGTCTGGCCTGGACTGAGTGATTTTAAATTAAATTAAATTAAATTAAAGAAATTTGAAATTTGAAATTTGAAATTTGAAATTTGAAATTTGAAATAATTTGAAATTTGAAATTTGAAATTTGAAATTTGAAATTTGAAATTTGAAATTTGAAATTTGAAATTTGAAATTTGAAATTTGAAATTTGAAATTTGAAATTTGAAATTTGAAATTTGAAATTTGTAATTTGAAATTTGAAATTTGAAATTTGAAATTTGCCTTGCCTTGCTTTGCCTTGCCTTGCCTTCGGCATCAGGAATTCTCTTCCCCGGACACCAAAAAATTCTTAATTTTTAAAAGCTATGAAAAACACCATTTTTAAGAATGAAATTCAACCCCCAATCTCATTCTAGTGTGCGTTTTTACATTTGGGTGGAAAAAAATTTCACCTCCTGGGCACAAAAATCCCTGACCCCGGCATCAGGAATTTTCTTCCCCGGACACCAAAAAAATCTTGATTTTTATATGCTATGAAAAACACCATTTTTAAGGAAGAAATTCAACCCCATATCTCATTCTGGTGTCCATTTTTACATTTGAGTCAATAAAAAAATTTCACCTCCTGGGCACAAAAATCCCTCACTCCGGCATCAGGAATTTTCTTCCCCAGACACGAAATAAATCTTGATTTTCATAAACTATGAAAAACACCATTTTTAAGGACGAAATTCAACCCCGAATCTCATTCTAGTGTTCGTTTTTAGATTTGAGTAAAAAAAAAAACATTCACCTCCTAGGCACAAAAGTCCCTGACTCCGGCATCAGGAATTATCTTCCCCTGACACCAAAAAAATCTTCATTTTTAAAAACTATGAAAAACACCATTTTGAAGGACGAAATTCAACCCCAAATCTAATTCTGGCATCCGTTTTTACATTTGGGTCAAAAAAAATATTCACCTCCTGGGCACAATAATCCCTGACCCTGGCATCAGGAATTTTCTTCTCCGCACACCAAAAAAATCTTGACTTTTAAATGCTATGAAAAACACCATTTTTTAAAATGAAATTCAATCCCGAATCTCATTCTGGTGTCCGTTTTTAGATTTGGGTGGAAAAAAAAATTCACCTCCTGGGCACAAAAATCCCTTACCCCGGCATCAGGAATTTTCTTCCCCGGACACGAAATAAATCTTGATTTTTATAAACTATGAAAAACACCATTTTTAAGGACGAAATTCAACCCCGAATCTCATTCTGGTGTGCGTTTTTACATTTGGGTGGAAAATAATTTCACCTCCTGGGCACAAAAGTCCCTGACTCCGGCATCAGGAATTTTCTTCCCCGGACACCAAAAAATTCTTAATTTTTAAAAGCTATGAAAAACACCATTTTTAAGAATGAAATTCAACCCCGAATCTCATTCTGGTGTCCGTTTTTAGATTTTCGTAAAAAAAAACATTCACCTCCTGGGCACAAAAATCCCTGACTCCGGCATCAGGAATTTTCTTCCCAGCACACCAAAAAAATCTTGAATTTAAAATCTATGAAAAACACCATTTTGAAGGACGAAATTCAACCCCGAATATCATTCTGGTGTCTATTTATACATTTGGGTTGAAAAAAAATTTCACCTCCTGGGCACAAAAATCGCCGGGAATTAAAAACTTGGTTGTTTGAATTGTCTTTCCTGGACTGAGGGATTTTAAATTAAATTAAATAAAATTAAAGAAATTTGAAATTTGAAATTTGAAATTTGAAATTTGAAATTTGAAATTTGAAATTTGAAATTTGAAATTTGAAATTTGAAATTTGAAATTTGAAATTTGAAATTTGAAATTTGAAATTTGAAATTTGAAATTTGAAATTTGAAATTTGAAATTTGAAATTTGAAATTTGAAATTTGAAATTTGAAATTTGAAATTTGCCTTGCCTTGCCTTGCTTTGCCTTGCCTTGCCTTGCCTTGCCTTCGGCATTAGGAATTTTCTTCCCCGGACACCAAAAAAATCTTGATTTTTAAAAGCTATGAAAAACACAATTTTTAAGAATGAAATTCAACCCCGAATCTCATTCTGGTGTCCGTTTTTACATTTGGGTGGAAAAAAAAATTTCACCTGCCTGGCACAAAAATCCCTGACTCCGGCATCAGGAATTTTCTTCCCCGGACACCAAAAAATTCTTGATTTTTAAAAGCTATGAAAAACATCATTTTGAAGGACGAAATTCAACCCCAAATTTAATTCTGGCATCCGTTTTTACATTTGGGTCAAAAAAAATATTCAACTCCTGGGCACAAAAATCCCTGACCCTGGCATCAGGAATTTTCTTCCCCGGACACCAAAAAATTCTTGATTTTTAAAAGCTATGAAAAACATCATTTTTAAGAATGAAATTCAAGCCCGAATTTCATTCTGGTGTGCGTTTTTACATTTAATTGGAAAATAATTTCACCTCCTGGGAACAAAAGTCCCTGACTCCGGCATCAGGAATTTTCTTCCCCGGACACCAAAAAAATCTTGATTTTTAAAACCTATGAAAAACACCATTTTTAAGCACGAAATTCAACCCCGAATCTCATTTCGGCGTCCGTTTATAGATTTGGGTGGGAAAAAAAATTTCACCTCCTGGGCACAAAAATCCCTGACTCCGGCATCAGGCATTTTCTTCCCAACAAAATCTTGATTTTTAAAAATGATGAAAAACACCATTTTTAAGGACAAAATTCAACACTGAATCTATTCGGGTGTCTGTTTTTACATTTGAGTCAAAAAAAATTTTCACCTCCTGGGCCCAAAAATCCCTGACCCTGGCATCAGGATTTATCTTCCCTGGACACCAAAAAAATCTTCATTTTTAAAAACTATGAAAAACACCATTTTGAAGGACGAAATTCAACCCCAAATCTAATTCTGGCATCCGTTTTTACATTTGGGTCAAAAAAAATATTCACCTCCTGGGCACAAAAATCCCTGACCCTGGCATCAGGAATTTTCTTCCCCGGACACCAAAAAATTCTTGATTTTTATAAACTATGAAAAACACCATTTTTAAGGAAGAAATTCAACCCTGAATTTCATTCTGGTGTCAGTTTTTACATTTGAGTCAATAAAAAAATTTCACCTCCTGGGCACAAAAATCCCTGACCCCAGCATCAGGAATTTTCCTCCCCGGACACGAAATAAATCTTGATTTTTAAAAGCTATGAAAAACACCATTTTTGAGAATGAAATTCAACCCCGAATCTCATTCTGGTGTCGGTTTTTAGATTTGGGGGTGGGAAAAAATTTCACCTCCTGGGCACAAAAATCCCTGACTCCGGCATCAGGAATTTTCTTCCCGGGACACCAAAAAATTCTTGATTTATAAAAGCTATGAAAAACATCATTTTTAAGAATGAAATTCAACCCCGAATCTCATTCTGGTGTGCGTTTTTACATTTGGGTGGAAAATAATTTCACCTCCAGGGCCTGACTCCGGCATCAGGAAATTTCTTCCAAACACCAAAAAATTCTTGATTTTTTAAAAGCTATGAAAAAAACCATTTTTAAGGATGAAATTAAAGCTCGAATTTAATTCTGGTGTCTGTTTTTTAAAAGCTATGAAAACACCATTTTAAAGGATGAAATTCAACCCCGAATCTCATTCTGGTGTCCGTTTTTAGATTTTCGTAAAAAAAAACATTCACCTCCTGGGCACAAAAATCCCTGACTCCGGCATCAGGAATTTTCTTCCCCGCACACCAAAAAAATCTTGAATTTAAAATCTATGAAAAACACCATTTTGAAGGACGAAATTCAACCCCGAATCTCATTCTGGTGTCTATTTATACATTTGGGTTGAAAAAAAAATTCACCTCCTGGGCACAAAAATCGCCGGGAATTAAAAACTTGGTTGTTTGAATTGTCTTTCCTGGACTGAGGGATTTTAAATTAAATGAAATAAAATTAAAGAAATTTGAAATTTGAAATTTGAAATTTGAAATTTGAAATTTGAAATTTGAAATTTGAAATTTGAAATTTGAAATTTGAAATTTGAAATTTGAAATTTGAAATTTGCCTTGCCTTGCCTTGCTTTGCTTTGCCTTGCCTTGCCTTGCCTTGCCTTCGGCATTAGGAATTTTCTTCCCCGGACACCAAAAAAATCTTGATTTTTAAAAGCTATGAAAAACACCATTTTTAAGAATGAAATTCAACCCCGAATCTGATTCTGGTGTCCATTTTTACATTTGGGTGGAAAAAAAAATTTCACCTGCCTGGCACAAAAATCCCTGACTCCGGCATCAGGAATTTTCTTCCCCGGACACCAAAAAATTCTTGATTTTTAAAAGCTATGAAAAACATCATTTTTAAGAATGAAATTCAAGCCCGAATTTCATTCTGGTGTGCGTTTTTACATTTCATTGGAAAATAATTTCACCTCCTGGGAACAAAAAGTCCCATCAGGAATTTTCTTCCCCGGACACCAAAAAAATCTTGATTTTTAAAAGCTATGAAAAACACCATTTTTAAGCACGAAATTCAACCCCGAATCTCATTCCGGCGTCCGTTTATAGACTTGGGTGGGGAAAAAAATCTCACCTCCTGGGCACAAAAATCCCTGACTCCGGCATCAGGCATTTTCTTCCCAACAAAATCTTGATTTTTAAAAATGATGAAAAACACCATTTTTAAGGACAAAATTCAACACTGAATCTATTCGGGTGTCTGTTTTTACATTTGAGTCAAAAAAAATTTTCACCTCCTGGGCCCAAAAGTCCCTGACCCTGGCATCAGGATTTATCTTCCCTGGACACCAAAAAAATCTTCATTTTTAAAAACTATGAAAAACACCATTTTGAAGGACGAAATTCAACCCCAAATCTAATTCTGGCATCCGTTTTTACATTTGGGTCAAAAAAAATATTCAACTCCTGGGCACAAAAATCCCTAACCATGGCATCAGGAATTTTCTTCCCCGGACACCAAAAAATTCTTGATTTTTAAAAGCTATGAAAAACATCATTTTTAAGAATGAAATTCAAGCCCGAATTTCATTCTGGTGTGCGTTTTTACATTTGGGTGGAAAATAATTTCACCTCCTGGGCACAAAAGTCCCTGACTCCGGCATCAGGAATTTTCTTCCCCGCACACCAAAAAAATCTTGAATTTAAAATCTATGAAAAACACCATTTTGAAGGACGAAATTCAACCCCGAATCTCATTCTGGTGTCTATTTATACATTTGGGTGGAAAAAAAATTTCACCTCCTGGGCACAAAAATCGCCGGGACTTAAAAACCTGTTTTTTTGAATTGTCTGGCCTGGACTTTGGGATTTTAAATTAAATTAAATAAAATTAAAGAAATTTGATATTTGAAATTTGATATTTGAAATTTGATATTTGAAATAATTTGAAATAATTTGAAATAATTTGAAATAATTTGAAATTTGAAATTTGAAATTTGAAATTTGAAATTTGAAATTTGAAATTTGAAATTTGAAATTTGAAATTTGAAATTTGAAATTTGAAATTTGAAATTTGAAATTTGCCTTGCCTTGCCTTGCTTTGCCTTGCCTTGCCTTGCCTTCGGCATCAGGAATTATCTTCCCCGGACACCAAAAAAATCTTCATTTTTAAAAACTATGAAAAACACCATTTTGAAGGACGAAATTCAACCGCAAATCTAATTCTGGCATCCGTTTTTACATTTGGGTCAAAAAAAATATTCACCTCCTGGACACAAAAATCACTGACCCTGGCATCTGGAATTTTCTTCCCCGGACACCAAAAAAATCTTGATTTTTAAAAGCAATGAAAAACACCATTTTTGAGAATGAAATTCAACCCCGAATCTCATTCTGGTGTCCGTTTTTAGATTTGGGTGGGAAAAAAATTTCACCTCCTGGGCACAAAAATCCCTGACTCCAGCATCAGGAATTTTCTTCCCCGGACACCAAAAAATTCTTGATTTTTAAAAGCTATGAAAAACATCATTTTTAAGAATGAAATTCAAGCCCGAATTTCATTCTGGTGTGCGTTTTTACATTTGGGTGGAAAATAATTTCACCTCCTGGGCACAAAAGTCCCTGACTCCGGCATCAGGAATTTTCTTCCCCGCACACCAAAAAAATCTTGAATTTAAAATCTATGAAAAACACCATTTTGAAGGACGAAATTCAACCCCGAATCTCATTCTGGTGTCTATTTATACATTTGGGTGGAAAAAAAATTTCACCTCCTGGGCACAAAAATCGCCGGGACTTAAAAACCTGGTTTTTTGAATTGTCTGGCCTGGACTTTGGGATTTTAAATTAAATTAAATAAAATTAAAGAAATTTGAAATTTGATATTTGATATTTGAAATAATTTGAAATAATTTGAAATAATTTGAAATAATTTGAAATTTGAAATTTGAAATTTGAAATTTGAAATTTGAAATTTGAAATTTGAAATTTGAAATTTGAAATTTGAAATTTGAAATTTGAAATTTGAAATTTGAAATTTGAAATTTGAAATTTGCCTTGCTTTGCCTTGCCTTGCCTTGCCTTCGGCATCAGGAATTATCTTCCCCGGACACCAAAAAAATCTTCATTTTTAAAAACTATGAAAAACACCATTTTGAAGGACGAAATTCAACTGCAAATCTAATTCTGGCATCGGTTTTTACATTTGGGTCAAAAAAAATATTCACCTCCTGGACACAAAAATCACTGACCCTGGCATCTGGAATTTTCTTCCCCGGACACCAAAAAAATCTTGATTTTTAAAAGCAATGAAAAACACCATTTTTGAGAATGAAATTCAACCCCGAATCTCATTCTGGTGTCCGTTTTTAGATTTGGGTGGGAAAAAAATTTCACCTCCTGGGCACAAAAATCCCTGACCCCGGCATCAGGAATTTTCTTCCCCGCACACCAAAAAAATCTTGATTTTTAAATGCTATGAAAAATGACATTTTTAAGGACAAAAAGCAACCCCGAATCTCATTCTGGTGTCCGTTTTTAGATTTGAGTCAGAAAAATTTTTTCACCTCCTGGGCACAAAAATCGGCATAAGGAATTTTCTTACCCAGACACCTAAAAAATCTTGATTTTTAAAAGCTATGAAAACACCATTTTTAAGGATGAAATTCAACCCCGAATCTCATTCTGGTGTCCGTTTTTAGATTTTCGTAAAAAAAAACATTCACCTCCTGGGCACAAAAATCCCTGACTCCGGCATCACGAATTTTCTTCCCCGCACACCAAAAAAATCTTGAATTTAAAATCTATTAAAAACACCATTTTGAAGGACGAAATTAAACCCCGAATCTCATTCTGGTGTCTATTTATACATTTGGGTTGAAAAAAAATTTCACCTCCTGGGCACAAAAATCGCCGGGACTTAAAAACCTGGTTGTTTGAATTGTCTGGCCTGGACTGAGGGATTTTAAATTAAATTAAATAAAATTAAAGAAATTTGAAATTTGAAATTTGAAATTTGAAATAATTTGAATTTGAAATTTGAAATTTGAAATTTGAAATTTGAAATTTGAAATTTGAAATTTGAAATTTGAAATTTGAAATTTGAAATTTGAAATTTGAAATTTGAAATTTGAAATTTGAAATTTGAAATTTGAAATTTGAAATTTGAAATTTGAAATTTGAAATTTGAAATTTGAAATTTGAAATTTGAAATTTGAAATTTGAAATTTGAAATTTGAAATTTGAAATTTGAAATTTGAAATTTGAAATTTGAAATTTGAAATTTGAAATTTGAAATTTGCCTTGCTTTGCCTTGCCTTGCCTTGCCTTCGGCATTAGGAATTTTCTTCCCCGGACACCAAAAAATTCTTAATTTTTAAAAGCTATGAAAAACACCATTTTGAAGAATGAAATTCAACCCCGAATCTCATTCTAGTGTGCGTTTTTACATTTGGGTGGAGAAAAATTTCACCTCCTGGGCACAAAAATCCCTGACTCCGGCATCAGGAATTTTCTTCCCAACAAAATCTTGATTTTTAAAAATTATGATAAACACCATTTTTAAGAAAGAAATTCAACCCCGAACCTCATTCTGGTGTCCGTTTTTACATTTGGGTGGAAAAAAAAATTTCACCTCCTGGGCACAAAAATCCCTGACTCCGGCATCAGGAATTTTCTTCCCCGGACACCAAAAAATTCTTGATTTTTAAAAGCTATGAAAAACATCATTTTTAAGAATGAAATTCAAGCCCGAATTTCATTCTGGTGTGTGTTTTTACATTTGGGTGGAAAGTAATTTCACCTCCTGGGCACAAAAATCCCTGACCCTGGCATCAGGAATTTTCTTCCCCGGACACGAAATAAATCTTGATTTTTAAAAGCTATGAAAAACACCATTTTTGAGAATGAAATTCACCCCCGAATCTCATTCTGGTGTGCGTTTTTACATTTGGGTGGAAAATAATTTCACCTCCTGGGCACAAAAGTCCCTGACCCCGGCATCAGGAATTTTCTTCCCCGGACACCAAAAAAATCTTGATTTTTAAATGCTATGAAAAATGACATTTTTGAGAATGAAATTCAAGCCCGAATCTCATTCTGGTGTCCGTTTTTAGATTTGGGTGGGGAAAAAATTTCACCTCCTGGGCACAAAAATCACTGACCCCGGCATCAGGAATTTTCTTCCCCGCACACCAAAAAAATCTTGATTTTTAAATGCTATGAAAAATGACATTTTTAAGGACAAAAAGCAACCCCGAATCTCATTCTAGTGTCCGTTTTTAGATTTGAGTCAGAAATTTTTTTTCACCTCCTGGGCACAAAAATCGGCATAAGGAATTTTCTTACCCAGACACCAAAAAAATCTTGATTTTTAAAAGCAATGAAAACACCATTTTTAAGGATGAAATTCAACCCCGAATCTCATTCTGGTGTCTGTTTTTAGATTTTCGTAAAAAAAAACATTCACCTCCTGGGCACAAAAATCCCTGACTCCGGCATCAGGAATTTTCTTCCCCGCACACCAAAAAAATCTTGAATTTAAAATCTATGAAAAACACCATTTTGAAGGACGAAATTCAACCCCGAATCTCATTCTGGTGTCTATTTATACATTTGGGTTGAAAAAAAATTTCACCTCCTGGGCACAAAAATCGCCGGGACTTAAAAACCTGGTTGTTTGAATTGTCTGGCCTGGACTGAGGGATTTTAAATTAAATTAAATAAAATTAAAGAAATTTGAAATTTGAAATTTTCAATTTGATATTTGAAATAATTTGAAATAATTTGAAATTTGAAATTTGAAATTTGAAATTTGAAATTTGAAATTTGAAATTTGAAATTTGAAATTTGAAATTTGAAATTTGAAATTTGAAATTTGAAATTTGAAATTTGAAATTTGAAATTTGAGATTTGAAATTTGAAGTTTGATATTTGAAATTTGCCTTCCCTTGCCTTGCCTTGCCTTGCCTTGCCTTCGGCATTAGGAATTTTCTTCCCCGGACACCAAAAAATTCTTAATTTTTAAAAGCTATGAAAAACACCATTTTGAAGAATGAAATTAAACCCCGAATCTCATTCTAGTGTGTGTTTTTACATTTGGGTGGAAAAAAAATTCACCTCCTGGGCACATCAGGCATTTTCTTCCCAACAAAATCTTGATTTTTAAAAATGATGAAAAACACCATTTTTAAGGACAAAATTCAACACTGAATCTATTCGGGTGTCTGTTTTTACATTTGAGTCAAAAAAAATTTTCACCTCCTGGGCCCAAAAGTCCCTGACCCTGGCATCAGGATTTATCTTCCCTGGACACCAAAAAAATCTTCATTTTTAAAAACTATGAAAAACACCATTTTGAAGGACGAAATTCAACCCCAAATCTAATTCTGGCATCCGTTTTTACATTTGGGTCAAAAAAAATATTCAACTCCTGGGCACAAAAATCCCTAACCATGGCATCAGGAATTTTCTTCCCCGGACACCAAAAAATTCTTGATTTTTAAAAGCTATGAAAAACATCATTTTTAAGAATGAAATTCAAGCCCGAATTTCATTCTGGTGTGCGTTTTTACATTTGGGTGGAAAATAATTTCACCTCCTGGGCACAAAAGTCCCTGACTCCGGCATCAGGAATTTTCTTCCCCGCACACCAAAAAAATCTTGAATTTAAAATCTATGAAAAACACCATTTTGAAGGACGAAATTCAACCCCGAATCTCATTCTGGTGTCTATTTATACATTTGGGTGGAAAAAAAATTTCACCTCCTGGGCACAAAAATCGCCGGGACTTAAAAACCTGTTTTTTTGAATTGTCTGGCCTGGACTTTGGGATTTTAAATTAAATTAAATAAAATTAAAGAAATTTGATATTTGAAATTTGATATTTGAAATTTGATATTTGAAATAATTTGAAATAATTTGAAATAATTTGAAATAATTTGAAATTTGAAATTTGAAATTTGAAATTTGAAATTTGAAATTTGAAATTTGAAATTTGAAATTTGAAATTTGAAATTTGAAATTTGAAATTTGAAATTTGAAATTTGCCTTGCCTTGCCTTGCTTTGCCTTGCCTTGCCTTGCCTTCGGCATCAGGAATTATCTTCCCCGGACACCAAAAAAATCTTCATTTTTAAAAACTATGAAAAACACCATTTTGAAGGACGAAATTCAACCGCAAATCTAATTCTGGCATCCGTTTTTACATTTGGGTCAAAAAAAATATTCACCTCCTGGACACAAAAATCACTGACCCTGGCATCTGGAATTTTCTTCCCCGGACACCAAAAAAATCTTGATTTTTAAAAGCAATGAAAAACACCATTTTTGAGAATGAAATTCAACCCCGAATCTCATTCTGGTGTCCGTTTTTAGATTTGGGTGGGAAAAAAATTTCACCTCCTGGGCACAAAAATCCCTGACTCCAGCATCAGGAATTTTCTTCCCCGGACACCAAAAAATTCTTGATTTTTAAAAGCTATGAAAAACATCATTTTTAAGAATGAAATTCAAGCCCGAATTTCATTCTGGTGTGCGTTTTTACATTTGGGTGGAAAATAATTTCACCTCCTGGGCACAAAAGTCCCTGACTCCGGCATCAGGAATTTTCTTCCCCGCACACCAAAAAAATCTTGAATTTAAAATCTATGAAAAACACCATTTTGAAGGACGAAATTCAACCCCGAATCTCATTCTGGTGTCTATTTATACATTTGGGTGGAAAAAAAATTTCACCTCCTGGGCACAAAAATCGCCGGGACTTAAAAACCTGGTTTTTTGAATTGTCTGGCCTGGACTTTGGGATTTTAAATTAAATTAAATAAAATTAAAGAAATTTGAAATTTGATATTTGATATTTGAAATAATTTGAAATAATTTGAAATAATTTGAAATAATTTGAAATTTGAAATTTGAAATTTGAAATTTGAAATTTGAAATTTGAAATTTGAAATTTGAAATTTGAAATTTGAAATTTGAAATTTGAAATTTGAAATTTGAAATTTGAAATTTGAAATTTGAAATTTGCCTTGCTTTGCCTTGCCTTGCCTTGCCTTCGGCATCAGGAATTATCTTCCCCGGACACCAAAAAAATCTTCATTTTTAAAAACTATGAAAAACACCATTTTGAAGGACGAAATTCAACTGCAAATCTAATTCTGGCATCGGTTTTTACATTTGGGTCAAAAAAAATATTCACCTCCTGGACACAAAAATCACTGACCCTGGCATCTGGAATTTTCTTCCCCGCACACCAAAAAAATCTTGATTTTTAAATGCTATGAAAAATGACATTTTTAAGGACAAAAAGCAACCCCGAATCTCATTCTGGTGTCCGTTTTTAGATTTGAGTCAGAAAAATTTTTTCACCTCCTGGGCACAAAAATCGGCATAAGGAATTTTCTTACCCAGACACCTAAAAAATCTTGATTTTTAAAAGCTATGAAAACACCATTTTTAAGGATGAAATTCAACCCCGAATCTCATTCTGGTGTCCGTTTTTAGATTTTCGTAAAAAAAAACATTCACCTCCTGGGCACAAAAATCCCTGACTCCGGCATCACGAATTTTCTTCCCCGCACACCAAAAAAATCTTGAATTTAAAATCTATTAAAAACACCATTTTGAAGGACGAAATTCAACCCCGAATCTCATTCTGGTGTCTATTTATACATTTGGGTTGAAAAAAAATTTCACCTCCTGGGCACAAAAATCGCCGGGACTTAAAAACCTGGTTGTTTGAATTGTCTGGCCTGGACTGAGGGATTTTAAATTAAATTAAATAAAATTAAAGAAATATGAAATTTGAAATTTGAAATTTGAAATTTGAAATAATTTGAATTTGAAATTTGAAATTTGAAATTTGAAATTTGAAATTTGAAATTTGAAATTTGAAATTTGAAATTTGAAATTTGAAATTTGAAATTTGAAATTTGAAATTTGAAATTTGAAATTTGAAATTTGAAATTTGAAATTTGAAATTTGAAATTTGAAATTTGAAATTTGAAATTTGAAATTTGAAATTTGAAATTTGAAATTTGAAATTTGAAATTTGAAATTTGAAATTTGAAATTTGAAATTTGCCTTGCTTTGCATTGCCTTGCCTTGCCTTCGGCATTAGGAATTTTCTTCCCCGGACACCAAAAAATTCTTAATTTTTAAAAGCTATGAAAAACACCATTTTGAAGAATGAAATTCAACCCCGAATCTCATTCTAGTGTGCGTTTTTACATTTGGGTGGAGAAAAATTTCACCTCCTGGGCACAAAAATCCCTGACTCCGGCATCAGGAATTTTCTTCCCAACAAAATCTTGATTTTTAAAAATTATGATAAACACCATTTTTAAGAAAGAAATTCAACCCCGAACCTCATTCTGGTGTCCGTTTTTACATTTGGGTGGAAAAAAAAATTTCACCTCCTGGGCACAAAAATCCCTGACTCCGGCATCAGGAATTTTCTTCCCCGGACACCAAAAAATTCTTGATTTTTAAAAGCTATGAAAAACATCATTTTTAAGAATGAAATTCAAGCCCGAATTTCATTCTGGTGTGTGTTTTTACATTTGGGTGGAAAGTAATTTCACCTCCTGGGCACAAAAATCCCTGACCCTGGCATCAGGAATTTTCTTCCCCGGACACGAAATAAATCTTGATTTTTAAAAGCTATGAAAAACACCATTTTTGAGAATGAAATTCACCCCCGAATCTCATTCTGGTGTGCGTTTTTACATTTGGGTGGAAAATAATTTCACCTCCTGGGCACAAAAGTCCCTGACCCCGGCATCAGGAATTTTCTTCCCCGGACACCAAAAAAATCTTGATTTTTAAATGCTATGAAAAATGACATTTTTGAGAATGAAATTCAACCCCGAATCTCATTCTGGTGTCCGTTTTTAGATTTGGGTGGGGAAAAAATTTCACCTCCTGGGCACAAAAATCACTGACCCCGGCATCAGGAATTTTCTTCCCCGCACACCAAAAAAATCTTGATTTTTAAATGCTATGAAAAATGACATTTTTAAGGACAAAAAGCAACCCCGAATCTCATTCTAGTGTCCGTTTTTAGATTTGAGTCAGAAATTTTTTTTCACCTCCTGGGCACAAAAATCGGCATAAGGAATTTTCTTACCCAGACACCAAAAAAATCTTGATTTTTAAAAGCAATGAAAACACCATTTTTAAGGATGAAATTCAACCCCGAATCTCATTCTGGTGTCTGTTTTTAGATTTTCGTAAAAAAAAACATTCACCTCCTGGGCACAAAAATCCCTGACTCCGGCATCAGGAATTTTCTTCCCCGCACACCAAAAAAATCTTGAATTTAAAATCTATGAAAAACACCATTTTGAAGGACGAAATTCAACCCCGAATCTCATTCTGGTGTCTATTTATACATTTGGGTTGAAAAAAAATTTCACCTCCTGGGCACAAAAATCGCCGGGACTTAAAAACCTGGTTGTTTGAATTGTCTGGCCTGGACTGAGGGATTTTAAATTAAATTAAATAAAATTAAAGAAATTTGAAATTTGAAATTTTCAATTTGATATTTGAAATAATTTGAAATAATTTGAAATTTGAAATTTGAAATTTGAAATTTGAAATTTGAAATTTGAAATTTGAAATTTGAAATTTGAAATTTGAAATTTGAAATTTGAAATTTGAAATTTGAAATTTGAAATTTGAAATTTGAAATTTGAAATTTGAGATTTGAAATTTGAAGTTTGATATTTGAAATTTGCCTTCCCTTGCCTTGCCTTGCCTTGCCTTGCCTTCGGCATTAGGAATTTTCTTCCCCGGACACCAAAAAATTCTTAATTTTTAAAAGCTATGAAAAACACCATTTTGAAGAATGAAATTAAACCCCGAATCTCATTCTAGTGTGTGTTTTTACATTTGGGTGGAAAAAAAATTCACCTCCTGGGCACAAAAATCCCTTACTCCGGCATCAGGAATTTTCTTCCCAACAAAATCTTGATTTTTAAAAATTATGATAAACACCATTTTTAAGGAAGAAATTCAACCCCGAATCTCATTCTGGTGTCCGTTTTTACATTTGGGTGGGAAAAAAAATTTCACCTCCTGGGCACAAAAATCCCTGACTCCGGCATCAGGAATTTTCTTCCCCGGACACCAAAAAATTCTTGATTTTTAAAAGCTATGAAAAACATCATTTTTAAGAATGAAATTCAAGCCCGAATTTCATTCTGATGTGCGTTTTTACATTTGGGTGGAAAATAATTTCACCTCCTGGGCACAAAAATCCCTGACTCCGGCATCACGAATTTTCTTCCCCGCACACCAAAAAAATCTTGAATTTAAAATCTATGAAAAACACCATTTTGAAGGACGAAATTCAACCCCGAATCTCATTCTGGTGTCTATTTATACATTTGGGTCGAAAAAAAATTTCACCTCCTGGGCACAAAAATCGCCGGGACTTAAAAACCTGGTTTTTTGAATTGTCTGGCCTGGACTTTGGGATTTTAAATTAAATTAAATAAAATTAAAGAAATTTGAAATTTGATATTTGATATTTGAAATAATTTGAAATAATTTGAAATAATTTGAAATAATTTGAAATAATTTGAAATAATTTGAAATTTGAAATTTGAAATTTGAAATTTGAAATTTGAAATTTGAAATTTGAAATTTGAAATTTGAAATTTGCCTTGCCTTGCCTTGCTTTGCCTTGCCTTGCCTTGCCTTCGGCATCAGGAATTATCTTCCCCGGACACCAAAAAAATCTTCATTTTTAAAAACTATGAAAAACACCATTTTGAAGGACGAAATTCAACCGCAAATCTAATTCTGGCATCCGTTTTTACATTTGGGTCAAAAAAAATATTCACCTCATGGGCACAAAAATCCCTGACCCTGGCATCAGGAATTTTCTTCCCCGGACTCCAAAAAAATCTTGATTTTTAAAAGCAATGAAAAACACCATTTTTGAGAATGAAATTCAACCCCGAATCTCATTCTGGTGTCCGTTTTTAGATTTGGGTGGGGAAAAAATTTCACCTCCTGGGCACAAAAATCCCTGACCCCGGCATCAGGAATTTTCTTCCCCGCACACCAAAAAAATCTTGATTTTTAAATGCTATGAAAAATGACATTTTTAAGGACAAAAAGCAACCCCGAATCTCATTCTAGTGTCCGTTTTTAGATTTGAGTCAGAAATTTTTTTTCACCTCCTGGGCACAAAAATCGGCATAAGGAATTTTCTTACCCAGACACCAAAAAAATCTTGATTTTTAAAAGCAATGAAAACACCATTTTTAAGGATGAAATTCAACCCCGAATCTCATTCTGGTGTCTGTTTTTAGATTTTCGTAAAAAAAAACATTCACCACCTGGGCACAAAAATCCCTGACTCCGGCATCAGGAATTTTCTTCCCCGCACACCAAAAAAATCTTGAATTTAAAATCTATGAAAAACACCATTTTGAAGGACGAAATTCAACCCCGAATCTCATTCTGGTGTCTATTTATACATTTGGGTTGAAAAAAAATTTCACCTCCTGTGCACAAAAATCGCCGGGACTTAAAAACCTGGTTGTTTGAATTGTCTGGCCTGGACTGAGGGATTTTAAATTAAATTAAATAAAATTAAAGAAATATGAAATTTGAAATTTGAAATTTGAAATTTGAAATAATTTGAATTTGAAATTTGAAATTTGAAATTTGAAATTTGAAATTTGAAATTTGAAATTTGAAATTTGAAATTTGAAATTTGAAATTTGAAATTTGAAATTTGAAATTTGAAATTTGAAATTTGAAATTTGAAATTTGAAATTTGAAATTTGAAATTTGAAATTTGAAATTTGAAATTTGAAATTTGAAATTTGAAATTTGAAATTTGAAATTTGAAATTTGAAATTTGAAATTTGAAATTTGCCTTGCTTTGCCTTGCCTTGCCTTGCCTTCGGCATTAGGAATTTTCTTCCCCGGACACCAAAAAACTCTTAATTTTTAAAAGCTATGAAAAACACCATTTTGAAGAATGAAATTCAACCCCGAATCTCATTCTAGTGTGCGTTTTTACATTTGGGTGGAGAAAAATTTCACCTCCTGGGCACAAAAATCCCTGACTCCGGCATCAGGAATTTTCTTCCCAACAAAATCTTGATTTTTAAAAATTATGATAAACACCATTTTTAAGAAAGAAATTCAACCCCGAACCTCATTCTGGTGTCCGTTTTTACATTTGGGTGGAAAAAAAAATTTCACCTCCTGGGCACAAAAATCCCTGACTCCGGCATCAGGAATTTTCTTCCCCGGACACCAAAAAATTCTTGATTTTTAAAAGCTATGAAAAACATCATTTTTAAGAATGAAATTCAAGCCCGAATTTCATTCTGGTGTGTGTTTTTACATTTGGGTGGAAAGTAATTTCACCTCCTGGGCACAAAAATCCCTGACTCCGGCATCACGAATTTTCTTCCCCGCACACCAAAAAAATCTTGAATTTAAAATCTATTAAAAACACCATTTTGAAGGACGAAATTAAACCCCGAATCTCATTCTGGTGTCTATTTATACATTTGGGTTGAAAAAAAATTTCACCTCCTTGGCACAAAAATCGCCAGGACTTAAAAACCTGGTTGTTTGAATTGTCTGGCCTGGACTGAGGGATTTTAAATTAAATTAAATAAAATTAAAGAAATTTGAAATTTGAAATTTGATATTTGAAATAATTTGAAATAATTTGAAATAATTTGAAATTATTTGAAATTTGAAATTTGAAATTTGAAATTTGAAATTTGAAATTTGAAATTTGAAATTTGAAATTTGAAATTTGAAATTTGAAATTTGAAATTTGAAATTTGAAATTTGAAGTTTGAAATTTGAAATTTGAAATTTGAAATTTGAAATTTGAAATTTGAAATTTGAAATTTGAAATTTGAAATTTGAAATTTGCCTTGCTTTGCCTTGCCTTGCCTTGCCTTCGGCATTAGGAATTTTCTTCCCCGGACACCAAAAAATTCTTAATTTTTAAAAGCTATGAAAAACACCATTTTGAAGAATGAAATTCAACCCCGAATCTCATTCTAGTGTGCGTTTTTACATTTGGGTGGAGAAAAATTTCACCTCCTGGGCACAAAAATCCCTGACTCCGGCATCAGGAATTTTCTTCCCAACAAAATCTTGATTTTTAAAAATTATGATAAACACCATTTTTAAGAAAGAAATTCAACCCCGAACCTCATTCTGGTGTCCGTTTTTACATTTGGGTGGAAAAAAAAATTTCACCTCCTGGGCACAAAAATCCCTGACTCCGGCATCAGGAATTTTCTTCCCCGGACACCAAAAAAATCTTGATTTTTAAATGCTATGAAAAATGACATTTTTGAGAATGAAATTCAACCCCGAATCTCATTCTGGTGTCCGTTTTTAGATTTGGGTGGGGAAAAAATTTCACCTCCTGGGCACAAAAATCCCTGACCCCGGCATCAGGAATTTTCTTCCCCGCACACCAAAAAAATCTTGATTTTTAAATTTTAATTTAATTTAATTTAATAACATTTATATACCGCCCTTCTCCCTGAGGACTCAGGGCGGTTCACAGGGCAGAATAAAATAACCAATACAAACATTAAAAACAGATTAAACAATTGCCCTAGTTAAAAACAATATGATACAACGCTAAAAACCCCCAGAAAAATTAAAAAACAAAAAATAAAACAACCCCAACACTCCCCCTCAGGCTAGGCCGGCTTGTACAAACAAAAATGTCTTGAGATCGCGGCGAAAGGAGCGAAGATCGGGCGCCATCCGGAGCTCTACCGGTAGCTGATTCCACAGCTCCGGAGCGCCCACAGAGAAGGATCTCCCCCTGGGGGCCACCAATCGACATTCTCTGATCGGTGGCACCCTGAGGAGGCCCTCTCTGTGGGAACGCACAGGGCGCAGGGAGCTTGATGCCGGCAGCAGATGTTCCCTGAGGTACTCCGGCCCCATGCCATGGAGTGCTTTGAATACCGTTACCAGTACCTTGAATCTCACCCGGAAGACAACTGGCAACCAATGCAGCTCACGGAGCAGAGGTGTAACGTGGGAGTATCGGGAGACTCCCAACACCACTCTCGCGGCTGCATTCTGTACCAGTTGGAGCTTCCGAGTGGTCCTCAAGGGCAGCCCCATGTAGAGAGCGTTGCAGTAGTCCAGACGAGAGGACACGAGCGCATGAGTGACCGTGCACAGATCATCCCGGCTAAGATAGGGCCGCAACTGACGCACCAGGCGAACCTGTGCAAAGGCCCCCCTAGTCACGGCTCCTATATGATCTTCCAAGGTGAGCCGTGAATCTAGGAGGACCCCCAAGTTGCGAGCCCTATCTACGGGGGGTAATAATTCACCCCCCATAGTTAGAGGTGGAATGTCCGAATAAACCCGGGATGAAGATATGCAAAGCCACTCAGTCTTGTCGGGGTTGAGCTGGAGTCTGTTCCTCCCCATCCAGACCCGAACCGCCTCCAGGCAACGGGACATCACGTCGAGGGCATCACTGGGGTGGTTTGGGGTCGAAAAGAAAAGTTGGGTATCATCAGCGTACTGATGATACCCAACTCCAAAGCCACGAATGATCTCACCCAGCGGCTTCATATAGATGTTGAACAGGAGAGGCGAGAGGACCGACCCCTGAGGAACTCCACAAATGAGAGACCTCGCGGTCGACCTCTGCCCCCCTGCCAACACCGACTGCGAACGTCCCAAGAGATAGGAGGAGAACCACCGTAAAACTGTGCCTCCCACTCCCAATCCCCTGAGACGCCGCAGCAAGATACCATGGTCGATGGTATCGAAAGCCGCCGAGAGGTCTAATAGGACTAGGACAGAGGAATGCCCCCTGTCCCGAGCCCTCCAGAGATCATTCACCAGCGCGACCAATGCCGTCTCCGTGCTGTGCCCGGGCCTGAAACCCGATTGGTACGGGTCTAGATAATCCGCTTCATCCAGGACCAGAGGGAGCTGATGCGCCACCACACTCTCAACAACCTTCGCAAGAAAGCGAAGGTTGGAGACAGGACGAAAGTTATTCAATACAGCAGGGTCCAGGGCAGGCTTCTTGAGGAGAGGCCTCACCACCGCCTCCTTCAAGACGGCGGGGAAGATACCCTCACTCAAAGAAGCCGATATAACTGCCTGGAACCAGCTGCGTGTCCTCTCCCGGGCTGCATAAACCAGCCAGGAAGGGCACGGGTCCAATAAACATGTGGTGGTGCTCAGCCTCCCCATGATCCTGTCCACTTCCTCCGGAGTCACAGAATCAAACTCCTCCCAGATGATATCGACAAGACCACCCGTGTCCTGATCGTCAGACTCTGCCCAGTCAGAGTCCAGACCGGTCCGAATCCGAGCGATTTTGTCCGACAGATGTTGGTTAAACTCCTCGGCACGGCCCTGCAAGGGATCCTCCCTCACCTCCTGATTTAGGAGGGAGCGAGTCACCCTAAACAGGGCGGCCGGACGATTATCTGCGGACGCGATAAGGGTGGCGAAGTGGTTAGACCTCGCCTCCCTTATCGCAGCGAGATAAGACCTAATGTAGGCTCTTAGTCGCAATCGGTCGGATTCGGATCGGCTGGACCTCCAACCGCTCTCTAGGCCCCGTCTCCGACGCTTCATCTCCCGAAGCTCCGCAGAGAACCATGGAGCTCGACGGGATCTGCACCGGGTCAGGGGCCGCAGGGGTACAACTCGATCAAGAGCCTCAGTGGCCGTCCTTTCCCAGGCTTCCACTAAGGCATCTGCCGAGCTGTGAGCAAGGGAGGCAGGTGGGGACCCCAGAGCTGTCTGGAACCTCTGGGGATCCATTAAGCGTCTGGGGCGGTACCATTTAATTGGTTCCAAACACCCACGGCGGGGGGTGGCAAAACGGAAGACCAGTCGCAGGAGATGATGATCGGTCCATGACAGGGGCATAATAATTGGAGAGCCCCCACCAAGATCATCTAACCACTGTCCAGATAAAAAAACTAGGTCAAGGGTGTGGCCTCCCTCATGAGTCGGTCCCGAAATTACCTGCGTCAGGTCCATGGCCGTCATGGAAGCCATGAACTCCCGGGCCAACTCAGATGATCCTCCCAGCGATGGTAGGTTGAAATCCCCCAAAACTATAAGTTTCGGGAACTCAACCACCAGCGCAGAGAGGACATCGAGCAGCTCAGGCAGGGCTGCTGCTGCATGACTAGGCGAAAGGTACACCAGCAGCAAGCCCAACTGCGCACCAGGGCCGCATCTCAAAAAGAGAGACTCACACCCGACTATCTGAGGAACAGTGGCCTCCCGCGGACACAAGGTCTCCCTCACAACAACAGCCACACCCCCACCCCTACCCTGAGCCCGAGGCCGGTGCAGCACCCGGAAACCTGGTGGGCAAAGATCAACCAGAGGAATCCCGCCCTCTGGGCCCAACCAAGTCTCCGTGATGCACGCCAGGTCCGCCTGCTCACCCTCGACCAGATCACGAACGAGAGGAGCCTTATTAGCGACGGACCTGGCGTTCAAATACACCAGCCGGAGCTCAGGGGGCTGCACACCCTCACTCCCGGGACCTTGGGGTAGAGCCAGAGGGTCGGAGTGCCTCACCGCTTGTAAGTAGCGGAGAGGCCTTCCCTGAGATCGATACGGCCCTCTGCTCCTCCATCTGCTGCCATTCCCTGATGTCGTGGGAATAGGTAGCCCCACGACCAGCCCTGGAGCCCCGGAGGTGACCGACCCCCGCTCCTCCCCCCAGCGATCTCCATCGGCCCTAGCCAGAACAGCGGTAGTTGGATAGCCCCCCTTATCCAAACAACCAAAAGAACCCTCCCGCTTCCCTAACCCCCTAAAAAATTTTGAAAGAAAAATAATCAGGGGCCTCTTATTAGGTCTACGACGAAGGCCCCTACCCGTGCCCAGCCAACTCTCAGGGTCCCAATAAATGGGCCCTTCCTCGAGGTTATAATCGGCTGGCAAGGCGGGTCGCACCCAGGAGGGGGGAGCACCCCTGAGGGCGCATAAGTCCGTGGACGAATATTTAAAGGAAGGCATAAATAGCAGTCCGAATCGTAGGCAGTCCATAGATGATAGTCCATGAGGAGGATCTATTCGGAGAGGGAGTCCCAGGCCTCCGTCCAGCCGCTGCCACTCAGCTGGATAAGCCCCCCGGGCAGGCCTACCACCGTCCTCTCACTACGGTTACAGAGCCAATTCTCGGGGGGGGGATGGAAGTCTGGAGCAACCCCACTGGGTATGGCCTGCCCCATAGAGCTCTCACCTCTAGGGGCAGGAGATGTAAATTCGGCCATCCTCTCACAATGGCCCATACCCAGAATTCTCTGTCCTTTGGGGTATAAGGGGCAATGCGCAGTCGATTGTAAAAAACAAAAACAAACCATCATAGTCAATTCTGATGACAGCCAAGACCCCCGTTGTCTCGTCATTCCCAGAGGTTGTAACTGACCACCAGTCCATAGGCCCTCAGTTTGATAATTATTGGGGCCTTCCAGACTGTGGTCAACAAAGATTGGCTCCCCCAGGTCCATTAAATTCCCCGCCGATCTTCCAAAGTCCTTCAAAATGGCCCAAGTCCACAAGGCCCCACTGGGCTCCACCGGGATCAACCGGCTAGCCCAGGAACCTTCAGGGCCATCAGAAGCAGTGGGGGTGCCAACCCATCTGGGATATGCAAAACCAACCGGGGGGCCGGCAAACCGGGCATAACACCATCGCTGAGTCATCGAAGCCGCTGCCGCTGAGCCGCTATGGACACAGCCGCCGCCATCACCGTAGCCACCGTAGCCATCAGAACGCCGCCAAGGCCGCAAACAATCCGGGAAGAGCCACCGCCACCGCCGATAAGAAACGGACCAAAAAGGTCCAGGAGGCAGAGGGACAAACAGTTCGATAAAAGCAGGCCAAACCACAATAATCGATGGTAAAGTGGCCCGAAAACGGCCCGGGAACAACGCCGCCGCCGCCGCCGCCGTCGTCGTCGCCATTAGGCTGATGCAGGCAGAAAGCAGGCAGAAAGCAGAGGCAGGTCGGTCGAAAAGAAAGCGGTAGAAAAGGCAGGCCACGCAGGTCGCAAACAGCTCCGTCGCCGCCGCCGTAGCACCGCCGCCGCCAGCCGCCGGGAACTCCAAACGCCGCCGAAGAAGCCAAGACCGCCCGACATAGCCGGAAACTCCCGACGACCAGCTGAGCAGCTGAGCAGAAAGCAAACCGGCAGCCCAGCGAAACGCCGGTCAAGCTGGTAAAAAGACCTAGACAGTTGCAAAATTCATTGCTGCCACCCTTCCCCCAGCCCAGGGCATAAAGAAAAAAGCCCTGAGGGGCTCCTAAGACGCCTATCTTCTCGGACCTGCAGAGCTCAACCTCACACGGCCGCCCGCACGTCCGCCATCTTCATTTTTTATGCTATGAAAAATGACATTTTTAAGGACAAAAAGCAACCCCGAATCTCATTCTAGTGTCCGTTTTTAGATTTGAGTCAGAATTTTTTTTTCACCTCCTGGGCACAAAAATCGGCATAAGGAATTTTCTTACCCAGACACCAAAAAAATCTTGATTTTTAAAAGCAATGAAAACACCATTTTTAAGGATGAAATTCAACCCCGAATCTCATTCTGGTGTCTGTTTTTAGATTTTCGTAAAAAAAAACATTCACCTCCTGGGCACAAAAATCCCTGACTCCGGCATCAGGAATTTTCTTCCCAACAAAATCTTGATTTTTAAAAATTATGATAAACACCATTTTTAAGAAAGAAATTCAACCCCGAACCTCATTCTGGTGTCCGTTTTTACATTTGGGTGGAAAAAAAAAATTTCACCTCCTGGGCACAAAAATCCCTCACTCCGGCATCAGGAATTTTCTTCCCCGGACACCAAAAAATTCTTGATTTTTAAAAGCTATGAAAAACATCATTTTTAAGAATGAAATTCAAGCCCGAATTTCATTCTGATGTGCGTTTTTACATTTGGGTGGAAAATAATTTCACCTCCTGGGCACAAAAGTCCCTGACTCCGGCATCAGGAATTTTCTTCCCCGCACACCAAAAAAATCTTGAATTTAAAATCTATGAAAAACACCATTTTGAAGGACGAAATTCAACCCCGAATCTCATTCTGGTGTCTATTTATACATTTGGGTCGAAAAAAAATTTCACCTCCTGGGCACAAAAATCGCCGGGACTTAAAAACCTGGTTTTTTGAATTGTCTGGCCTGGACTTTGGGATTTTAAATTAAATTAAATAAAGTTAAAGAAATTTGAAATTTGAAATTTGATATTTGAAATAATTTGAAATAATTTGAAATAATTTGAAATAATTTGAAATAATTTGAAATAATTTGAAATTTGAAATTTGAAATTTGAAATTTGAAATTTGAAATTTGAAATTTGAAATTTGAAATTTGAAATTTGAAATTTGAAATTTGAAATTTGAAATTTGAAATTTGCCTTGCCTTGCCTTGCTTTGCCTTGCCTTGCCTTGCCTTCGGCATCAGGAATTATCTTCCCCGGACACCAAAAAAATCTTCATTTTTAAAAACTATGAAAAACACCATTTTGAAGGACGAAATTCAACCGCAAATCTAATTCTGGCATCCGTTTTTACATTTGGGTCAAAAAAAATATTCACCTCCTGGGCACAAAAATCCCTGACCCTGGCATCAGGAATTTTCTTCCCCGGACTCCAAAAAAATCTTGATTTTTAAAAGCAATGAAAAACACCATTTTTGAGAATGAAATTCAACCCCGAATCTCATTCTGGTGTCCGTTTTTAGATTTGGGTGGGGAAAAAATTTCACCTCCTGGGCACAAAAATCCCTGGAATTTTCTTCCCCGCACACCAAAAAAATCTTGATTTTTAAATGCTATGAAAAATGACATTTTTAAGGACAAAAAGCAAACCCGAATCTCATTCTAGTGTCCGTTTTTAGATTTGAGTCAGAAATTTTTTTTCACCTCCTGGGCACAAAAATCGGCATAAGGAATTTTCTTACCCAGACACCAAAAATATCTTGATTTTTAAAAGCAATGAAAACACCATTTTTAAGGATGAAATTCAACCCCGAATCTCATTCTGGTGTCTGTTTTTAGATTTTCGTAAAAAAAAACATTCACCTCCTGGGCACAAAAATCCCTGACTCCGGCATCAGGAATTTTCTTCCCCGCACACCAAAAAAATCTTGAATTTAAAATCTATGAAAAACACCATTTTGAAGGACGAAATTCAACCCCGAATCTCATTCTGGTGTCTATTTATACATTTGGGTCGAAAAAAAATTTCACCTCCTGGGCACAAAAATCGCCGGGACTTAAAAACCTGGTTTTTTGAATTGTCTGGCCTGGACTTTGGGATTTTAAATTAAATTAAATAAAGTTAAAGAAATTTGAAATTTGAAATTTGATATTTGAAATAATTTGAAATAATTTGAAATAATTTGAAATAATTTGAAATAATTTGAAATAATTTGAAATTTGAAATTTGAAATTTGAAATTTGAAATTTGAAATTTGAAATTTGAAATTTGAAATTTGAAATTTGAAATTTGAAATTTGAAATTTGCCTTGCCTTGCCTTGCTTTGCCTTGCCTTGCCTTGCCTTCGGCATCAGGAATTATCTTCCCCGGACACCAAAAAAATCTTCATTTTTAAAAACTATGAAAAACACCATTTTGAAGGACGAAATTCAACCGCAAATCTAATTCTGGCATCCGTTTTTACATTTGGGTCAAAAAAAATATTCACCTCCTGGGCACAAAAATCCCTGACCCTGGCATCAGGAATTTTCTTCCCCGGACTCCAAAAAAATCTTGATTTTTAAAAGCAATGAAAAACACCATTTTTGAGAATGAAATTCAACCCCGAATCTCATTCTGGTGTCCGTTTTTAGATTTGGGTGGGGAAAAAATTTCACCTCCTGGGCACAAAAATCCCTGGAATTTTCTTCCCCGCACACCAAAAAAATCTTGATTTTTAAATGCTATGAAAAATGACATTTTTAAGGACAAAAAGCAACCCCGAATCTCATTCTAGTGTCCGTTTTTAGATTTGAGTCAGAAATTTTTTTTCACCTCCTGGGCACAAAAATCGGCATAAGGAATTTTCTTACCCAGACACCAAAAAAATCTTGATTTTTAAAAGCAATGAAAACACCATTTTTAAGGATGAAATTCAACCCCGAATCTCATTCTGGTGTCTGTTTTTAGATTTTCGTAAAAAAAAACATTCACCTCCTGGGCACAAAAATCCCTGACTCCGGCATCAGGAATTTTCTTCCCCGCACACCAAAAAAATCTTGAATTTAAAATCTATGAAAAACACCATTTTGAAGGACGAAATTCAACCCCGAATCTCATTCTGGTGTCTATTTATACATTTGGGTTGAAAAAAAAATTCACCTCCTGGGCACAAAAATCGCCGGGACTTAAAAACCTGGTTGTTTGAATTGTCTGGCCTGGACTGAGGGATTTTAAATTAAATTAAATAAAATTAAAGAAATATGAAATTTGAAATTTGAAATTTGAAATTTGAAATAATTTGAATTTGAAATTTGAAATTTGAAATTTGAAATTTGAAATTTGAAATTTGAAATTTGAAATTTGAAATTTGAAATTTGAAATTTGAAATTTGAAATTTGAAATTTGAAATTTGAAATTTGAAATTTGAAATTTGAAATTTGAAATTTGCCTTGCTTTGCCTTGCCTTGCCTTGCCTTCGGCATTAGGAATTTTCTTCCCCGGACACCAAAAAATTCTTAATTTTTAAAAGCTATGAAAAACACCATTTTGAAGAATGAAATTCAACCCCGAATCTCATTCTAGTGTGCGTTTTTACATTTGGGTGGAGAAAAATTTCACCTCCTGGGCACAAAAATCCCTGACTCCGGCATCAGGAATTTTCTTCCCAACAAAATCTTGATTTTTAAAAATTATGATAAACACCATTTTTAAGAAAGAAATTCAACCCCGAACCTCATTCTGGTGTCCGTTTTTACATTTGGGTGGAAAAAAAAATTTCACCTCCTGGGCACAAAAATCCCTGACTCCGGCATCAGGAATTTTCTTCCCCGGACACCAAAAAATTCTTGATTTTTAAAAGCTATGAAAAACATCATTTTTAAGAATGAAATTCAAGCCCGAATTTCATTCTGGTGTGTGTTTTTACATTTGGGTGGAAAGTAATTTCACCTCCTGGGCACAAAAATCCCTGACCCTGGCATCAGGAATTTTCTTCCCCGGACACGAAATAAATCTTGATTTTTAAAAGCTATGAAAAACACCATTTTTGAGAATGAAATTCACCCCCGAATCTCATTCTGGTGTTGGTTTTTAGATTTGGGGGTGGGAAAAAATTTCACCTCCTGGGCACAAAAATCCCTGACTCCGGCATCAGGAATTTTCTTCCCGGGACACCAAAAAATTCTTGATTTTTAAAAGCTATGAAAAACATCATTTTTAAGAAGGAAATTCAACCCCGAATCTCATTCTGGTGTGCGTTTTTACATTTGGGTGGAAAATAATTTCACCTCCTGGGCACAAAAGTCCCTGACCCCGGCATCAGGAATTTTCTTCCCCGGACACCAAAAAAATCTTGATTTTTAAATGCTATGAAAAATGACATTTTTGAGAATGAAATTCAACCCCGAATCTCATTCTGGTGTCCGTTTTTAGATTTGGGTGGGGAAAAAATTTCACCTCCTGGGCACAAAAATCCCTGACCCCGGCATCAGGAATTTTCTTCCCCGCACACCAAAAAAATCTTGATTTTTAAATGCTATGAAAAATGACATTTTTAAGGACAAAAAGCAACCCCGAATCTCATTCTAGTGTCCGTTTTTAGATTTGAGTCAGAAATTTTTTTTCACCTCCTGGGCACAAAAATCGGCATAAGGAATTTTCTTACCCAGACACCAAAAAAATCTTGATTTTTAAAAGCAATGAAAACACCATTTTTAAGGATGAAATTCAACCCCGAATCTCATTCTGGTGTCTGTTTTTAGATTTTCGTAAAAAAAAACATTCACCTCCTGGGCACAAAAATCCCTGACTCCGGCATCAGGAATTTTCTTCCCCGCACACCAAAAAAATCTTGAATTTAAAATCTATGAAAAACACCATTTTGAAGGACGAAATTCAACCCCGAATCTCATTCTGGTGTCTATTTATACATTTGGGTTGAAAAAACATTTCACCTCCTGGGCACAAAAATCGCCGGGACTTAAAAACCTGGTTGTTTGAATTGTCTGGCCTGGACTGAGGGATTTTAAATTAAATTAAATAAAATTAAAGAAATTTGAAATTTGAAATTTGAAATTTGAAATTTGAAATAATTTGAATTTGAAATTTGAAATTTGAAATTTGAAATTTGAAATTTGAAATTTGAAATTTGAAATTTGAAATTTGAAATTTGAAATTTGAATTTTGAAATTTGAAATTTGAAATTTGAAATTTGAAATTTGAAATTTGAAATTTGAAATTTGAAATTTGAAATTTGAAATTTGAAATTTGCCTTGCCTTGCTTTGCCTTGCCTTGCCTTGCCTTCGGCATTAGGAATTTTCTTCCCCGGACACCAAAAAATTCTTAATTTTTAAAAGCTATGAAAAACACCATTTTGAAGAATGAAATTCAACCCCGAATCTCATTCTGGTGTCTATTTATACATTTGGGTGGAGAAAAATTTCACCTCCTGGGCACAAAAATCGCCGGGACTTAAAAACCTGGTTTTTTGAATTGTCTGGCCTGGACTTTGGGATTTTAAATTAAATTAAATAAAATTAAAGAAATTTGATATTTGAAATAATTTGAAATAATTTGAAATAATTTGAAATAATTTGAAATAATTTGAAATAATTTGAAATTTGAAATTTGAAATTTGAAATTTGAAATTTGAAATTTGAAATTTGAAATTTGAAATTTGAAATTTGAAATTTGAAATTTGAAATTTGAAATTTGAAATTTGAAATTTGAAATTTGAAATTTGAAATTTGAAATTTGAAATTTGCCTTGCCTTGCCTTGCTTTGCCTTGCCTTGCCTTGCCTTCGGCATCAGGAATTATCTTCCCCGGACACCAAAAAAATCTTCATTTTTAAAAACTATGAAAAACACCATTTTGAAGGACGAAATTCAACCGCAAATCTAATTCTGGCATCCGTTTTTACATTTGGGACAAAAAAAATATTCACCTCCTGGGCACAAAAATCCCTGACCCTGGCATCAGGAATTTTCTTCCCCGGACTCCAAAAAAATCTTGATTTTTAAAAGCAATGAAAAACACCATTTTTGAGAATGAAATTCAACCCCGAATCTCATTCTGGTGTCCGTTTTTAGATTTGGGTGGGGAAAAAATTTCACCTCCTGGGCACAAAAATCCCTGACCCCGGCATCAGGAATTTTCTTCCCCGCACACCAAAAAAATCTTGATTTTTAAATGCTATGAAAAATGACATTTTTAAGGACAAAAAGCAACCCCGAATCTCATTCTAGTGTCCGTTTTTAGATTTGAGTCAGAAATTTTTTTTCACCTCCTGGGCACAAAAATCGGCATAAGGAATTTTCTTACCCAGACACCAAAAAAATCTTGATTTTTAAAAGCAATGAAAACACCATTTTTAAGGATGAAATTCAACCCCGAATCTCATTCTGGTGTCTGTTTTTAGATTTTCGTAAAAAAAAAACATTCACCTCCTGGGCACAAAAATCCCTGACTCCGGCATCAGGAATTTTCTTCCCCGCACACCAAAAAAATCTTGAATTTAAAATCTATGAAAAACACCATTTTGAAGGACGAAATTCAACCCCGAATCTCATTCTGGTGTCTATTTATACATTTGGGTTGAAAAAAAATTTCACCTCCTGGGCACAAAAATCGCCGGGACTTAAAAACCTGGTTGTTTGAATTGTCTGGCCTGGACTGAGGGATTTTAAATTAAATTAAATAAAATTAAAGAAATATGAAATTTGAAATTTGAAATTTGAAATTTGAAATAATTTGAATTTGAAATTTGAAATTTGAAATTTGAAATTTGAAATTTGAAATTTGAAATTTGAAATTTGAAATTTGAAATTTGAAATTTGAAATTTGAAATTTGAAATTTGAAATTTGAAATTTGAAATTTGAAATTTGAAATTTGAAATTTGAAATTTGAAATTTGAAATTTGAAATTTGAAATTTGAAATTTGAAATTTGAAATTTGAAATTTGAAATTTGAAATTTGAAATTTGAAATTTGAAATTTGAAATTTGAAATTTGAAATTTGAAATTTGAAATTTGCCTTGCTTTGCCTTGCCTTGCCTTCGGCATTAGGAATTTTCTTCCCCGGACACCAAAAAATTCTTAATTTTTAAAAGCTATGAAAAACACCATTTTGAAGAATGAAATTCAACCCCGAATCTCATTCTAGTGTGCGTTTTTACATTTGGGTGGAGAAAAATTTCACCTCCTGGGCACAAAAATCCCTGACTCCGGCATCAGGAATTTTCTTCCCCGGACACCAAAAAATTCTTGATTTTTAAAAGCTATGAAAAACATCATTTTTAAGAATGAAATTCAAGCCCGAATTTCATTCTGGTGTGTGTTTTTACATTTGGGTGGAAAGTAATTTCACCTCCTGGGCACAAAAATCCCTGACCCTGGCATCAGGAATTTTCTTCCCCGGACACGAAATAAATCTTGATTTTTAAAAGCTATGAAAAACACCATTTTTGAGAATGAAATTCACCCCCGAATCTCATTCTGGTGTTGGTTTTTAGATTTGGGGGTGGGAAAAAATTTCACCTCCTGGGCACAAAAATCCCTGACTCCGGCATCAGGAATTTTCTTCCCGGGACACCAAAAAATTCTTGATTTTTAAAAGCTATGAAAAACATCATTTTTAAGAAGGAAATTCAACCCCGAATCTCATTCTGGTGTGCATTTTTACATTTGGGTGGAAAATAATTTCACCTCCTGGGCACAAAAGTCCCTGACCCCGGCATCAGGAATTTTCTTCCCCGGACACCAAAAAAATCTTGATTTTTAAATGCTATGAAAAATGATATTTTTGAGAATGAAATTCAACCCCGAATCTCATTCTGGTGTCCGTTTTTAGATTTGGGTGGGGAAAAAATTTCACCTCCTGGGCACAAAAATCACTGACCCCGGCATCAGGAATTTTCTTCCCCGCACACCAAAAAAATCTTGATTTTTAAATGCTATGAAAAATGACATTTTTAAGGACAAAAAGCAACCCCGAATCTCATTCTCGTGTCCATTTTTAGATTTGAGTCAGAAATTTTTTTTCACCTCCTGGGCACAAAAATCGGCATAAGGAATTTTCTTACCCAGACACCAAAAAAATCTTGATTTTTAAAAGCAATGAAAACACCATTTTTAAGGATGAAATTCAACCCCGAATCTCATTCTGGTGTCTGTTTTTAGATTTTCGTAAAAAAAAAACATTCACCTCCTGGGCACAAAAATCCCTGACTCCGGCATCAGGAATTTTCTTCCCCGCACACCAAAAAAATCTTGATTTTTAAAAGCTATGAAAAACATCATTTTTAAGAATGAAATTCAAGCCCGAATTTCATTCTGGTGTGTGTTTTTACATTTGGACGGAAAGTAATTTCACCTCCTGGGCACAAAAATCCCTGACCCTGGCATCAGGAATTTTCTTCCCCGGACACGAAATAAATCTTGATTTTTAAAAGCTATGAAAAACACCATTTTTGAGAATGAAATTCATCCCCGAATCTCATTCTGGTGTTGGTTTTTAGATTTGTTGGTGGGAAAAAATTTCACCTCCTGGGCACAAAAATCCCTGACACCGGCATCAGGAATTTTCTTCCCGGGACACCAAAAAATTCTTGATTTTTAAAAGCTATGAAAAACATCATTTTTAAGAAGGAAATTCAACCCCGAATCTCATTCTGGTGTGCATTTTTACATTTGGGTGGAAAATAATTTCACCTCCTGGGCACAAAAGTCCCTGACCCCGGCATCAGGAATTTTCTTCCCCGGACACCAAAAAAATCTTGATTTTTAAAAGGTATGAAAAACACCCTTTTTAAGCACGAAATTCAACCCCAAATCTCATTCCGGCGTCCGTTTATAGATTTGGGTGGAAAAAAAAATTTCACCTCCTGGGCACAAAAATCCCTGACCCTGGCATCAGGAATTATCTTCCCTGGAAACCAAAAAAATCTTGATTTTTAAAAACTATGAGAAACACCATATTGAAGGACGAAATTCAACCTCAAATCTAATTCTGGCATCCATTTTTACATTTGGGTCAAAAAAAATATTCACCTCCTGGGCACAAAAATCCCTGACCTTGGCATCAGGAATTTTCTTTCCCGGACACCAAAAAAATCTTGATTTTTATAAACTATGAAAAACACCATTTTTAAGGAAGAAATTCAACCCTGAATTTCATTCTGGTGTCAGTTTTTACATTTGAGTCAATAAAAAAATTTCACCTCCTGGACACAAAAATCCCTGACCCCAGCATCAGGAATTTTCCTCTGGATACGAAATAAATCTTGATTTTTAAAAGCTATGAAAAACACAATTTTTGAGAATGAAATTCAACCCCGAATCTCATTCTGGTGTCGGTTTTTAGATTTGGGGGTGGGAAAAAATTTCACCTGCTGGGCACAAAAATCCCTGACACCGGCATCAGGAATTTTCTTCCCCGGACATCAAAAAATCTTGATTTTTAAAATCTATGAAAAACACCATTTTCAAGGATGAAATTCATCCCTGAATGTAATTCTGGTGTCCGTTTTTAAATTTGGGTCAAAAAAAAATTTCACCTCCTGGGCACAAAAATCCCTGACACCGGCATCAGGAATTTTGTCCCCCAGACACCCCAAAAATGTTCATTTACAAAAACTATAAAAAACACCATTTTTAAGGATGAAATTCAACCCCAAACCTCATTCTGGAATCGGATTTTACATTTGGGTCAAAAAAAATTTTCACCTCCTGGGCACAAAAATCCCTGACCCTGGCATCAGGAATTTCCTTCCCCGGACACCAAAAATATCTTCATTTATAAAAAGTATAAAAAACACCATTTTTAAGGATGCAATTAAACCTCGAATCTAATTCTGGTGTCTGTTTTTACATTTGGGTCAAAAAACAATTTACCTGCTGGGCATAAAAATTCCTGGCATCACGAATTTTCTTCCCCGGACACAAAAAAATCTTGATTTTTAAAATCTATGAAAAACACCATTTTCATGGATGAAATTAAACCCCAAATCTAATTCTGGAGTCCGTTTTTACATTTGGGTCAAAAAAAAATATTTCACCTCCTGGGCACAAAAATCCCTGACCCCAGCATCATGAATTTTCTTCCCCGGACACCAAAAAATGCTTGATTTTTAAAAAGCATAAAAAACACCATTTCTAAGGATGAAATTCAACCCCGAATCTCATATTGGCCTCGGTTTTTACATTTGTGTCAAAAAAAAATTTACCTCCTGGGCACAAAAATCCCTGACCCCGGCATCACAAATTTTCTTCCCCGGACACCAAAAAATCTTGATTTTTAAAATCTATGAAAAAAACCATTTTTAAGGATGAAATTAAAACTCGAATCTAATTCTGGTGTCTGTTTTTACATTTGGGTCAAAAAAAATTTACCTCCTGGGCACAAAAATCCCTGACCCCGGCATCACGAATTTTCTTCCCTGGACACAAAAAAATCTTGATTTTTAAAATCTATAAAAAACACCATTTCTAAGGATGAAATTCAACCCCGAATCTCATACTGGCCTCGGTTTTTACATTTGTGTCAAAAAATCTTTTTCACCTCCTGGGCACAAAAATCCCTGACCCCGTCATCAGAAATTTACTTGCCCAGACACCAAAAAATGCTTGATTTTTAAAAAGTATAAAAAACACCATTTTTAAGAGTGAAATTAAACCCCGAATGTAATTCTGGCATCCGTTTTTACATTTGGGTCAACAAAAAAAATTTTACCTCCTGGGCACAAAAATCCCTGACCCCGGCATCACGAATTTTCTTCCCCGGACACTAAAAAATTCTTGGTTTTTAAAAACTATGAAAAAAACCATTTTTAAGGATGAAATTCAAACCCGAATCTCATACTGGCCTCGGTTTTTACATTTGTGTCAAAAAATCTTTTTCACCTCCTGGGCACAAAAATCCCTGACCCCGGCATCACGAATTTTCTTCCCTGGACACCAAAAAATGCTTGATTTTTAAAAACTATAAAAAACACCATTTGTAAGCGTGAAATTCAACCCCGTATATAATTCTGCTGTCCGTTTTTACATTTGGGTCAAAAAAAAAAATTCACCTCCTGGGCACAAAAATCCCTGACCCCGGCATCAGGAATTTTCTTCCCCTGACACCAAAAAATCTTGATTTTTAAAATCTATGAAAAACACCATTTTCAAGGGTGAAATTCAACCCCAAATCTAATTTTTACATTTGGGTCAAAAGAAAAACTTCACACCATGGGCACAAAAATCCCTGAACCCGGCAACAGGAATTTACTTCCCCGGACACAAAAAAATGCTTGATTTTTATAAATAGTAAAAAACATCATTTTTAAGGATGATATTCAACCCCGAATCTAATTCTGGCGTCCATTTTTACATTTGGGTCAAAAAAAATATTTCACCTCCTGGCCAAAAAAAATCCTTGACCCCGGCATCAGTAATTTTCTTCCCCAGACACCAAAAAATTCCTGATTTTTAAAATCTATAAAAAACACCATTTCTAAAGATGAAATTCAACCCCGAATCTAATTCTGGTGTCCGTTTTTACATTTGGGTCAAAAAAAAAAATTCACCTCCTCTGCACAAAAATCCCTGACCCCGGCAACAGGAATTTTCTTCCCCGGACACCAAAAAACCTTGATTTTTAAAATCTATAAAAAAACACCATTTTTAAGCATGAAATTAAACCCCAAATCTAATTCTGGCGTCCGTTTTTACATTTGGGTAAAAAAAAAATGTTCACCTCCTAGGCAAATAAAATCCCTGACCCAGGCATCAGTAATTTTCTTTCCCGGACAACAAAAAATTCTTGATTTTTAAAAACTATAAAAAAACACCATTTTTAAGCGTGAAATTCAACCCAGAATGTAATTCTGGTGTCCATTTTTACATTTGGGTCAAAAAAAAAAAATTCACCTCCTGGGCACAAAAATCACGAATTTTCTTGCCCGGACACCGAAAAATGCTTAATTTTTAAAAACTATAAAAAACACCATTTCTAAGGATGAAATTCAACCCCGAATCTCATACTGGCCTCGGTTTTTACATTTGTGTCAAAAAATCTTTTTCACCTCCTGGGCACAAAAATCCCTGACCCCGGCATCAGAAATTTACTTGCCCGGACACCAAAAAATTCTTGAATTTTAAAATCTATGAAAAACACCATTTTCAAGTGTGAAATTCAACCCCGAATCTAATTCTGGAGTCCATTTTTACATTTGGGTGAAAAAAAATATTTCACCTCCTGGCCAAAAAAATTTCCTGACTCCGGCATCAGGCATTTTCTTCCCAAAAAAATCTTCATTTTTAAAAACTATGAAAAACACCATTTTGAAGGACGAAATTCAACCGCAAATCTAATTCTGGCATCCGTTTTTACATTTGGGTCAAAAAAAATATTCACCTCCTGGACACAAAAATCACTGACCCTGGCATCTGGAATTTTCTTCCCCGGACACCAAAAAAATCTTGATTTTTAAAAGCAATGAAAAACACCATTTTTGAGAATGAAATTCAACCCCGAATCTCATTCTGGTGTCTGTTTTTAGATTTTCGTAAAAAAAAAACATTCACCTCCTGGGCACAAAAATCCCTGACTCCGGCATCAGGAATTTTCTTCCCCGCACACCAAAAAAATCTTGAATTTAAAATCTATGAAAAACACCATTTTGAAGGACGAAATTCAACCCCGAATCTCATTCTGGTGTCTATTTATACATTTGGGTTGAAAAAAAATTTCACCTCCTGGGCACAAAAATCGCCGGGACTTAAAAACCTGGTTGTTTGAATTGTCTGGCCTGGACTGAGGGATTTTAAATTAAATTAAATAAAATTAAAGAAATATGAAATTTGAAATTTGAAATTTGAAATTTGAAATAATTTGAATTTGAAATTTGAAATTTGAAATTTGAAATTTGAAATTTGAAATTTGAAATTTGAAATTTGAAATTTGAAATTTGAAATTTGAAATTTGAAATTTGAAATTTGAAATTTGAAATTTGAAATTTGAAATTTGAAATTTGAAATTTGAAATTTGAAATTTGAAATTTGAAATTTGAAATTTGAAATTTGAAATTTGAAATTTGAAATTTGAAATTTGAAATTTGAAATTTGAAATTTGAAATTTGAAATTTGCCTTGCTTTGCCTTGCCTTGCCTTGCCTTCGGCATTAGGAATTTTCTTCCCCGGACACCAAAAAACTCTTAATTTTTAAAAGCTATGAAAAACACCATTTTGAAGAATGAAATTCAACCCCGAATCTCATTCTAGTGTGCGTTTTTACATTTGGGTGGAGAAAAATTTCACCTCCTGGGCACAAAAATCCCTGACTCCGGCATCAGGAATTTTCTTCCCAACAAAATCTTGATTTTTAAAAATTATGATAAACACCATTTTTAAGAAAGAAATTCAACCCCGAACCTCATTCTGGTGTCCGTTTTTACATTTGGGTGGAAAAAAAAATTTCACCTCCTGGGCACAAAAATCCCTGACTCCGGCATCAGGAATTTTCTTCCCCGGACACCAAAAAATTCTTGATTTTTAAAAGCTATGAAAAACATCATTTTTAAGAATGAAATTCAAGCCCGAATTTCATTCTGGTGTGTGTTTTTACATTTGGGTGGAAAGTAATTTCACCTCCTGGGCACAAAAATCCCTGACCCTGGCATCAGGAATTTTCTTCCCCGGACACGAAATAAATCTTGATTTTTAAAAGCTATGAAAAACACCATTTTTGAGAATGAAATTCACCCCCGAATCTCATTCTGGTGTTGGTTTTTAGATTTGGGGGTGGGAAAAAATTTCACCTCCTGGGCACAAAAATCCCTGACTCCGGCATCAGGAATTTTCTTCCCGGGACACCAAAAAATTCTTGATTTTTAAAAGCTATGAAAAACATCATTTTTAAGAAGGAAATTCAACCCCGAATCTCATTCTGGTGTGCGTTTTTACATTTGGGTGGAAAATAATTTCACCTCCTGGGCACAAAAGTCCCTGACCCCGGCATCAGGAATTTTCTTCCCCGGACACCAAAAAAATCTTGATTTTTAAATGCTATGAAAAATGACATTTTTGAGAATGAAATTCAACCCCGAATCTCATTCTGCTGTCCGTTTTTAGATTTGGGTGGGGAAAAAATTTCACCTCCTGGGCACAAAAATCCCTGACCCCGGCATCAGGAATTTTCTTCCCCGCACACCAAAAAAATCTTGGTTTTTAAATGCTATGAAAAATGACATTTTTAAGGACAAAAAGCAACCCCGAATCTCATTCTAGTGTCCGTTTTTAGATTTGAGTCAGAAATTTTTTTTCACCTCCTGGGCACAAAAATCGGCATAAGGAATTTTCTTACCCAGACACCAAAAAAATCTTGATTTTTAAAAGCAATGAAAACACCATTTTTAAGGATGAAATTCAACCCCGAATCTCATTCTGGTGTCTGTTTTTAGATTTTCGTAAAAAAAAACATTCACCTCCTGGGCACAAAAATCCCTGACTCCGGCATCAGGAATTTTCTTCCCCGCACACCAAAAAAATCTTGAATTTAAAATCTATGAAAAACACCATTTTGAAGGACGAAATTCAACCCCGAATCTCATTCTGGTGTCTATTTATACATTTGGGTTGAAAAAAAATTTCACCTCCTGGGCACAAAAATCGCCGGGACTTAAAAACCTGGTTGTTTGAATTGTCTGGCCTGGACTGAGGGATTTTAAATTAAATTAAATAAAATTAAAGAAATTTGAAATTTGAAATTTGAAATTTGAAATTTGAAATAATTTGAATTTGAAATTTGAAATTTGAAATTTGAAATTTGAAATTTGAAATTTGAAATTTGAAATTTGAAATTTGAAATTTGAAATTTGAAATTTGAAATTTGAAATTTGAAATTTGAAATTTGAAATTTGAAATTTGAAATTTGCCTTGCCTTGCTTTGCCTTGCCTTGCCTTGCCTTCGGCATTAGGAATTTTCTTCCCCGGACACCAAAAAATACTTAATTTTTAAAAGCTATGAAAAACACCATTTTTAAGAATGAAATTCAACCCCGAATCTCATTCTAGTGTGCGTTTTTACATTTGGGTGGAAAAAAATTTCACCTCCTGGGCACAAAAATCCCTGACTCCGGCATCAGGAATTTTCTTCCCAACAAAATCTTGATTTTTAAAAATTATGATAAACACCATTTTTAAGAAAGAAATTCAACCCCGAACCTCATTCTGGTGTCCGTTTTTACATTTGGGTGGAAAAAAAAAATTTCACCTCCTGGGCACAAAAATCCCTCACTCCGGCATCAGGAATTTTCTTCCCCGGACACCAAAAAATTCTTGATTTTTAAAAGCTATGAAAAACATCATTTTTAAGAATGAAATTCAAGCCCGAATTTCATTCTGATGTGCGTTTTTACATTTGGGTGGAAAATAATTTCACCTCCTGGGCACAAAAGTCCCTGACTCCGGCATCAGGAATTTTCTTCCCCGCACACCAAAAAAATCTTGAATTTAAAATCTATGAAAAACACCATTTTGAAGGACGAAATTCAACCCCGAATCTCATTCTGGTGTCTATTTATACATTTGGGTCGAAAAAAAATTTCACCTCCTGGGCACAAAAATCGCCGGGACTTAAAAACCTGGTTTTTTGAATTGTCTGGCCTGGACTTTGGGATTTTAAATTAAATTAAATAAAGTTAAAGAAATTTGAAATTTGAAATTTGATATTTGAAATAATTTGAAATAATTTGAAATAATTTGAAATAATTTGAAATAATTTGAAATAATTTGAAATAATTTGAAATTTGAAATTTGAAATTTGAAATTTGAAATTTGAAATTTGAAATTTGAAATTTGAAATTTGAAATTTGAAATTTGAAATTTGAAATTTGAAATTTGCCTTGCCTTGCCTTGCTTTGCCTTGCCTTGCCTTGCCTTCGGCATCAGGAATTATCTTCCCCGGACACCAAAAAAATCTTCATTTTTAAAAACTATGAAAAACACCATTTTGAAGGACGAAATTCAACCGCAAATCTAATTCTGGCATCCGTTTTTACATTTGGGTCAAAAAAAATATTCACCTCCTGGGCACAAAAATCCCTGACCCTGGCATCAGGAATTTTCTTCCCCGGACTCCAAAAAAATCTTGATTTTTAAAAGCAATGAAAAACACCATTTTTGAGAATGAAATTCAACCCCGAATCTCATTCTGGTGTCCGTTTTTAGATTTGGGTGGGGAAAAAATTTCACCTCCTGGGCACAAAAATCCCTGGAATTTTCTTCCCCGCACACCAAAAAAATCTTGATTTTTAAATGCTATGAAAAATGACATTTTTAAGGACAAAAAGCAACCCCGAATCTCATTCTAGTGTCCGTTTTTAGATTTGAGTCAGAAATTTTTTTTCACCTCCTGGGCACAAAAATCGGCATAAGGAATTTTCTTACCCAGACACCAAAAAAATCTTGATTTTTAAAAGCAATGAAAACACCATTTTTAAGGATGAAATTCAACCCCGAATCTCATTCTGGTGTCTGTTTTTAGATTTTCGTAAAAAAAAACATTCACCTCCTGGGCACAAAAATCCCTGACTCCGGCATCAGGAATTTTCTTCCCCGCACACCAAAAAAATCTTGAATTTAAAATCTATGAAAAACACCATTTTGAAGGACGAAATTCAACCCCGAATCTCATTCTGGTGTCTATTTATACATTTGGGTTGAAAAAAAAATTCACCTCCTGGGCACAAAAATCGCCGGGACTTAAAAACCTGGTTGTTTGAATTGTCTGGCCTGGACTGAGGGATTTTAAATTAAATTAAATAAAATTAAAGAAATATGAAATTTGAAATTTGAAATTTGAAATTTGAAATAATTTGAATTTGAAATTTGAAATTTGAAATTTGAAATTTGAAATTTGAAATTTGAAATTTGAAATTTGAAATTTGAAATTTGAAATTTGAAATTTGAAATTTGAAATTTGAAATTTGAAATTTGAAATTTGAAATTTGAAATTTGAAATTTGAAATTTGCCTTGCTTTGCCTTGCCTTGCCTTGCCTTCGGCATTAGGAATTTTCTTCCCCGGACACCAAAAAATTCTTAATTTTTAAAAGCTATGAAAAACACCATTTTGAAGAATGAAATTCAACCCCGAATCTCATTCTAGTGTGCGTTTTTACATTTGGGTGGAGAAAAATTTCACCTCCTGGGCACAAAAATCCCTGACTCCGGCATCAGGAATTTTCTTCCCAACAAAATCTTGATTTTTAAAAATTATGATAAACACCATTTTTAAGAAAGAAATTCAACCCCGAACCTCATTCTGGTGTCCGTTTTTACATTTGGGTGGAAAAAAAAATTTCACCTCCTGGGCACAAAAATCCCTGACTCCGGCATCAGGAATTTTCTTCCCCGGACACCAAAAAATTCTTGATTTTTAAAAGCTATGAAAAACATCATTTTTAAGAATGAAATTCAAGCCCGAATTTCATTCTGGTGTGTGTTTTTACATTTGGGTGGAAAGTAATTTCACCTCCTGGGCACAAAAATCCCTGACCCTGGCATCAGGAATTTTCTTCCCCGGACACGAAATAAATCTTGATTTTTAAAAGCTATGAAAAACACCATTTTTGAGAATGAAATTCACCCCCGAATCTCATTCTGGTGTTGGTTTTTAGATTTGGGGGTGGGAAAAAATTTCACCTCCTGGGCACAAAAATCCCTGACTCCGGCATCAGGAATTTTCTTCCCGGGACACCAAAAAATTCTTGATTTTTAAAAGCTATGAAAAACATCATTTTTAAGAAGGAAATTCAACCCCGAATCTCATTCTGGTGTGCGTTTTTACATTTGGGTGGAAAATAATTTCACCTCCTGGGCACAAAAGTCCCTGACCCCGGCATCAGGAATTTTCTTCCCCGGACACCAAAAAAATCTTGATTTTTAAATGCTATGAAAAATGACATTTTTGAGAATGAAATTCAACCCCGAATCTCATTCTGGTGTCCGTTTTTAGATTTGGGTGGGGAAAAAATTTCACCTCCTGGGCACAAAAATCCCTGACCCCGGCATCAGGAATTTTCTTCCCCGCACACCAAAAAAATCTTGATTTTTAAATGCTATGAAAAATGACATTTTTAAGGACAAAAAGCAACCCCGAATCTCATTCTAGTGTCCGTTTTTAGATTTTCGTAAAAAAAAACATTCACCTCCTGGGCACAAAAATCCCTGACTCCGGCATCAGGAATTTTCTTCCCCGCACACCAAAAAAATCTTGAATTTAAAATCTATGAAAAACACCATTTTGAAGGACGAAATTCAACCCCGAATCTCATTCTGGTGTCTATTTATACATTTGGGTTGAAAAAACATTTCACCTCCTGGGCACAAAAATCGCCGGGACTTAAAAACCTGGTTGTTTGAATTGTCTGGCCTGGACTGAGGGATTTTAAATTAAATTAAATAAAATTAAAGAAATTTGAAATTTGAAATTTGAAATTTGAAATTTGAAATAATTTGAATTTGAAATTTGAAATTTGAAATTTGAAATTTGAAATTTGAAATTTGAAATTTGAAATTTGAAATTTGAATTTTGAAATTTGAAATTTGAAATTTGAAATTTGAAATTTGAAATTTGAAATTTGAAATTTGAAATTTGAAATTTGAAATTTGAAATTTGAAATTTGAAATTTGAAATTTGAAATTTGAAATTTGAAATTTGCCTTGCCTTGCTTTGCCTTGCCTTGCCTTGCCTTCGGCATTAGGAATTTTCTTCCCCGGACACCAAAAAATACTTAATTTTTAAAAGCTATGAAAAACACCATTTTTAAGAATGAAATTCAACCCCGAATCTCATTCTAGTGTGCGTTTTTACATTTGGGTGGAAAAAAATTTCACCTCCTGGGCACAAAAACCCCTGACTCCGGCATCAGGAATTTTCTTCCCAACAAAATCTTGATTTTTAAAAATTATGATAAACACCATTTTTAAGAAAGAAATTCAACCCCGAACCTCATTCTGGTGTCCGTTTTTACATTTGGGTGGAAAAAAAAAATTTCACCTCCTGGGCACAAAAATCCCTGACTCCGGCATCAGGAATTTTCTTCCCCGGACACCAAAAAATTCTTGATTTTTAAAAGCTATGAAAAACATCATTTTTAAGAATGAAATTCAAGCCCGAATTTCATTCTGATGTGCGTTTTTACATTTGGGTGGAAAATAATTTCACCTCCTGGGCACAAAAGTCCCTGACTCCGGCATCAGGAATTTTCTTCCCCGCACACCAAAAAAATCTTGAATTTAAAATCTATGAAAAACACCATTTTGAAGGACGAAATTCAACCCCGAATCTCATTCTGGTGTCTATTTATACATTTGGGTCGAAAAAAAATTTCACCTCCTGGGCACAAAAATCGCCGGGACTTAAAAACCTGGTTTTTTGAATTGTCTGGCCTGGACTTTGGGATTTTAAATTAAATTAAATAAAATTAAAGAAATTTGATATTTGAAATAATTTGAAATAATTTGAAATAATTTGAAATAATTTGAAATAATTTGAAATAATTTGAAATTTGAAATTTGAAATTTGAAATTTGAAATTTGAAATTTGAAATTTGAAATTTGAAATTTGAAATTTGAAATTTGAAATTTGAAATTTGAAATTTGAAATTTGAAATTTGAAATTTGCCTTGCCTTGCCTTGCTTTGCCTTGCCTTGCCTTGCCTTCGGCATCAGGAATTATCTTCCCCGGACACCAAAAAAATCTTCATTTTTAAAAACTATGAAAAACACCATTTTGAAGGACGAAATTCAACCGCAAATCTAATTCTGGCATCCGTTTTTACATTTGGGTCAAAAAAAATATTCACCTCCTGGGCACAAAAATCCCTGACCCTGGCATCAGGAATTTTCTTCCCCGGACTCCAAAAAAATCTTGATTTTTAAAAGCAATGAAAAACACCATTTTTGAGAATGAAATTCAACCCCGAATCTCATTCTGGTGTCCGTTTTTAGATTTGGGTGGGGAAAAAATTTCACCTCCTGGGCACAAAAATCCCTGACCCCGGCATCAGGAATTTTCTTCCCCGCACACCAAAAAAATCTTGATTTTTAAATGCTATGAAAAATGACATTTTTAAGGACAAAAAGCAACCCCGAATCTCATTCTAGTGTCCGTTTTTAGATTTGAGTCAGAAATTTTTTTTCACCTCCTGGGCACAAAAATCGGCATAAGGAATTTTCTTACCCAGACACCAAAAAAATCTTGATTTTTAAAAGCAATGAAAACACCATTTTTAAGGATGAAATTCAACCCCGAATCTCATTCTGGTGTCTGTTTTTAGATTTTCGTAAAAAAAAAACATTCACCTCCTGGGCACAAAAATCCCTGACTCCGGCATCAGGAATTTTCTTCCCCGCACACCAAAAAAATCTTGAATTTAAAATCTATGAAAAACACCATTTTGAAGGACGAAATTCAACCCCGAATCTCATTCTGGTGTCTATTTATACATTTGGGTTGAAAAAAAATTTCACCTCCTGGGCACAAAAATCGCCGGGACTTAAAAACCTGGTTGTTTGAATTGTCTGGCCTGGACTGAGGGATTTTAAATTAAATTAAATAAAATTAAAGAAATATGAAATTTGAAATTTGAAATTTGAAATTTGAAATAATTTGAATTTGAAATTTGAAATTTGAAATTTGAAATTTGAAATTTGAAATTTGAAATTTGAAATTTGAAATTTGAAATTTGAAATTTGAAATTTGAAATTTGAAATTTGAAATTTGAAATTTGAAATTTGAAATTTGAAATTTGAAATTTGAAATTTGAAATTTGAAATTTGAAATTTGAAATTTGAAATTTGAAATTTGAAATTTGAAATTTGAAATTTGAAATTTGAAATTTGAAATTTGAAATTTGAAATTTGAAATTTGCCTTGCTTTGCCTTGCCTTGCCTTCGGCATTAGGAATTTTCTTCCCCGGACACCAAAAAATTCTTAATTTTTAAAAGCTATGAAAAACACCATTTTGAAGAATGAAATTCAACCCCGAATCTCATTCTAGTGTGCGTTTTTACATTTGGGTGGAGAAAAATTTCACCTCCTGGGCACAAAAATCCCTGACTCCGGCATCAGGAATTTTCTTCCCCGGACACCAAAAAATTCTTGATTTTTAAAAGCTATGAAAAACATCATTTTTAAGAATGAAATTCAAGCCCGAATTTCATTCTGGTGTGTGTTTTTACATTTGGGTGGAAAGTAATTTCACCTCCTGGGCACAAAAATCCCTGACCCTGGCATCAGGAATTTTCTTCCCCGGACACGAAATAAATCTTGATTTTTAAAAGCTATGAAAAACACCATTTTTGAGAATGAAATTCACCCCCGAATCTCATTCTGGTGTTGGTTTTTAGATTTGGGGGTGGGAAAAAATTTCACCTCCTGGGCACAAAAATCCCTGACTCCGGCATCAGGAATTTTCTTCCCGGGACACCAAAAAATTCTTGATTTTTAAAAGCTATGAAAAACATCATTTTTAAGAAGGAAATTCAACCCCGAATCTCATTCTGGTGTGCATTTTTACATTTGGGTGGAAAATAATTTCACCTCCTGGGCACAAAAGTCCCTGACCCCGGCATCAGGAATTTTCTTCCCCGGACACCAAAAAAATCTTGATTTTTAAATGCTATGAAAAATGATATTTTTGAGAATGAAATTCAACCCCGAATCTCATTCTGGTGTCCGTTTTTAGATTTGGGTGGGGAAAAAATTTCACCTCCTGGGCACAAAAATCACTGACCCCGGCATCAGGAATTTTCTTCCCCGCACACCAAAAAAATCTTGATTTTTAAATGCTATGAAAAATGACATTTTTAAGGACAAAAAGCAACCCCGAATCTCATTCTCGTGTCCATTTTTAGATTTGAGTCAGAAATTTTTTTTCACCTCCTGGGCACAAAAATCGGCATAAGGAATTTTCTTACCCAGACACCAAAAAAATCTTGATTTTTAAAAGCAATGAAAACACCATTTTTAAGGATGAAATTCAACCCCGAATCTCATTCTGGTGTCTGTTTTTAGATTTTCGTAAAAAAAAAACATTCACCTCCTGGGCACAAAAATCCCTGACTCCGGCATCAGGAATTTTCTTCCCCGCACACCAAAAAAATCTTGATTTTTAAAAGCTATGAAAAACATCATTTTTAAGAATGAAATTCAAGCCCGAATTTCATTCTGGTGTGTGTTTTTACATTTGGACGGAAAGTAATTTCACCTCCTGGGCACAAAAATCCCTGACCCTGGCATCAGGAATTTTCTTCCCCGGACACGAAATAAATCTTGATTTTTAAAAGCTATGAAAAACACCATTTTTGAGAATGAAATTCATCCCCGAATCTCATTCTGGTGTTGGTTTTTAGATTTGTTGGTGGGAAAAAATTTCACCTCCTGGGCACAAAAATCCCTGACACCGGCATCAGGAATTTTCTTCCCGGGACACCAAAAAATTCTTGATTTTTAAAAGCTATGAAAAACATCATTTTTAAGAAGGAAATTCAACCCCGAATCTCATTCTGGTGTGCATTTTTACATTTGGGTGGAAAATAATTTCACCTCCTGGGCACAAAAGTCCCTGACCCCGGCATCAGGAATTTTCTTCCCCGGACACCAAAAAAATCTTGATTTTTAAAAGGTATGAAAAACACCCTTTTTAAGCACAAAATTCAACCCCAAATCTCATTCCGGCGTCCGTTTATAGATTTGGGTGGAAAAAAAAATTTCACCTCCTGGGCACAAAAATCCCTGACCCTGGCATCAGGAATTATCTTCCCTGGAAACCAAAAAAATCTTGATTTTTAAAAACTATGAGAAACACCATATTGAAGGACGAAATTCAACCTCAAATCTAATTCTGGCATCCATTTTTACATTTGGGTCAAAAAAAATATTCACCTCCTGGGCACAAAAATCCCTGACCTTGGCATCAGGAATTTTCTTTCCCGGACACCAAAAAAATCTTGATTTTTATAAACTATGAAAAACACCATTTTTAAGGAAGAAATTCAACCCTGAATTTCATTCTGGTGTCAGTTTTTACATTTGAGTCAATAAAAAAATTTCACCTCCTGGACACAAAAATCCCTGACCCCAGCATCAGGAATTTTCCTCTGGACACGAAATAAATCTTGATTTTTAAAAGCTATGAAAAACACAATTTTTGAGAATGAAATTCAACCCCGAATCTCATTCTGGTGTCGGTTTTTAGATTTGGGGGTGGGAAAAAATTTCACCTGCTGGGCACAAAAATCCCTGACACCGGCATCAGGAATTTTCTTCCCCGGACATCAAAAAATCTTGATTTTTAAAATCTATGAAAAACACCATTTTCAAGGATGAAATTCATCCCTGAATGTAATTCTGGTGTCCGTTTTTAAATTTGGGTCAAAAAAAAATTTCACCTCCTGGGCACAAAAATCCCTGACACCGGCATCAGGAATTTTGTCCCCCAGACACCCCAAAAATGTTCATTTACAAAAACTATAAAAAACACCATTTTTAAGGATGAAATTCAACCCCAAACCTCATTCTGGAATCGGATTTTACATTTGGGTCAAAAAAAATTTTCACCTCCTGGGCACAAAAATCCCTGACCCTGGCATCAGGAATTTCCTTCCCCGGACACCAAAAATATCTTCATTTATAAAAAGTATAAAAAACACCATTTTTAAGGATGCAATTAAACCTCGAATCTAATTCTGGTGTCTGTTTTTACATTTGGGTCAAAAAACAATTTACCTGCTGGGCATAAAAATTCCTGGCATCACGAATTTTCTTCCCCGGACACAAAAAAATCTTGATTTTTAAAATCTATGAAAAACACCATTTTCATGGATGAAATTAAACCCCAAATCTAATTCTGGAGTCCGTTTTTACATTTGGGTCAAAAAAAAATATTTCACCTCCTGGGCACAAAAATCCCTGACCCCAGCATCATGAATTTTCTTCCCCGGACACCAAAAAATGCTTGATTTTTAAAAAGCATAAAAAACACCATTTCTAAGGATGAAATTCAACCCCGAATCTCATATTGGCCTCGGTTTTTACATTTGTGTCAAAAAAAAATTTACCTCCTGGGCACAAAAATCCCTGACCCCGGCATCACAAATTTTCTTCCCGGGACACCAAAAAATTCTTGATTTTTAAAAGCTATGAAAAACATCATTTTTAAGAAGGAAATTCAACCCCGAATCTCATTCTGGTGTGCATTTTTACATTTGGGTGGAAAATAATTTCACCTCCTGGGCACAAAAGTCCCTGACCCCGGCATCAGGAATTTTCTTCCCCGGACACCAAAAAAATCTTGATTTTTAAAAGGTATGAAAAACACCCTTTTTAAGCACAAAATTCAACCCCAAATCTCATTCCGGCGTCCGTTTATAGATTTGGGTGGAAAAAAAAATTTCACCTCCTGGGCACAAAAATCCCTGACCCTGGCATCAGGAATTATCTTCCCTGGAAACCAAAAAAATCTTGATTTTTAAAAACTATGAGAAACACCATATTGAAGGACGAAATTCAACCTCAAATCTAATTCTGGCATCCATTTTTACATTTGGGTCAAAAAAAATATTCACCTCCTGGGCACAAAAATCCCTGACCTTGGCATCAGGAATTTTCTTTCCCGGACACCAAAAAAATCTTGATTTTTATAAACTATGAAAAACACCATTTTTAAGGAAGAAATTCAACCCTGAATTTCATTCTGGTGTCAGTTTTTACATTTGAGTCAATAAAAAAATTTCACCTCCTGGACACAAAAATCCCTGACCCCAGCATCAGGAATTTTCCTCTGGACACGAAATAAATCTTGATTTTTAAAAGCTATGAAAAACACAATTTTTGAGAATGAAATTCAACCCCGAATCTCATTCTGGTGTCGGTTTTTAGATTTGGGGGTGGGAAAAAATTTCACCTGCTGGGCACAAAAATCCCTGACACCGGCATCAGGAATTTTCTTCCCCGGACATCAAAAAATCTTGATTTTTAAAATCTATGAAAAACACCATTTTCAAGGATGAAATTCATCCCTGAATGTAATTCTGGTGTCCGTTTTTAAATTTGGGTCAAAAAAAAATTTCACCTCCTGGGCACAAAAATCCCTGACACCGGCATCAGGAATTTTGTCCCCCAGACACCCCAAAAATGTTCATTTACAAAAACTATAAAAAACACCATTTTTAAGGATGAAATTCAACCCCAAACCTCATTCTGGAATCGGATTTTACATTTGGGTCAAAAAAAATTTTCACCTCCTGGGCACAAAAATCCCTGACCCTGGCATCAGGAATTTCCTTCCCCGGACACCAAAAATATCTTCATTTATAAAAAGTATAAAAAACACCATTTTTAAGGATGCAATTAAACCTCGAATCTAATTCTGGTGTCTGTTTTTACATTTGGGTCAAAAAACAATTTACCTGCTGGGCATAAAAATTCCTGGCATCACGAATTTTCTTCCCCGGACACAAAAAAATCTTGATTTTTAAAATCTATGAAAAACACCATTTTCATGGATGAAATTAAACCCCAAATCTAATTCTGGAGTCCGTTTTTACATTTGGGTCAAAAAAAAATATTTCACCTCCTGGGCACAAAAATCCCTGACCCCAGCATCATGAATTTTCTTCCCCGGACACCAAAAAATGCTTGATTTTTAAAAAGCATAAAAAACACCATTTCTAAGGATGAAATTCAACCCCGAATCTCATATTGGCCTCGGTTTTTACATTTGTGTCAAAAAAAAATTTACCTCCTGGGCACAAAAATCCCTGACCCCGGCATCACAAATTTTCTTCCCCGGACACCAAAAAATCTTGATTTTTAAAATCTATGAAAAAAACCATTTTTAAGGATGAAATTAAAACTCGAATCTAATTCTGGTGTCTGTTTTTACATTTGGGTCAAAAAAAATTTACCTCCTGGGCACAAAAATCCCTGACCCCGGCATCACGAATTTTCTTCCCTGGACACAAAAAAATCTTGATTTTTAAAATCTATAAAAAACACCATTTCTAAGGATGAAATTCAACCCCGAATCTCATACTGGCCTCGGTTTTTACATTTGTGTCAAAAAATCTTTTTCACCTCCTGGGCACAAAAATCCCTGACCCCGTCATCAGAAATTTACTTGCCCAGACACCAAAAAATGCTTGATTTTTAAAAACTATAAAAAACACCATTTGTAAGCGTGAAATTCAACCCCGTATATAATTCTGCTGTCCGTTTTTACATTTGGGTCAAAAAAAAAAATTCACCTCCTGGGCACAAAAATCCCTGACCCCGGCATCAGGAATTTTCTTCCCCTGACACCAAAAAATCTTGATTTTTAAAATCTATGAAAAACACCATTTTCAAGGGTGAAATTCAACCCCAAATCTAATTTTTACATTTGGGTCAAAAGAAAAACTTCACACCATGGGCACAAAAATCCCTGAACCCGGCAACAGGAATTTACTTCCCCGGACACAAAAAAATGCTTGATTTTTATAAATAGTAAAAAACATCATTTTTAAGGATGATATTCAACCCCGAATCTAATTCTGGCGTCCATTTTTACATTTGGGTCAAAAAAAATATTTCACCTCCTGGCCAAAAAAAATCCTTGACCCCGGCATCAGTAATTTTCTTCCCCAGACACCAAAAAATTCCTGATTTTTAAAATCTATAAAAAACACCATTTCTAAAGATGAAATTCAACCCCGAATCTAATTCTGGTGTCCGTTTTTACATTTGGGTCAAAAAAAAAAATTCACCTCCTCTGCACAAAAATCCCTGACCCCGGCAACAGGAATTTTCTTCCCCGGACACCAAAAAACCTTGATTTTTAAAATCTATAAAAAAACACCATTTTTAAGCATGAAATTAAACCCCAAATCTAATTCTGGCGTCCGTTTTTACATTTGGGTAAAAAAAAAATGTTCACCTCCTAGGCAAATAAAATCCCTGACCCAGGCATCAGTAATTTTCTTTCCCGGACAACAAAAAATTCTTGATTTTTAAAAACTATAAAAAAACACCATTTTTAAGCGTGAAATTCAACCCAGAATGTAATTCTGGTGTCCATTTTTACATTTGGGTCAAAAAAAAAAAATTCACCTCCTGGGCACAAAAATCACGAATTTTCTTGCCCGGACACCGAAAAATGCTTAATTTTTAAAAACTATAAAAAACACCATTTCTAAGGATGAAATTCAACCCCGAATCTCATACTGGCCTCGGTTTTTACATTTGTGTCAAAAAATCTTTTTCACCTCCTGGGCACAAAAATCCCTGACCCCGGCATCAGAAATTTACTTGCCCGGACACCAAAAAATTCTTGAATTTTAAAATCTATGAAAAACACCATTTTCAAGTGTGAAATTCAACCCCGAATCTAATTCTGGAGTCCATTTTTACATTTGGGTGAAAAAAAATATTTCACCTCCTGGCCAAAAAAATTTCCTGACTCCGGCATCAGGCATTTTCTTCCCAAAAAAATCTTCATTTTTAAAAACTATGAAAAACACCATTTTGAAGGACGAAATTCAACCGCAAATCTAATTCTGGCATCCGTTTTTACATTTGGGTCAAAAAAAATATTCACCTCCTGGACACAAAAATCACTGACCCTGGCATCTGGAATTTTCTTCCCCGGACACCAAAAAAATCTTGATTTTTAAAAGCAATGAAAAACACCATTTTTGAGAATGAAATTCAACCCCGAATCTCATTCTGGTGTCCGTTTTTAGATTTGGGTGGGAAAAAAATTTCACCTCCTGGGCACAAAAATCCCTGACCCCGGCATCAGGAATTTTCTTCCCCGCACACCAAAAAAATCTTGATTTTTAAATGCTATGAAAAATGACATTTTTAAGGACAAAAAGCAACCCCGAATCTCATTCTGGTGTCCGTTTTTAGATTTGAGTCAGAAAATTTTTTTCACCTCCTGGGCACAAAAATCGGCATAAGGAATTTTCTTACCCAGACACCTAAAAAATCTTGATATTTAAAAGCTATGAAAACACCATTTTTAAGGATGAAATTCAACCCCGAATCTCATTCTGGTGTCCGTTTTTAGATTTTCGTAAAAAAAAACATTCACCTCCTGGGCACAAAAATCCCTGACTCCGGCATCACGAATTTTCTTCCCCGCACACCAAAAAAATCTTGAATTTAAAATCTATTAAAAACACCATTTTGAAGGACGAAATTAAACCCCGAATCTCATTCTGGTGTCTATTTATACATTTGGGTTGAAAAAAAATTTCACCTCCTGGGCACAAAAATCGCCGGGACTTAAAAACCTGGTTGTTTGAATTGTCTGGCCTGGACTGAGGGATTTTAAATTAAATTAAATAAAATTAAAGAAATTTGAAATTTGAAATTTGAAATTTGATATTTGAAATAATTTGAAATAATTTGAAATAATTTGAAATTTGAAATTTGAAATTTGAAATTTGAAATTTGAAATTTGAAATTTGAAATTTGAAATTTGAAATTTGAAATTTGAAATTTGGAATTTGAAATTTGAAATTTGAAATTTGAAATTTGAAATTTGAAATTTGAAATTTGAGATTTGAAATTTGAAATTTGAAATTTGAAATTTGCATTCCCTTGCCTTCCCTTGCCTTGCCTTGCCTTCAGCATTAGGAATTTTCTTCCCCGGACACCAAAAAATTCTTAATTTTTAAAAGCTATGAAAAACACCATTTTGAAGAATGAAATTAAACCCCGAATCTCATTCTAGTGTGTGTTTTTACATTTGGGTGGAAAAAAAATTCACCTCCTGGGCACAAAAATCCCTTACTCCGGCATCAGGAATTTTCTTCCCAACAAAATCTTGATTTTTAAAAATTATGATAAACACCATTTTGAAGGACGAAATTCAACCCCGTATCTCATTCTGGTGTCTATTTATACATTTGGGTCGAAAAAAAATTTCACCTCCTGGGCACAAAAATCGCCGGGACTTAAAAACCTGGTTTTTTGAATTGTCTGGCCTGGACTTTGGGATTTTAAATTAAATTAAATAAAATTAAAGAAATTTGAAATTTGATATTTGATATTTGAAATAATTTGAAATTATTTGAAATAATTTGAAATAATTTGAAATAATTTGAAATTTGAAATTTGAAATTTGAAATTTGAAATTTGAAATTTGAAATTTGAAATTTGAAATTTGAAATTTGAAATTTGAAATTTGAAATTTGAAATTTGAAATTTGCCTTGCCTTGCCTTGCTTTGCCTTGCCTTGCCTTGCCTTCGGCATCAGGAATTATCTTCCCCGGACACCAAAAAAATCTTCATTTTTAAAAACTATGAAAAACACCATTTTGAAGGACGAAATTCAACCGCAAATCTAATTCTGGCATCCGTTTTTACATTTGGGTCAAAAAAAATATTCACCTCCTGGGCACAAAAATCCCTGACCCTGGCATCAGGAATTTTCTTCCCCGGACTCCAAAAAAATCTTGATTTTTAAAAGCAATGAAAAACACCATTTTTGAGAATGAAATTCAACCCCGAATCTCATTCTGGTGTCCGTTTTTAGATTTGGGTGGGGAAAAAATTTCACCTCCTGGGCACAAAAATCCCTGACCCCGGCATCAGGAATTTTCTTCCCCGCACACCAAAAAAATCTTGATTTTTAAATGCTATGAAAAATGACATTTTTAAGGACAAAAAGCAACCCCGAATCTCATTCTAGTGTCCGTTTTTAGATTTGAGTCAGAAATTTTTTTTCACCTCCTGGGCACAAAAATCGGCATAAGGAATTTTCTTACCCAGACACCAAAAAAATCTTGATTTTTAAAAGCAATGAAAACACCATTTTTAAGGATGAAATTCAACCCCGAATCTCATTCTGGTGTCTGTTTTTAGATTTTCGTAAAAAAAAACATTCACCTCCTGGGCACAAAAATCCCTGACTCCGGCATCAGGAATTTTCTTCCCCGCACACCAAAAAAATCTTGATTTTTAAATGCTATGAAAAATGACATTTTTAAGGACAAAAAGCAACCCCGAATCTCATTCTGGTGTCCGTTTTGAGATTTGAGTCAGAAAATTTTTTTCACCTCCTGGGCACAAAAATCGGCATAAGGAATTTTCTTACCCAGACACCTAAAAAATCTTGATTTTTAAAAGCTATGAAAACACCATTTTTAGGGATGAAATTCAACCCCGAATCTCATTCTGGTGTCCGTTTTTAGATTTTCGTAAAAAAAAACATTCACCTCCTGGGCACAAAAATCCCTGACTCCGGCATCACGAATTTTCTTCCCCGCACACCAAAAAAATCTTGAATTTAAAATCTATTAAAAAAATCTTGAATTTAAAATCTATGAAAAACACCATTTTGAAGGACGAAATTCAACCCCGAATCTCATTCTGGTGTCTATTTATACATTTGGGTGGAAAAAAAATTTCACCTCCTGGGCACAAAAATCGCCGGGACTTAAAAACCTGGTTTTTTGAATTGTCTGGCCTGGACTTTGGGATTTTAAATTAAATTAAATAAAATTAAAGAAATTTGAAATTTGAAATTTGATATTTGAAATAATTTGAAATAATTTGAAATAATTTGAAATAATTTGAAATAATTTGAAATAATTTGAAATAATTTGAAATAATTTGAAATTTGAAATTTGAAATTTGAAATTTGAAATTTGAAATTTGAAATTTGAAATTTGAAATTTGAAATTTGAAATTTGAAATTTGAAATTTGAAATTTGAAATTTGAAATTTGAAATTTGAAATTTGAAATTTGCCTTGCCTTGCCTTGCTTTGCCTTGCCTTGCCTTGCCTTCGGCATCAGGAATTATCTTCCCCGGACACCAAAAAAATCTTCATTTTTAAAAACTATGAAAAACACCATTTTGAAGGACGAAATTCAACCGCAAATCTAATTCTGGCATTGGTTTTTACATTTGGGTCAAAAAAAATATTCACCTCCTGGACACAAAAATCACTGACCCTGGCATCTGGAATTTTCTTCCCCGGACACCAAAAAAATCTTGATTTTTAAAAGCAATGAAAAACACCATTTTTGAGAATGAAATTCAACCCCGAATCTCATTCTGGTGTCCGTTTTTAGATTTGGGTGGGAAAAAAATTTCACCTCCTGGGCACAAAAATCCCTGACCCCGGCATCAGGAATTTTCTTCCCCGCACACCAAAAAAATCTTGATTTTTAAATGCTATGAAAAATGACATTTTTAAGGACAAAAAGCAACCCCGAATCTCATTCTGGTGTCCGTTTTTAGATTTGAGTCAGAAATTTTTTTTCACCTCCTGGGCACAAAAATCCGCATAAGGAATTTTCTTACCCAGACACCTAAAAAATCTTGATTTTTAAAAGCTATGAAAACACCATTTTTAAGGATGAAATTCAACCCCGAATCTCATTCTGGTGTCCGTTTTTAGATTTTCGTAAAAAAAAACATTCACCTCCTGGGCACAAAAATCCCTGACTCCGGCATCACGAATTTTCTTCCCCGCACACCAAAAAAATCTTGAATTTAAAATCTATTAAAAACACCATTTTGAAGGACGAAATTAAACCCCGAATCTCATTCTGGTGTCTATTTATACATTTGGGTTGAAAAAAAATTTCACCTCCTGGGCACAAAAATCGCCGGGACTTAAAAACCTGGTTGTTTGAATTGTCTGGCATGGACTGAGGGATTTTAAATTAAATTAAATAAAATTAAAGAAATTTGAAATTTGATATTTGAAATTTGATATTTGAAATAATTTGAAATAATTTGAAATAATTTGAAATAATTTGAAATTTGAAATTTGAAATTTGAAATTTGAAATTTGAAATTTGAAATTTGAAATTTGAAATTTGAAATTTGAAATTTGAAATTTGAAATTTGAAATTTGAAATTTGAAATTTGCCTTGCCTTGCCTTGCTTTGCCTTGCCTTGCCTTGCCTTCGGCATCAGGAATTATCTTCCCCGGACACCAAAAAAATCTTCATTTTTAAAAACTATGAAAAACACCATTTTGAAGGACGAAATTCAACCGCAAATCTAATTCTGGCATCCGTTTTTACATTTGGGTCAAAAAAAATATTCACCTCCTGGACACAAAAATCACTGACCCTGGCATCTGGAATTTTCTTCCCCGGACACCAAAAAAATCTTGATCTTTAAAAGCAATGAAAAACACCATTTTTGAGAATGAAATTCAACCCCGAATCTCATTCTGGTGTCCGTTTTTAGATTTGGGTGGGAAAAAAATTTCACCACCTGGGCACAAAAATCCCTGACTCCAGCATCAGGAATTTTCTTCCCCGGACACCAAAAAATTCTTGATTTTTAAAAGCTATGAAAAACATCATTTTTAAGAATGAAATTCAAGCCCGAATTTCATTCTGGTGTGCGTTTTTACATTTGGGTGGATAATAATTTCACCTCCTGGGCACAAAAGTCCCTGACTCCGGCATCAGGAATTTTCTTCCCCGCACACCAAAAAAATCTTGAATTTAAAATCTATGAAAAACACCATTTTGAAGGACGAAATTCAACCCCGAATCTCATTCTGGTGTCTATTTATACATTTGGGTGAAAAAAAAAATTCACCTCCTGGGCACAAAAATCGCCGGGACTTAAAAACCTGGTTTTTTGAATTGTCTGGCCTGGACTTTGGGATTTTAAATTAAATTAAATAAAATTAAAGAAATTTGAAATTTGAAATTTGAAATTTGAAATTTGAAATTTGAAATTTGAAATTTGAAATTTGAAATTTGAAATTTGAAATTTGAAATTTGAAATTTGAAATTTGAAATTTGAAATTTGAAATTTGAAATTTGAAATTTGAAATTTGAAATTTGCCTTGCTTTGCCTTGCCTTGCCTTGCCTTCGGCATCAGGAATTATCTTCCCCGGACACCAAAAAAATCTTCATTTTTAAAAACTATGAAAAACACCATTTTGAAGGACGAAATTCAACCGCAAATCTAATTCTGGCATCCGTTTTTACATTTGGGTCAAAAAAAATATTCACCTCCTGGGCACAAAAATCCCTGACCCTGGCATCAGGAATTTTCTTCCCCGGACTCCAAAAAAATCTTGATTTTTAAAAGCAATGAAAAACACCATTTTTGAGAATGAAATTCAACCCCGAATCTCATTCTGGTGTCCGTTTTTAGATTTGGGTGGGAAAAAAATTTCACCTCCTGGGCACAAAAATCCCTGACCCCGGCATCAGGAATTTTCTTCCCCGCACACCAAAAAAATCTTGATTTTTAAATGCTATGAAAAATGACATTTTTAAGGACAAAAAGCAACCCCGAATCTCATTCTGGTGTCCGTTTTTAGATTTGAGTCAGAAAAATTTTTTCACCTCCTGGGCACAAAAATCGGCATAAGGAATTTTCTTACCCAGACACCTAAAAAATCTTGATTTTTAAAAGCTATGAAAACACCATTTTTAAGGATGAAATTCAACCCCGAATCTCATTCTGGTGTCCGTTTTTAGATTTTCGTAAAAAAAAACATTCACCTCCTGGGCACAAAAATCCCTGACTCCGGCATCACGAATTTTCTTCCCCGCACACCAAAAAAATCTTGAATTTAAAATCTATTAAAAACACCATTTTGAAGGACGAAATTAAACCCCGAATCTCATTCTGGTGTCTATTTATACATTTGGGTTGAAAAAAAATTTCACCTCCTGGGCACAAAAATCGCCGGGACTTAAAAACCTGGTTGTTTGAATTGTCTGGCCTGGACTGAGGGATTTTAAATTAAATTAAATAAAATTAAAGAAATTTGAAATTTGAAATTTGAAATTTGAAATTTGAAATAATTTGAATTTGAAATTTGAAATTTGAAATTTGAAATTTGAAATTTGAAATTTGAAATTTGAAATTTGAAATTTGAAATTTGAAATTTGAAATTTGAAATTTGAAATTTGAAATTTGAAATTTGAAATTTGAAATTTGAAATTTGAAATTTGAAATTTGAAATTTGAAATTTGAAATTTGAAATTTGAAATTTGAAATTTGAAATTTGAAATTTGAAATTTGCCTTGCTTTGCCTTGCCTTGCCTTGCCTTCGGCATTAGGAATTTTCTTCCCCGGACACCAAAAAATTCTTAATTTTTAAAAGCTATGAAAAACACCATTTTGAAGAATGAAATTCAACCCCGAATCTCATTCTAGTGTGCGTTTTTACATTTGGGTGGAGAAAAATTTCACCTCCTGGGCACAAAAATCCCTGACTCCGGCATCAGGAATTTTCTTCCCAACAAAATCTTGATTTTTAAAAATTATGATAAACACCATTTTTAAGAAAGAAATTCAACCCCGAACCTCATTCTGGTGTCCGTTTTTACATTTGGGTGGAAAAAAAAATTTCACCTCCTGGGCACAAAAATCCCTGACTCCGGCATCAGGAATTTTCTTCCCCGGACACCAAAAAATTCTTGATTTTTAAAAGCTATGAAAAACATCATTTTTAAGAATGAAATTCAAGCCTGAATTTCATTCTGGTGTGTGTTTTTACATTTGGGTGGAAAGTAATTTCACCTCCTGGGCACAAAAATCCCTGACCCTGGCATCAGGAATTTTCTTCCCCGGACACGAAATAAATCTTGATTTTTAAAAGCTATGAAAAACACCATTTTTGAGAATGAAATTCACCCCCGAATCTCATTCTGGTGTTGGTTTTTAGATTTGGGGGTGGGAAAAAATTTCACCTCCTGGGCACAAAAATCCCTGACTCCGGCATCAGGAACTTTCTTCCCGGGACACCAAAAAATTCTTGATTTTTAAAAGCTATGAAAAACATCATTTTTAAGAAGGAAATTCAACCCCGAATCTCATTCTGGTGTGCGTTTTTACATTTGGGTGGAAAATAATTTCACCTCCTGGGCACAAAAGTCCCTGACCCCGGCATCAGGAATTTTCTTCCCCGGACACCAAAAAAATCTTGATTTTTAAATGCTATGAAAAATGACATTTTTGAGAATGAAATTCAACCCCGAATCTCATTCTGGTGTCCGTTTTTAGATTTGGGTGGGGAAAAAATTTCACCTCCTGGGCACAAAAATCACTGACCCCGGCATCAGGAATTTTCTTCCCCGCACACCAAAAAAATCTTGATTTTTAAATGCTATGAAAAATGACATTTTTAAGGACAAAAAGCAACCCCGAATCTCATTCTAGTGTCCGTTTTTAGATTTGAGTCAGAAATTTTTTTTCACCTCCTGGGCACAAAAATCGGCATAAGGAATTTTCTTACCCAGACACCAAAAAAATCTTGATTTTTAAAAGCAATGAAAACACCATTTTTAAGGATGAAATTCAACCCCGAATCTCATTCTGGTGTCCGTTTTTAGATTTTCGTAAAAAAAAAACATTCACCTCCTGGGCACAAAAATCCCTGACTCCGGCATCAGGAATTTTCTTCCCCGCACACCAAAAAAATCTTGAATTTAAAATCTATGAAAAACACCATTTTGAAGGACGAAATTCAACCCCGAATCTCATTCTGGTGTCTATTTATACATTTGGGTTGAAAAAAAATTTCACCTCCTGGGCACAAAAATCGCCGGGACTTAAAAACCTGGTTGTTTGAATTGTCTGGCCTGGACTGAGGGATTTTAAATTAAATTAAATAAAATTAAAGAAATTTGAAATTTGAAATTTGAAATTTGAAATTTGAAATAATTTGAATTTGAATTTGAAATTTGAAATTTGAAATTTGAAATTTGAAATTTGAAATTTGAAATTTGAAATTTGAAATTTGAAATTTGAAATTTGAAATTTGAAATTTGAAATTTGAAATTTGAAATTTGAAATTTGAAATTTGAAATTTGAAATTTGAAATTTGAAATTTGAAATTTGAAATTTGAAATTTGAAATTTGAAATTTGAAATTTGAAATTTGAAATTTGAAATTTGAAATTTGAAATTTGAAATTTGAAATTTGAAATTTGAAATTTGCCTTGCCTTGCTTTGCCTTGCCTAGCCTTGCCTTCGGCATTAGGAATTTTCTTCCCCGGACACCAAAAAAATCTTCATTTTTAAAAACTATGAAAAACACCATTTTGAAGGACGAAATTCAACCGCAAATCTAATTCTGGCATCGGTTTTTACATTTGGGTCAAAAAAAATATTCACCTCCTGGACACAAAAATCACTGACCCTGGCATCTGGAATTTTCTTCCCCGGACACCAAAAAAATCTTGATTTTTAAAAGCAATGAAAAACACCATTTTTGAGAATGAAATTCAACCCCGAATCTCATTCTGGTGTCCGTTTTTAGATTTGGGTGGGAAAAAAATTTCACCTCCTGGGCACAAAAATCCCTGACCCCGGCATCAGGAATTTTCTTCCCCGCACACCAAAAAAATCTTGATTTTTAAATGCTATGAAAAATGACATTTTTAAGGACAAAAAGCAACCCCGAATCTCATTCTGGTGTCCGTTTTTAGATTTGAGTCAGAAAAATTTTTTCACCTCCTGGGCACAAAAATCGGCATAAGGAATTTTCTTACCCAGACACCTAAAAAATCTTGATTTTTAAAAGCTATGAAAACACCATTTTTAAGGATGAAATTCAACCCCGAATCTCATTCTGGTGTCCGTTTTTAGATTTTCGTAAAAAAAAACATTCACCTCCTGGGCACAAAAATCCCTGACTCCGGCATCACGAATTTTCTTCCCCGCACACCAAAAAAATCTTGAATTTAAAATCTATTAAAAACACCATTTTGAAGGACGAAATTAAACCCCGAATCTCATTCTGGTGTCTATTTATACATTTGGGTTGAAAAAAAATTTCACCTCCTGGGCACAAAAATCGCCGGGACTTAAAAACCTGGTTGTTTGAATTGTCTGGCCTGGACTGAGGGATTTTAAATTAAATTAAATAAAATTAAAGAAATTTGAAATTTGAAATTTGAAATTTGATATTTGAAATAATTTGAAATAATTTGAAATAATTTGAAATAATTTGAAATAATTTGAAATTTGAAATTTGAAATTTGAAATTTGAAATTTGAAATTTGAAATTTGAAATTTGAAATTTGAAATTTGAAATTTGAAATTTGAAATTTGAAATTTGAAATTTGAAATTTGAAATTTGAAATTTGAAATTTGAAATTTGAAATTTGAAATTTGAAATTTGAAATTTGAAATTTGAAATTTGAAATTTGAGATTTGAAATTTGAAATTTGAAATTTGAAATTTGCTTTCCCTTGCCTTGCCTTGCCTTGCCTTGCCTTCGGCATTAGGAATTATCTTCCCCGGACACCAAAAAATTCTTAATTTTTAAAAGCTATGAAAAACACCATTTTGAAGAATGAAATTAAACCCCGAATCTCATTCTAGTGTGTGTTTTTACATTTGGGTGGAAAAAAAATTCACCTCCTGGGCACAAAAATCCCTTACTCCGGCATCAGGAATTTTCTTCCCAACAAAATCTTGATTTTTAAAAATTATGATAAACACCATTTTTAAGGAAGAAATTCAACCCCGAATCTCATTCTGGTGTCCGTTTTTACATTTGGGTGGGAAAAAAAATTTCACCTCCTGGGCACAAAAATCCCTGACTCCGGCATCAGGAATTTTCTTCCCCGGACACCAAAAAATTCTTGATTTTTAAAAGCTATGAAAAACATCATTTTTAAGAATGAAATTCAAGCCCGAATTTCATTCTGATGTGCGTTTTTACATTTGGGTGGAAAATAATTTCACCTCCTGGGCACAAAAGTCCCTGACTCCGGCATCAGGAATTTTCTTCCCCGCACACCAAAAAAATCTTGAATTTAAAATCTATGAAAAACACCATTTTGAAGGACGAAATTCAACCCCGAATCTCATTCTGGTGTCTATTTATACATTTGGGTCGAAAAAAAATTTCACCTCCTGGGCACAAAAATCGCCGGGACTTAAAAACCTGGTTTTTTGAATTGTCTGGCCTGGACTTTGGGATTTTAAATTAAATTAAATAAAATTAAAGAAATTTGAAATTTGAAATTTGATATTTGAAATAATTTGAAATAATTTGAAATAATTTGAAATAATTTGAAATAATTTGAAATAATTTGAAATTTGAAATTTGAAATTTGAAATTTGAAATTTGAAATTTGAAATTTGAAATTTGAAATTTGAAATTTGAAATTTGAAATTTGAAATTTGAAATTTGAAATTTGAAATTTGCCTTGCCTTGCCTTGCTTTGCCTTGCCTTGCCTTGCCTTCGGCATCAGGAATTATCTTCCCCGGACACCAAAAAAATCTTCATTTTTAAAAACTATGAAAAACACCATTTTGAAGGACGAAATTCAACCGCAAATCTAATTCTGGCATCCGTTTTTACATTTGGGTCAAGAAAAATATTCACCTCCTGGGCACAAAAATCCCTGACCCTGGCATCAGGAATTTTCTTCCCCGGACTCCAAAAAAATCTTGATTTTTAAAAGCAATGAAAAACACCATTTTTGAGAATGAAATTCAACCCCGAATCTCATTCTGGTGTCCGTTTTTAGATTTGGGTGCGGAAAAAATTTCACCTCCTGGGCACAAAAATCCCTGACCCCGGCATCAGGAATTTTCTTCCCCGCACACCAAAAAAATCTTGATTTTTAAATGCTATGAAAAATGACATTTTTAAGGACAAAAAGCAACCCCGAATCTCATTCTAGTGTCCGTTTTTAGATTTGAGTCAGAAATTTTTTTTCACCTCCTGGGCACAAAAATCGGCATAAGGAATTTTCTTACCCAGACACCAAAAAAATCTTGATTTTTAAAAGCAATGAAAACACCATTTTTAAGGATGAAATTCAACCCCGAATCTCATTCTGGTGTCTGTTTTTAGATTTTCGTAAAAAAAAAAACATTCACCTCCTGGGCACAAAAATCCCTGACTCCGGCATCAGGAATTTTCTTCCCCGCACACCAAAAAAATCTTGAATTTAAAATCTATGAAAAACACCATTTTGAAGGACGAAATTCAACCCCGAATCTCATTCTGGTGTCTATTTATACATTTGGGTTGAAAAAAAATTTCACCTCCTGGGCACAAAAATCGCCGGGACTTAAAAACCTGGTTGTTTGAATTGTCTGGCCTGGACTGAGGGATTTTAAATTAAATTAAATAAAATTAAAGAAATATGAAATTTGAAATTTGAAATTTGAAATTTGAAATTTGAAATAATTTGAATTTGAAATTTGAAATTTGAAATTTGAAATTTGAAATTTGAAATTTGAAATTTGAAATTTGAAATTTGAAATTTGAAATTTGAAATTTGAAATTTGAAATTTGAAATTTGAAATTTGAAATTTGAAATTTGAAATTTGCCTTGCTTTGCCTTGCCTTGCCTTGCCTTCGGCATTAGGAATTTTCTTCCCCGGACACCAAAAAACTCTTAATTTTTAAAAGCTATGAAAAACACCATTTTGAAGAATGAAATTCAACCCCGAATCTCATTCTAGTGTGCGTTTTTACATTTGGGTGGAGAAAAATTTCACCTCCTGGGCACAAAAATACCTGACTCCGGCATCAGGAATTTTCTTCCCAACAAAATCTTGATTTTTAAAAATTATGATAAACACCATTTTTAAGAAAGAAATTCAACCCCGAACCTCATTCTGGTGTCCGTTTTTACATTTGGGTGGAAAAAAAAATTTCACCTCCTGGGCACAAAAATCCCTGACTCCGGCATCAGGAATTTTCTTCCCCGGACACCAAAAAATTCTTGATTTTTAAAAGCTATGAAAAACATCATTTTTAAGGATGAAATTCAACCCCGAATCTCATTCTGGTGTGTGTTTTTACATTTGGGTGGAAAGTAATTTCACCTCCTGGGCACAAAAATCCCTGACTCCGGCATCACGAATTTTCTTCCCCGCACACCAAAAAAATCTTGAATTTAAAATCTATTAAAAACACCATTTTGAAGGACGAAATTAAACCCCGAATCTCATTCTGGTGTCTATTTATACATTTGGGTTGAAAAAAAATTTCACCTCCTGGGCACAAAAATCGCCGGGACTTAAAAACCTGGTTGTTTGAATTGTCTGGCCTGGACTGAGGGATTTTAAATTAAATTAAATAAAATTAAAGAAATTTGAAATTTGAAATTTGATATTTGAAATAATTTGAAATAATTTGAAATAATTTGAAATTTGAAATTTGAAATTTGAAATTTGAAATTTGAAATTTGAAATTTGAAATTTGAAATTTGAAATTTGAAATTTGAAATTTGAAATTTGAAATTTGAAATTTGAAATTTGAAATTTGAAATTTGCCTTGCTTTGCCTTGCCTTGCCTTGCCTTCGGCATTAGGAATTTTCTTCCCCGGACACCAAAAAACTCTTAATTTTTAAAAGCTATGAAAAACACCATTTTGAAGAATGAAATTCAACCCCGAATCTCATTCTAGTGTGCGTTTTTACATTTGGGTGGAGAAAAATTTCACCTCCTGGGCACAAAAATCCCTGACTCCGGCATCAGGAATTTTCTTCCCAACAAAATCTTGATTTTTAAAAATTATGATAAACACCATTTTTAAGGAAGAAATTCAACCCCGAATCTCATTCTGGTGTCCGTTTTTACATTTGGGTGGGAAAAAAAATTTCACCTCCTGGGCACAAAAATCCCTGACTCCGGCATCAGGAATTTTCTTCCCCGGACACCAAAAAATTCTTGATTTTTAAAAGCTATGAAAAACATCATTTTTAAGAATGAAATTCAAGCCCGAATTTCATTCTGATGTGCGTTTTTACATTTGGGTGGAAAATAATTTCACCTCCTGGGCACAAAAGTCCCTGACTCCGGCATCAGGAATTTTCTTCCCCGCACACCAAAAAAATCTTGAATTTAAAATCTATGAAAAACACCATTTTGAAGGACGAAATTCAACCCCGAATCTCATTCTGGTGTCTATTTATACATTTGGGTCGAAAAAAAATTTCACCTCCTGGGCACAAAAATCGCCGGGACTTAAAAACCTGGTTTTTTGAATTGTCTGGCCTGGACTTTGGGATTTTAAATTAAATTAAATAAAATTAAAGAAATTTGAAATTTGAAATTTGATATTTGAAATAATTTGAAATAATTTGAAATAATTTGAAATAATTTGAAATAATTTGAAATAATTTGAAATTTGAAATTTGAAATTTGAAATTTGAAATTTGAAATTTGAAATTTGAAATTTGAAATTTGAAATTTGAAATTTGAAATTTGAAATTTGAAATTTGCCTTGCCTTGCCTTGCTTTGCCTTGCCTTGCCTTGCCTTCGGCATCAGGAATTATCTTCCCCGGACACCAAAAAAATCTTCATTTTTAAAAACTATGAAAAACACCATTTTGAAGGACGAAATTCAACCGCAAATCTAATTCTGGCATCCGTTTTTACATTTGGGTCAAGAAAAATATTCACCTCCTGGGCACAAAAATCCCTGACCCTGGCATCAGGAATTTTCTTCCCCGGACTCCAAAAAAATCTTGATTTTTAAAAGCAATGAAAAACACCATTTTTGAGAATGAAATTCAACCCCGAATCTCATTCTGGTGTCCGTTTTTAGATTTGGGTGCGGAAAAAATTTCACCTCCTGGGCACAAAAATCCCTGACCCCGGCATCAGGAATTTTCTTCCCCGCACACCAAAAAAATCTTGATTTTTAAATGCTATGAAAAATGACATTTTTAAGGACAAAAAGCAACCCCGAATCTCATTCTAGTGTCCGTTTTTAGATTTGAGTCAGAAATTTTTTTTCACCTCCTGGGCACAAAAATCGGCATAAGGAATTTTCTTACCCAGACACCAAAAAAATCTTGATTTTTAAAAGCAATGAAAACACCATTTTTAAGGATGAAATTCAACCCCGAATCTCATTCTGGTGTCTGTTTTTAGATTTTCGTAAAAAAAAAAACATTCACCTCCTGGGCACAAAAATCCCTGACTCCGGCATCAGGAATTTTCTTCCCCGCACACCAAAAAAATCTTGAATTTAAAATCTATGAAAAACACCATTTTGAAGGACGAAATTCAACCCCGAATCTCATTCTGGTGTCTATTTATACATTTGGGTTGAAAAAAAATTTCACCTCCTGGGCACAAAAATCGCCGGGACTTAAAAACCTGGTTGTTTGAATTGTCTGGCCTGGACTGAGGGATTTTAAATTAAATTAAATAAAATTAAAGAAATATGAAATTTGAAATTTGAAATTTGAAATTTGAAATAATTTGAATTTGAAATTTGAAATTTGAAATTTGAAATTTGAAATTTGAAATTTGAAATTTGAAATTTGAAATTTGAAATTTGAAATTTGAAATTTGAAATTTGAAATTTGAAATTTGAAATTTGAAATTTGAAATTTGCCTTGCTTTGCCTTGCCTTGCCTTGCCTTCGGCATTAGGAATTTTCTTCCCCGGACACCAAAAAACTCTTAATTTTTAAAAGCTATGAAAAACACCATTTTGAAGAATGAAATTCAACCCCGAATCTCATTCTAGTGTGCGTTTTTACATTTGGGTGGAGAAAAATTTCACCTCCTGGGCACAAAAATCCCTGACTCCGGCATCAGGAATTTTCTTCCCCGCACACCAAAAAAATCTTGAATTTAAAATCTATGAAAAACACCATTTTGAAGGACGAAATTCAACCCCGAATCTCATTCTGGTGTCTATTTATACATTTGGGTTGAAAAAAAATTTCACCTCCTGGGCACAAAAATCGCCGGGACTTAAAAACCTGGTTGTTTGAATTGTCTGGCCTGGACTGAGGGATTTTAAATTAAATTAAATAAAATTAAAGAAATATGAAATTTGAAATTTGAAATTTGAAATTTGAAATAATTTGAATTTGAAATTTGAAATTTGAAATTTGAAATTTGAAATTTGAAATTTGAAATTTGAAATTTGAAATTTGAAATTTGAAATTTGAAATTTGAAATTTGAAATTTGAAATTTGAAATTTGAAATTTGAAATTTGAAATTTGCCTTGCTTTGCCTTGCCTTGCCTTGCCTTCGGCATTAGGAATTTTCTTCCCCGGACACCAAAAAACTCTTAATTTTTAAAAGCTATGAAAAACACCATTTTGAAGAATGAAATTCAACCCCGAATCTCATTCTAGTGTGCGTTTTTACATTTGGGTGGAGAAAAATTTCACCTCCTGGGCACAAAAATCCCTGACTCCGGCATCAGGAATTTTCTTCCCAACAAAATCTTGATTTTTAAAAATTATGATAAACACCATTTTTAAGAAAGAAATTCAACCCCGAACCTCATTCTGGTGTCCGTTTTTACATTTGGGTGGAAAAAAAAATTTCACCTCCTGGGCACAAAAATCCCTGACTCCGGCATCAGGAATTTTCTTCCCCGGACACCAAAAAATTCTTGATTTTTAAAAGCTATGAAAAACATCATTTTTAAGAATGAAATTCAAGCCCGAATTTCATTCTGGTGTGTGTTTTTACATTTGGGTGGAAAGTAATTTCACCTCCTGGGCACAAAAATCCCTGACTCCGGCATCACGAATTTTCTTCCCCGCACACCAAAAAAATCTTGAATTTAAAATCTATTAAAAACACCATTTTGAAGGACGAAATTAAACCCCGAATCTCATTCTGGTGTCTATTTATACATTTGGGTTGAAAAAAAAATTTCACCTCCTGGGCACAAAAATCGCCGGGACTTAAAAACCTGGTTGTTTGAATTGTCTGGCCTGGACTGAGGGATTTTAAATTAAATTAAATAAAATTAAAGAAATTTGAAATTTGAAATTTGATATTTGAAATAATTTGAAATAATTTGAAATAATTTGAAATTTGAAATTTGAAATTTGAAATTTGAAATTTGAAATTTGAAATTTGAAATTTGAAATTTGAAATTTGAAATTTGAAATTTGAAATTTGAAATTTGAAATTTGAAATTTGCCTTGCTTTGCCTTGCCTTGCCTTGCCTTCGGCATTAGGAATTTTCTTCCCCGGACACCAAAAAACTCTTAATTTTTAAAAGCTATGAAAAACACCATTTTGAAGAATGAAATTCAACCCCGAATCTCATTCTAGTGTGCGTTTTTACATTTGGGTGGAGAAAAATTTCACCTCCTGGGCACAAAAATCCCTGACTCCGGCATCAGGAATTTTCTTCCCAACAAAATCTTGATTTTTAAAAATTATGATAAACACCATTTTTAAGAAAGAAATTCAACCCCGAACCTCATTCTGGTGTCCGTTTTTACATTTGGGTGGAAAAAAAAATTTCACCTCCTGGGCACAAAAATCCCTGACTCCGGCATCAGGAATTTTCTTCCCCGGACACCAAAAAATTCTTGATTTTTAAAAGCTATGAAAAACATCATTTTTAAGAATGAAATTCAAGCCCGAATTTCATTCTGGTGTGTGTTTTTACATTTGGGTGGAAAGTAATTTCACCTCCTGGGCACAAAAATCCCTGACCCTGGCATCAGGAATTTTCTTCCCCGGACACGAAATAAATCTTGATTTTTAAAAGCTATGAAAAACACCATTTTTGAGAATGAAATTCACCCCCGAATCTCATTCTGGTGTTGGTTTTTAGATTTGGGGGTGGGAAAAAATTTCACCTCCTGGGCACAAAAATCCCTGACTCCGGCATCAGGAATTTTCTTCCCGGGACACCAAAAAATTCTTGATTTATAAAAGCTATGAAAAACATCATTTTTAAGAATGAAATTCAACCCCGAATCTCATTCTGGTGTCCGTTTTTAGATTTGAGTCAGAAATTTTTTTTCACCTCCTGGGCACAAAAATCGGCATAAGGAATTTTCTTACCCAGACACCAAAAAAATCTTGATTTTTAAAAGCAATGAAAACACCATTTTTAAGGATGAAATTCAACCCCGAATCTCATTCTGGTGTCTGTTTTTAGATTTTCGTAAAAAAAAACATTCACCTCCTGGGCACAAAAATCCCTGACTCCGGCATCAGGAATTTTCTTCCCCGCACACCAAAAAAATCTTGAATTTAAAATCTATGAAAAACACCATTTTGAAGGACGAAATTCAACCCCGAATCTCATTCTGGTGTCTATTTATACATTTGGGTTGAAAAAAAATTTCACCACCTGGGCACAAAAATCGCCGGGACTTAAAAACCTGGTTGTTTGAATTGTCTGGCCTGGACTGAGGGATTTTAAATTAAATTAAATAAAATTAAAGAAATTTGAAATTTGAAATTTGAAATTTGAAATTTGAAATTTGAAATTTGAAATTTGAAATTTGAAATTTGAAATTTGAAATTTGAAATTTGAAATTTGAAATTTGAAATTTGAAATTTGAAATTTGAAATTTGAAATTTGAAATTTGAAATTTGAAATTTGAAATTTGAAATTTGAAATTTGAAATTTGAAATTTGAAATTTGCCTTGCCTTGCTTTGCCTTGCCTTGCCTTGCCTTCGGCATTAGGAATTTTCTTCCCCGGACACCAAAAAATACTTAATTTTTAAAAGCTATGAAAAACACCATTTTTAAGAATGAAATTCAACCCCGAATCTCATTCTAGTGTGCGTTTTTACATTTGGGTGGAAAAAAATTTCACCTCCTGGGCACAAAAATCCCTGACTCCGGCATCAGGAATTTTCTTCCCAACAAAATCTTGATTTTTAAAAATTATGATAAACACCATTTTTAAGAAAGAAATTCAACCCCGAACCTCATTCTAGTGTCCGTTTTTACATTTGGGTGGAAAAAAAAAATTTCACCTCCTGGGCACAAAAATCCCTGACTCCGGCATCAGGAATTTTCTTCCCCGGACACCAAAAAATTCTTGATTTTTAAAAGCTATGAAAAACATCATTTTTAAGAATGAAATTCAAGCCCGAATTTCATTCTGATGTGCGTTTTTACATTTGGGTGGAAAATAATTTCACCTCCTGGGCACAAAAGTCCCTGACTCCGGCATCAGGAATTTTCTTCCCCGCACACCAAAAAAATCTTGAATTTAAAATCTATGAAAAATACCATTTTGAAGGACGAAATTCAACCCCGAATCTCATTCTGGTGTCTATTTATACATTTGGGTCGAAAAAAAATTTCACCTCCTGGGCACAAAAATCGCCGGGACTTAAAAACCTGGTTTTTTGAATTGTCTGGCCTGGACTTTGGGATTTTAAATTAAATTAAATAAAGTTAAAGAAATTTGAAATTTGAAATTTGATATTTGAAATAATTTGAAATAATTTGAAATAATTTGAAATAATTTGAAATAATTTGAAATAATTTGAAATTTGAAATTTGAAATTTGAAATTTTAAAATTTAAATTTGAAATTTGAAATTTGAAATTTGAAATTTGAAATTTGAAATTTGAAATTTGCCTTGCCTTGCCTTGCTTTGCCTTGCCTTGCCTTGCCTTCGGCATCAGGAATTATCTTCCCCGGACACCAAAAAAATCTTCATTTTTAAAAACTATGAAAAACACCATTTTGAAGGACGAAATTCAACCGCAAATCTAATTCTGGCATCCGTTTTTACATTTGGGTCAAAAAAAATATTCACCTCCTGGGCACAAAAATCCCTGACCCTGGCATCAGGAATTTTCTTCCCCGGACTCCAAAAAAATCTTGATTTTTAAAAGCAATGAAAAACACCATTTTTGAGAATGAAATTCAACCCCGAATCTCATTCTGGTGTCCGTTTTTAGATTTGGGTGGGGAAAAAATTTCACCTCCTGGGCACAAAAATCCCTGACCCCGGCATCAGGAATTTTCTTCCCCGCACACCAAAAAAATCTTGATTTTTAAATGCTATGAAAAATGACATTTTTAAGGACAAAAAGCAACCCCGAATCTCATTCTAGTGTCCGTTTTTAGATTTGAGTCAGAAATTTTTTTTCACCTCCTGGGCACAAAAATCGGCATAAGGAATTTTCTTACCCAGACACCAAAAAAATCTTGATTTTTAAAAGCAATGAAAACACCATTTTTAAGGATGAAATTCAACCCCGAATCTCATTCTGGTGTCTGTTTTTAGATTTTCGTAAAAAAAAACATTCACCTCCTGGGCACAAAAATCCCTGACTCCGGCATCAGGAATTTTCTTCCCCGCACACCAAAAAAATCTTGAATTTAAAATCTATGAAAAACACCATTTTGAAGGACGAAATTCAACCCCGAATCTCATTCTGGTGTCTATTTATACATTTGGGTTGAAAAAAAATTTCACCTCCTGGGCACAAAAATCGTCGGGACTTAAAAACCTGGTTGTTTGAATTGTCTGGCCTGGACTGAGGGATTTTAAATTAAATTAAATAAAATTAAAGAAATATGAAATTTGAAATTTGAAATTTGAAATTTGAAATAATTTGAATTTGAAATTTGAAATTTGAAATTTGAAATTTGAAATTTGAAATTTGAAATTTGAAATTTGAAATTTGAAATTTGAAATTTGAAATTTGAAATTTGAAATTTGAAATTTGAAATTTGAAATTTGAAATTTGAAATTTGAAATTTGAAATTTGAAATTTGAAATTTGAAATTTGAAATTTGAAATTTGAAATTTGAAATTTGAAATTTGAAATTTGAAATTTGAAATTTGAAATTTGAAATTTGAAATTTGAAATTTGCCTTGCTTTGCCTTGCCTTGCCTTGCCTTCGGCATTAGGAATTTTCTTCCCCGGACACCAAAAAACTCTTAATTTTTAAAAGCTATGAAAAACACCATTTTGAAGAATGAAATTCAACCCCGAATCTCATTCTAGTGTGCGTTTTTACATTTGGGTGGAGAAAAATTTCACCTCCTGGGCACAAAAATCCCTGACTCCGGCATCAGGAATTTTCTTCCCAACAAAATCTTGATTTTTAAAAATTATGATAAACACCATTTTTAAGAAAGAAATTCAACCCCGAACCTCATTCTGGTGTCCGTTTTTACATTTGGGTGGAAAAAAAAATTTCACCTCCTGGGCACAAAAATCCCTGACTCCGGCATCAGGAATTTTCTTCCCCGGACACCAAAAAATTCTTGATTTTTAAAAGCTATGAAAAACATCATTTTTAAGAATGAAATTCAAGCCCGAATTTCATTCTGGTGTGTGTTTTTACATTTGGGTGGAAAGTAATTTCACCTCCTGGGCACAAAAATCCCTGACCCTGGCATCAGGAATTTTCTTCCCCGGACACGAAATAAATCTTGATTTTTCAAAGCTATGAAAAACACCATTTTTGAGAATGAAATTCACCCTCGAATCTCATTCTGGTGTTGGTTTTTAGATTTGGGGGTGGGAAAAAATTTCACCTCCTGGGCACAAAAATCCCTGACTCCGGCATCAGGAATTTTCTTCCCCGGACACCAAAAAATTCTTGATTTTTAAAAGCTATGAAAAACATCATTTTTAAGAATGAAATTCAAGCCCGAATTTCATTCTGGTGTGTGTTTTTACATTTGGGTGGAAAGTAATTTCACCTCCTGGGCACAAAAATCCCTGACCCTGGCATCAGGAATTTTCTTCCCCGGACACGAAATAAATCTTGATTTTTAAAAGCTATGAAAAACACCATTTTTGAGAATGAAATTCATCCCCGAATCTCATTCTGGTGTTGGTTTTTAGATTTGGGGGTGGGAAAAAATTTCACCTCCTGGGATCAAAAATCCCTGACTCCGGCATCAGGAATTTTCTTCCCGGGACACCAAAAAATTCTTGATTTTTAAAAGCTATGAAAAACATCATTTTTAAGAAGGAAATTCAACCCCGAATCTCATTCTGGTGTGCGTTTTTACATTTGGGTGGAAAATAATTTCACCTCCTGGGCACAAAAGTCCCTGACCCCGGCATCAGGAATTTTCTTCCCCGGACACCAAAAAAATCTTGATTTCTAAAAGGTATGAAAAACACCCTTTTTAAGCACGAAATTCAACCCCAAATCTCATTCCGGCGTCCGTTTATAGATTTGGGTGGAAAAAAAAATTTCACCTCCTGGGCACAAAAATCCCTGACCCTGGCATCAGGAATTATCTTCCCTGGAAACCAAAAAAATCTTGATTTTTAAAAACTATGAGAAACACCATATTGAAGGACGAAATTCAACCTCAAATCTAATTCTGGCATCCATTTTTACATTTGGGTCAAAAAAAATATTCACCTCCTGGGCACAAAAATCCCTGACCTTGGCATCAGGAATTTTCTTTCCCGGACACCAAAAAAATCTTGATTTTTATAAACTATGAAAAACACCATTTTTAAGGAAGAAATTCAACCCTGAATTTCATTCTGGTGTCAGTTTTTACATTTGAGTCAATAAAAAAATGTCACCTCCTGGACACAAAAATCCCTGACCCCAGCATCAGGAATTTTCCTCTGGACACGAAATAAATCTTGATTTTTAAAAGCTATGAAAAACACCATTTTTGAGAATGAAATTCAACCCCGAATCTCATTCTGGTGTCGGTTTTTAGATTTGGGGGTGGGAAAAAATTTCACCTCCTGGGCACAAAAATCCCTGACACCGGCATCAGGAATTTTCTTCCCCGGACATCAAAAAATCTTGATTTTTAAAATCTATGAAAAACACCATTTTCAAGGATGAAATTCATCCCTGAATGTAATTCTGGTGTCCGTTTTTAAATTTGGGTCAAAAAAAAATTTCACCTCCTGGGCACAAAAATCCCTGACACCGGCATCAGGAATTTTGTCCCCCAGACACCCCAAAAATGTTCATTTACAAAAACTATAAAAAACACCATTTTTAAGGATGAAATTCAACCCCAAACCTCATTCTGGAATCGGATTTTACATTTGGGTCAAAAAAAATTTTCACCTCCTGGGCACAAAAATCCCTGACCCTGGCATCAGGAATTTCCTTCCCCGGACACCAAAAATATCTTCATTTATAAAAAGTATAAAAAACACCATTTTTAAGGATGCAATTAAACCTCGAATCTAATTCTGGTGTCTGTTTTTACATTTGGGTCAAAAAACAATTTACCTGCTGGGCATAAAAATTCCTGGCATCACGAATTTTCTTCCCCGGACACAAAAAAATCTTGATTTTTAAAATCTATGAAAAACACCATTTTCATGGATGAAATTAAACCCCAAATCTAATTCTGGAGTCCGTTTTTACATTTGGGTCAAAAAAAAATCTTTCACCTCCTGGGCACAAAAATCCCTGACCCCAGCATCATGAATTTTCTTCCCCGGACACCAAAAAATGCTTGATTTTTAAAAAGCATAAAAAACACCATTTCTAAGGATGAAATTCAACCCCGAATCTCATATTGGCCTCGGTTTTTACATTTGTGTCAAAAAAAAATTTACCTCCTGGGCACAAAAATCCCTGACCCCGGCATCACAAATTTTCTTCCCCGGACACCAAAAAATCTTGATTTTTAAAATCTATGAAAAAAACCATTTTTAAGGATGAAATTAAAACTCGAATCTAATTCTGGTGTCTGTTTTTACATTTGGGTCAAAAAAAATTTACCTCCTGGGCACAAAAATCCCTGACCCCGGCATCACGAATTTTCTTCCCTGGACACAAAAAAATCTTGATTTTTAAAATCTATAAAAAACACCATTTCTAAGGATGAAATTCAACCCCGAATCTCATACTGGCCTCGGTTTTTACATTTGTGTCAAAAAATCTTTTTCACCTCCTGGGCACAAAAATCCCTGACCCCGGCATCAGAAATTTACTTGCCCAGACACCAAAAAATGCTTGATTTTTAAAAAGTATAAAAAACACCATTTTTAAGAGTGAAATTAAACCCCGAATGTAATTCTGGCATCCGTTTTTACATTTGGGTCAACAAAAAAAATTTTACCTCCTGGGCACAAAAATCCCTGACCCCGGCATCACGAATTTGCTTCCCCGGACACCAAAAAATGCTTGATTTTTAAAAACTATAAAAAACACCATTTCTAAGGACGAAATTCAACCCCGAATCTCATACTGGCCTCGGTTTTTACATTTGTGTCAAAAAAAAATTTACCTCCTGGGCACAAAAATCCCTGACCCCGGCATCAGGAATTTTCTTCCCCGGAAACCAAAAAACCTTGATTTTTAAAAAGTATAAATAACATCATTTTTAAGCGTGAAATTCAACCCCGAATGTAATTCTGGCTTCCGTTTTTAAATTTGGGTAAAAAAAAAATTTCACCTCCTGGGCACAAAAATCCCTGACACCGGCATCAGGAATTTTCTTCCCCGGAAACCAAAAATCGTTGATTTTTAAAATCTATAAAAAACACCATTTTTAAGGAAGAAATTCAACCCCGAATCTAATTCTGGTGTCCGTTTTTACATTTGGGTCAAAAAAATTTTTCACCTCCTGGGCACAAAAATCCCTGACACCGGCATCAGGAATTTTCTTCCCCGGACATCAAAAAATCTTGATTTTTAAAATCTATGAAAAACACCATTTTCAAGGATGAAATTCAACCCTGAATGTAATTCTGGTGTCCGTTTTTAAATTTGGGTCAAAAAAAAATTTCACCTCCTGGGCACAAAAATCCCTGACACCGGCATCAGGAATTTTGTCCCCCAGACACCCCAAAAATGTTCATTTACAAAAACTATAAAAAACACCATTTTTAAAGATGAAATTCAACCCCAAACCTCATTCTGGAATCGGATTTTACATTTGGGTCAAAAAAAATTTTCACCTCCTGGGCTCAAAAATCCCTGACCCTGGCATCAGGAATTTCCTTCCCCGGACACCAAAAATATCTTCATTTATAAAAAGTATAAAAAACACCATTTTTAAGGATGCAATTAAACCTCGAATCTAATTCTGGTGTCTGTTTTTACATTTGGGTCAAAAAACAATTTACCTGCTGGGCATAAAAATTCCTGGCATCACGAATTTTCTTCCCTGGACACAAAAAAATCTTGATTTTTAAAAAGTATAAATAACATCATTTTTAAGCGTGAAATTCAACCCCGAATGTAATTCTGGCTTCCGTTTTTAAATTTGGATCAAAAAAAAATTTCACCTCCTGGGCACAAAAATCCCTGACCCTGGCATCAGGAATTTTCTTCCCCGGACACCAAAAAAAATCTTGATTTTTGTAAACTATGAAAAACACCATTTTTAAGGAAGAAATTCAACCCTGAATTTCATTCTGGTGTCAGTTTTTACATTTGAGTCAATAAAAAAATTTCACCTCCTGGGCACAAAAATCCCTGACCCCAGCATCAGGAATTTTCTTCCCCGGAAACCAAAAATTGTTGATTTTTAAAATCTATAAAAAACACCATTTTTAAGGAAGAAATTCAACCCCGAATCTAATTCTGGTGTCCGTTTTTACATTTGGGTCAAAAAAATTTTTCACCTCCTGGGCACAAAAATCCCTGACACCGGCATCAGGCATTTTCTTCCCAACAAAATCTTGATTTTTAAAAATTACGAAAAACACCATTTTTAAGGACAAAATTCAACCCCAAATCTAATTCTGACATCCATTTTTACATTTGGGTCAAAAAAAATATTCACCTCCTGGGCACAAAAATCCCTGACCCTGGCATCAGGAATTTTCTTCCCCGGACACCAAAAAAATCTTGATTTTTAAAAGCAATGAAAAACACCATTTTTGAGAATGAAATTCAACCCCGAATCTCATTCTGGTGTTCGTTTTTAGATTTGGGTGGGAAAAAAATTTCACCTCCTGGGCACAAAAATCCCTGACCCCGGCATCAGGAATTTTCTTCCCCGCACACCAAAAAAATCTTGATTTTTAAATGCTATGAAAAATGACATTTTTAAGGACAAAAAGCAACCCCGAATCTCATTCTGGTGTCCGTTTTTAGATTTGAGTCAGAAATTTTTTTTCACCTCCTGGGCACAAAAATCGGCATAAGGAATTTTCTTACCCAGACACCAAAAAAATCTTGATTTTTAAAAGCTATGAAAAACACCATTTTTAAGCACGAAATTCAACCCCGAATCTCATTCCGGCGTCCGTTTATAGATTTGGGTGGGGAAAAAAAATTCACCTCCTGGGCACAAAAATCCCTGACTCCGGCATCAGGAATTTTCTTCCCCGGACACCAAAAAAATCTTGATTTTTATAAACTATGAAAAACACCATTTTTAAGGAAGAAATTCAACCCTGAATTTCATTCTGGTGTCAGTTTTTACATTTGAGTCAATAAAAAAATTTCACCTCCTGGGCAAAAAAATCCCTGACCCCAGCATCAGGAATTTTCTTCCCCAGACATGAAATAAATCTTGATTTTTAAAAGTTATGAAAAACACCATTTTTGAGAATGAAATTCAACCCCGAATCTCATTCCGGCGTCCGTTTATAGATTTGGGTGGGAAAAAAAATTTCACCTCCTGGGCACAAAAATCCCTGACTCCGGCATCAGGCATTTTCTTCCCAACAAAATCTTGATTTTTAAAAATGATGAAAAACACCATTTTTAAGGACAAAATTCAACCCTGAATCTATTCGGGTGTCTGTTTTTACATTTGAGTCAAAAAAAAAATTTCACCTCCTGGGCCCAAAAATCCCTGACTCCGGCATCACGAATTTGCTTCCCCGGACACCAAAAAATGCTTGATTTTTAAAAACTATAAAAAACACCATTTCTAAGGACGAAATTCAACCCCGAATCTCATACTGGCCTCGGTTTTTACATTTGTGTCAAAAAAAAATTTACCTCCTGGGCACAAAAATCCCTGACCCCGGCATCAGGAATTTTCTTCCCCGGAAACCAAAAAACCTTGATTTTTAAAAAGTATAAATAACATCATTTTTAAGCGTGAAATTCAACCCCGAATGTAATTCTGGCTTCCGTTTTTAAATTTGGGTAAAAAAAAAATTTCACCTCCTGGGCACAAAAATCCCTGACACCGGCATCAGGAATTTTCTTCCCCGGACATCAAAAAATCTTGATTTTTAAAATCTATGAAAAACACCATTTTCAAGGATGAAATTCAACCCTGAATGTAATTCTGGTGTCCGTTTTTAAATTTGGGTCAAAAAAAAATTTCACCTCCTGGGCACAAAAATCCCTGACACCGGCATCAGGAATTTTGTCCCCCAGACACCCCAAAAATGTTCATTTACAAAAACTATAAAAAACACCATTTTTAAAGATGAAATTCAACCCCAAACCTCATTCTGGAATCGGATTTTACATTTGGGTCAAAAAAAATTTTCACCTCCTGGGCTCAAAAATCCCTGACCCTGGCATCAGGAATTTCCTTCCCCGGACACCAAAAATATCTTCATTTATAAAAAGTATAAAAAACACCATTTTTAAGGATGCAATTAAACCTCGAATCTAATTCTGGTGTCTGTTTTTACATTTGGGTCAAAAAACAATTTACCTGCTGGGCATAAAAATTCCTGGCATCACGAATTTTCTTCCCCGGACACAAAAAAATCTTGACTTTTAAAATCTATGAAAAACACCATTTTCAAGGATGAAATTAAACCCCAAATCTAATTCTGGAGTCCGTTTTTACATTTGGGTCAAAAAAAAATATTTCACCTCCTGGGCACAAAAATCCCTGACCCCAGCATCATGAATTTTCTTCCCCGGACACCAAAAAATGCTTGATTTTTAAAAAGTATAAAAAACACCATTTCTAAGGATGAAATTCAACCCCGAATCTCATATTGGCCTCGGTTTTTACATTTGTGTCAAAAAAAAATTTACCTCCTGGGCACAAAAATCCCTGACCCCGGCATCACAAATTTTCTTCCCCGGACACCAAAAAATCTTGATTTTTAAAATCTATGAAAAACACCATTTTCAAGGATGAAATTCAACCCTGAATGTAATTCTGGTGTCCGTTTTTAAATTTGGGTCAAAAAAATTTTTCACCTCCTGGGCACAAAAATCCCTGACACCGGCATCAGGCATTTTCTTCCCAACAAAATCTTGATTTTTAAAAATTACGAAAAACACCATTTTTAAGGACAAAATTCAACCCCAAATCTAATTCTGACATCCATTTTTACATTTGGGTCAAAAAAAATATTCACCTCCTGGGCACAAAAATCCCTGACCCTGGCATCAGGAATTTTCTTCCCCGGACACCAAAAAAATCTTGATTTTTAAAAGCAATGAAAAACACCATTTTTGAGAATGAAATTCAACCCCGAATCTCATTCTGGTGTTCGTTTTTAGATTTGGGTGGGAAAAAAAATTCACCTCCTGGGCACAAAAATCCCTGACCCCGGCATCAGGAATTTTCTTCCCCGCACACCAAAAAAATCTTGATTTTTAAATGCTATGAAAAATGACATTTTTAAGGACAAAAAGCAACCCCGAATCTCATTCTGGTGTCCGTTTTTAGATTTGAGTCAGAAATTTTTTTTCACCTCCTGGGCACAAAAATCGGCATAAGGAATTTTCTTACCCAGACACCAAAAAAATCTTGATTTTTAAAAGCTATGAAAAACACCATTTTTAAGCACGAAATTCAACCCCGAATCTCATTCCGGCGTCCGTTTATAGATTTGGGTGGGGAAAAAAAATTCACCTCCTGGGCACAAAAATCCCTGACTCCGGCATCAGGAATTTTCTTCCCCGGACACCAAAAAAATCTTGATTTTTATAAACTATGAAAAACACCATTTTTAAGGAAGAAATTCAACCCTGAATTTCATTCTGGTGTCAGTTTTTACATTTGAGTCAATAAAAAAATTTCACCTCCTGGGCAAAAAAATCCCTGACCCCAGCATCAGGAATTTTCTTCCCCAGACATGAAATAAATCTTGATTTTTAAAAGTTATGAAAAACACCATTTTTGAGAATGAAATTCAACCCCGAATCTCATTCCGGCGTCCGTTTATAGATTTGGGTGGGAAAAAAAATTTCACCTCCTGGGCACAAAAATCCCTGACTCCGGCATCAGGCATTTTCTTCCCAACAAAATCTTGATTTTTAAAAATGATGAAAAACACCATTTTTAAGGACAAAATTCAACCCTGAATCTATTCGGGTGTCTGTTTTTACATTTGAGTCAAAAAAAAAATTTCACCTCCTGGGCCCAAAAATCCCTGACTCCGGCATCACGAATTTGCTTCCCCGGACACCAAAAAATGCTTGATTTTTAAAAACTATAAAAAACACCATTTCTAAGGACGAAATTCAACCCCGAATCTCATACTGGCCTCGGTTTTTACATTTGTGTCAAAAAAAAATTTACCTCCTGGGCACAAAAATCCCTGACCCCGGCATCAGGAATTTTCTTCCCCGGAAACCAAAAAACCTTGATTTTTAAAAAGTATAAATAACATCATTTTTAAGCGTGAAATTCAACCCCGAATGTAATTCTGGCTTCCGTTTTTAAATTTGGGTAAAAAAAAAATTTCACCTCCTGGGCACAAAAATCCCTGACACCGGCATCAGGAATTTTCTTCCCCGGAAACCAAAAATCGTTGATTTTTAAAATCTATAAAAAACACCATTTTTAAGGAAGAAATTCAACCCCGAATCTAATTCTGGTGTCCGTTTTTACATTTGGGTCAAAAAAAATTTTCACCTCCTGGGCACAAAAATCCCTGACACCGGCATCAGGAATTTTCTTCCCCGGACATCAAAAAATCTTGATTTTTAAAATCTATGAAAAACACCATTTTCAAGGATGAAATTCAACCCTGAATGTAATTCTGGTGTCCGTTTTTAAATTTGGGTCAAAAAAAAATTTCACCTCCTGGGCACAAAAATCCCTGACACCGGCATCAGGAATTTTGTCCCCCAGACACCCCAAAAATGTTCATTTACAAAAACTATAAAAAACACCATTTTTAAAGATGAAATTCAACCCCAAACCTCATTCTGGAATCGGATTTTACATTTGGGTCAAAAAAAATTTTCACCTCCTGGGCTCAAAAATCCCTGACCCTGGCATCAGGAATTTCCTTCCCCGGACACCAAAAATATCTTCATTTATAAAAAGTATAAAAAACACCATTTTTAAGGATGCAATTAAACCTCGAATCTAATTCTGGTGTCTGTTTTTACATTTGGGTCAAAAAACAATTTACCTGCTGGGCATAAAAATTCCTGGCATCACGAATTTTCTTCCCTGGACACAAAAAAATCTTGATTTTTAAAAAGTATAAATAACATCATTTTTAAGCGTGAAATTCAACCCCGAATGTAATTCTGGCTTCCGTTTTTAAATTTGGATCAAAAAAAAATTTCACCTCCTGGGCACAAAAATCCCTGACCCTGGCATCAGGAATTTTCTTCCCCGGACACCAAAAAAAATCTTGATTTTTGTAAACTATGAAAAACACCATTTTTAAGGAAGAAATTCAACCCTGAATTTCATTCTGGTGTCAGTTTTTACATTTGAGTCAATAAAAAAATTTCACCTCCTGGGCACAAAAATCCCTGACCCCAGCATCAGGAATTTTCTTCCCCGGAAACCAAAAATTGTTGATTTTTAAAATCTATAAAAAACACCATTTTTAAGGAAGAAATTCAACCCCGAATCTAATTCTGGTGTCCGTTTTTACATTTGGGTCAAAAAAATTTTTCACCTCCTGGGCACAAAAATCCCTGACCCCAGCATCAGGAATTTTCTTCCCCGGAAACCAAAAATTGTTGATTTTTAAAATCTATAAAAAACACCATTTTTAAGGAAGAAATTCAACCCCGAATCTAATTCTGGTGTCCGTTTTTACATTTGGGTCAAAAAAATTTTTCACCTCCTGGGCACAAAAATCCCTGACACCGGCATCAGGCATTTTCTTCCCAACAAAATCTTGATTTTTAAAAATTACGAAAAACACCATTTTTAAGGACAAAATTCAACCCCAAATCTAATTCTGACATCCATTTTTACATTTGGGTCAAAAAAAATATTCACCTCCTGGGCACAAAAATCCCTGACCCTGGCATCAGGAATTTTCTTCCCCGGACACCAAAAAAATCTTGATTTTTAAAAGCAATGAAAAACACCATTTTTGAGAATGAAATTCAACCCCGAATCTCATTCTGGTGTTCGTTTTTAGATTTGGGTGGGAAAAAAATTTCACCTCCTGGGCACAAAAATCCCTGACCCCGGCATCAGGAATTTTCTTCCCCGCACACCAAAAAAATCTTGATTTTTAAATGCTATGAAAAATGACATTTTTAAGGACAAAAAGCAACCCCGAATCTCATTCTGGTGTCCGTTTTTAGATTTGAGTCAGAAATTTTTTTTCACCTCCTGGGCACAAAAATCGGCATAAGGAATTTTCTTACCCAGACACCAAAAAAATCTTGATTTTTAAAAGCTATGAAAAACACCATTTTTAAGCACGAAATTCAACCCCGAATCTCATTCCGGCGTCCGTTTATAGATTTGGGTGGGGAAAAAAAATTCACCTCCTGGGCACAAAAATCCCTGACTCCGGCATCAGGAATTTTCTTCCCCGGACACCAAAAAAATCTTGATTTTTATAAACTATGAAAAACACCATTTTTAAGGAAGAAATTCAACCCTGAATTTCATTCTGGTGTCAGTTTTTACATTTGAGTCAATAAAAAAATTTCACCTCCTGGGCAAAAAAATCCCTGACCCCAGCATCAGGAATTTTCTTCCCCAGACATGAAATAAATCTTGATTTTTAAAAGTTATGAAAAACACCATTTTTGAGAATGAAATTCAACCCCGAATCTCATTCCGGCGTCCGTTTATAGATTTGGGTGGGAAAAAAAATTTCACCTCCTGGGCACAAAAATCCCTGACTCCGGCATCAGGCATTTTCTTCCCAAAAAAATCTTCATTTTTAAAAACTATGAAAAACACCATTTTGAAGGACGAAATTCAACCGCAAATCTAATTCTGGCATCCGTTTTTACATTTGGGTCAAAAAAAATATTCACCTCCTGGACACAAAAATCACTGACCCTGGCATCTGGAATTTTCTTCCCCGGACACCAAAAAAATCTTGATTTTTAAAAGCAATGAAAAACACCATTTTTGAGAATGAAATTCAACCCCGAATCTCATTCTGGTGTCCGTTTTTAGATTTGGGTGGGAAAAAAATTTCACCTCCTGGGCACAAAAATCCCTGACCCGACATCAGGAATTTTCTTCCCTGGACACGAAATAAATCTTGATTTTCATAAACTATGAAAAGCACCATTTTTAAGGACGAAATTCAACCCCGAATCTCATTCTGGTGTCCATTTTTAGATTTGAGTAAAAAAAAAACATTCAACTCCTGGGCACAAAAATCCCTGACTCCGGCATTAGGAATTTTCTTCCCCGGACACCAAAAAATTCTTGATTTTTAAAACTATGAAAAACACCATTTTTAAGAATGAAATTCAACCCGAATCTCATTCTGCTGTGCGTTTTTAGATTTGGGTGGAAAAAAAATTTCACCTCCTGGGCACAAAAATCCCTGACCCCGGCATAAGGAATTTTCTTCCCCGCACACCAAAAAAATCTTGATTTTTAAATGCTATGAAAAATGACATTTTTAAGGACAAAAAGCAACCCCGAATCTCATTCTGGTGTCCGTTTTTAGATTTGAGTCAGAAATTTTTTTTCACCCCCTGGGCACAAAAATCGGCATAAGGAATTTTCTTACCCAGACACCTAAAAAATCTTGATTTTTAAAAGCTATGAAAACACCATTTTTAAGGATGAAATTCAACCCCGAATCTCATTCTGGTGTCCGTTTTTAGATTTTCGTAAAAAAAACCATTCACCTCCTGGGCACAAAAATCCCTGACTCCGGCATCACGAATTTTCTTCCCCGCACACCAAAAAAATCTTGAATTTAAAATCTATTAAAAACACCATTTTGAAGGACGAAATTAAACCCCGAATCTCATCCTGGTGTCTATTTATACATTTGGGTTGAAAAAAAATTTCACCTCCTGGGCACAAAAATCGCCGGGACTTAAAAACCTGGTTGTTTGAATTGTCTGGCCTGGACTGAGGGATTTTAAATTAAATTAAATAAAATTAAAGAAATTTGAAATTTGAAATTTGAAATTTGATATTTGAAATAATTTGAAATAATTTGAAATAATTTGAAATTTGAAATTTGAAATTTGAAATTTGAAATTTGAAATTTGAAATTTGAAATTTGAAATTTGAAATTTGAAATTTGAAATTTGAAATTTGAAATTTGCCTTGCCTTGCCTTGCCTTGCCTTGCCTTCGGCATTAGGAATTTTCTTCCCCGGACACCAAAAAATTCTTAATTTTTAAAAGCTATGAAAAACACCATTTTGAAGAATGAAATTAAACCCCGAATCTCATTCTAGTGTGTGTTTTTACATTTGGGTGGAAAAAAAATTCACCTCCTGGGCACAAAAATCCCTTACTCCGGCATCAGGAATTTTCTTCCCAACAAAATCTTGATTTTTAAAAATTATGATAAACACCATTTTTAAGAATGAAATTCAAGCCCGAATTTCATTCTGGTGTGCGTTTTTACATTTGGGTGGAAAATAATTTCACCTCCTGGGCACAAAAGTCCCTGACTGCGGCATCAGGAATTTTCTTCCCCGCACACCAAAAAAATCTTGAATTTAAAATCTATGAAAAACACCATTTTGAAGGACGAAATTCAACCCCGAATCTCATTCTGGTGTCTATTTATACATTTGGGTGGAAAAAAAATTTCACCTCCTGGGCACAAAAATCGCCGGGACTTAAAAACCTGGTTTTTTGAATTGTCTGGCCTGGACTTAGGGATTTTAAATTAAATTAAATAAAATTAAAGAAATTTGAAATTTGAAATTTGATATTTGAAATAATTTGAAATAATTTGAAATAATTTGAAATAATTTGAAATAATTTGAAATTTGAAATTTGAAATTTGAAATTTGAAATTTGAAATTTGAAATTTGAAATTTGAAATTTGAAATTTGAAATTTGAAATTTGAAATTTGAAATTTGCCTTGCCTTGCCTTGCTTTGCCTTGCCTTGCCTTGCCTTCGGCATCAGGAATTATCTTCCCCGGACACCAAAATAATCTTCATTTTTAAAAACTATGAAAAACACCATTTTGAAGGACGAAATTCAACCGCAAATCTAATTCTGGCATCGGTTTTTACATTTTGGTCAAAAAAAATATTCACCTCCTGGACACAAAAATCACTGACCCTGGCATCTGGAATTTTCTTCCCCGGACACCAAAAAAATCTTGATTTTTAAAAGCAATGAAAAACACCATTTTTGAGAATGAAATTCAACCCCGAATCTCATTCTGGTGTCCGTTTTTAGATTTGGGTGGGAAAAAAATTTCACCTCCTGGGCACAAAAATCCCTGACCCCGGCATCAGGAATTTTCTTCCCCGCACACCAAAAAAATCTTGATTTTTAAATGCTATGAAAAATGACATTTTTAAGGACAAAAAGCAACCCCGAATCTCATTCTGGTGTCCGTTTTTAGATTTGAGTCAGAAATTTTTTTTCACCTCCTGGGCACAAAAATCCGCATAAGGAATTTTCTTACCCAGACACCTAAAAAATCTTGATTTTTAAAAGCTATGAAAACACCATTTTTAAGGATGAAATTCAACCCCGAATCTCATTCTGGTGTCCGTTTTTAGATTTTCGTAAAAAAAAACATTCACCTCCTGGGCACAAAAATCCCTGACTCCGGCATCACGAATTTTCTTCCCCGCACACCAAAAAAATCTTGAATTTAAAATCTATTAAAAACACCATTTTGAAGGACGAAATTAAACCCCGAATCTCATTCTGGTGTCTATTTATACATTTGGGTTGAAAAAAAATTTCACCTCCTGGGCACAAAAATCGCCGGGACTTAAAAACCTGGTTGTTTGAATTGTCTGGCCTGGACTGAGGGATTTTAAATTAAATTAAATAAAATTAAAGAAATTTGAAATTTGAAATTTGAAATTTGATATTTGAAATAATTTGAAATAATTTGAAATAATTTGAAATTTGAAATTTGAAATTTGAAATTTGAAATTTGAAATTTGAAATTTGAAATTTGAAATTTGAAATTTGAAATTTGAAATTTGAAATTTGAAATTTGAAATTTGAAATTTGAAATTTGAAATTTGAAATTTGAAATTTGAAATTTGAAATTTGAAATTTGCCTTGCCTTGCCTTGCCTTGCCTTGCCTTGCCTTGCCTTCGGCATTAGGAATTTTCTTCCCCGGACACCAAAAAATTCTTAATTTTTAAAAGCTATGAAAAACACCATTTTGAAGAATGAAATTAAACCCCGAATCTCATTCTAGTGTGTGTTTTTACATTTGGGTGGAAAAAAAATTCACCTCCTGGGCACAAAAATCCCTTACTCCGGCATCAGGAATTTTCTTCCCAACAAAATCTTGATTTTTAAAAATTATGATAAACACCATTTTTAAGGAAGAAATTCAACCCCGAATCTCATTCTGGTGTGCGTTTTTACATTTGGGTGGAAAGTAATTTCACCTCCTGGGCACAAAAATCCCTGACTGCGGCATCAGGAATTTTCTTCCCCGGACACGAAATAAATCTTGATTTTTATAAACTATGAAAAACACCATTTTTAAGAACGAAATTCAACCCCGAATCTCATTCTGGTGTCCGTTTTTAGATTTGGGTGGGGAAAAAAATTCACCTCCTGGGCACAAAAATCCCTGACTCCGGCATCAGGAATTTTCTTCCCCGGACACCAAAAAATTCTTAATTTTTAAAAGCTATGAAAAACACCATTTTTAAGAATGAAATTCAACCCCGAATCTCATTCTGGTGTCCGTTTTTACATTTGGGTGGGAAAAAAAAATTCACCTCCTGGGCACAAAAATCCCTGACCCCGGCATCAGGAATTTTCTTCTCCGCACAACAAAAAAATCTTGAATTTAAATCTATGAAAAACACCATTTTGATGGACGAAATTCAACCCCGAATCTCATTCTGGTGTCTATTTATACATTTGGGTTGAAAAAAAATTTCACCTCCTGGGCACAAAAATCGCCGGGACTTAAAAACTTGGTTGTTTGAATTGTCTGGCCTGGACTGAGGGATTTTAAATTAAATTAAATAAAATTAAAGAAATTTGAAATTTGAAATTTGAAATTTGAAATTTGAAATTTGAAATTTGAAATTTGAAATTTGAAATTTGAAATTTGAAATTTGAAATTTGAAATTTGAAATTTGAAATTTGAAATTTGAAATTTGAAATTTGAAATTTGAAATTTGAAATTTGAAATTTAAAATTTGAAATTTGAAATTTGAAATTTGAAATTTGAAATTTGAAATTTGAAATTTGCCTTGCCTTGTCTTGCTTTGCCTTGCCTTGCCTTGCCTTGCCTTCGGCATTAGGAATTTTCTTCCCCGGACACCAAAAAATTCTTAATTTTTAAAAGCTATGAAAAACACCTTTTTTAAGAATGAAATTCAACCCCGAATCTCATTCTGGTGTCCGTTTTTACATTTGGGTGGGAAAAAAAATTTCACCTGCCTTGCACAAAAATCCCTGACTCCGGCATCAGGAATTTTCTTCCCAAGACACCAAAAAATTATTGATTTTTAAAAGCTATGAAAAACATCATTTTTAAGAATGAAATTCAAGACCGAATTTCATTCTGGTGTGCGTTTTTACATTTCATTGGAAAATAATTTCACCTCCTTGGAACAAAAGTCCCTGACTCCGGCATCAGGAATTTTCTTCCCCGGACACCAAAAAAATCTTGATTTTTAAAAGCTATGAAAAACACCATTTTTAAGCACGAAATTCAACCCCGAATCTCATTCCGGCGTCCATTTATAGATTTGGGTGGGGAAAAAAATTTCACCTCCTGGGCACAAAAATCCCTGACTCCGGCATCAGGCATTTTCTTCCCAACAAAATCTTGATTTTTAAAAATGATGAAAAACACCATTTTTTAGGACAAAATTCAACACTGAATCTATTCGGGTGTCTGTTTTTACATCTGAGTCAAAAAAATTATTCACCTCCTGGGCCCAAAAGTCCCTGACCCTGGCATCAGGATTTATCTTCCCTGGACACCAAAAAAATCTTCATTTTTAAAAACTATGAAAAACACCATTTTGAAGGACGAAATTCAACCCCAAATCTAATTCTGGTGACCGTTTTACATTTGGGTCAAATAAAATATTCACCTCTTGGGCACAAAAATCCCTGACCCTGCCATCAGGAATTTTCTTCCCCGCACACCAAAAAAATCTTGATTTTTATAAACTATGAAAAACACCATTTTTAAGGAAGAAATTCAACCCCATATCTCATTCTGGTGTCCATTTTTACATTTGAGTCAATAAAAAAATTTCACCTCCTGGGCACAAAAATCCCTCACTCCGGCATCAGGAATTTTCTTCCCCGGACACGAAATAAATCTTGATTTTCATAAACTATGAAAAACACCATTTTTAAGGACGAAATTCAACCCCGAATCTCATTCTGGTGTTCGTTTTTAGATTTGAGTAAAAAAAAAACATTCACCTCCTAGGCACAAAAGTCCCTGACTCCGGCATCAGGAATTATCTTCCCCTGACACCAAAAAAATCTTCATTTTTAAAAACTATGAAAAACACCATTTTGAAGGACGAAATTCAACCCCAAATCTAATTCTGGTGACCGTTTTACATTTGGGTCAAAAAAAATATTCACCTCTTGGGCACAAAAATCCCTGACTCCGGCATCTTGATTTTCATAAACTATGAAAAACACCATTTTTTAAGGATGAAATTCAACCCCGAATCTCATTCTGGTGTGCGTTTTTACATTTGGGTGGAAAATAATTTCACCTCCTGGGCACAAAAATCCCTGACTCCGGCATCAGAAATTTTCTTCGTCGGACACCAAAAAATTCTTGATTTTTAAAAGCTATGAAAAACACCATTTTTAAGAATGAAATTCTACCCCGAATCTCATTCTGGTGTCCGTTTTTACATTTGGGTGGAAAAAAAATTTCACCTCCTGGGCACAAAAATCCCTCACTCCGGAATCAGGAATTTTCTTCCCCGGACACCAAAAAAATCTTGAATTTAAAAACTATGAAAAACACCATTTTTAAGAATGAAATTCAACCCTGAATATCATTCTGGTTTCTGTTTTTACATTTGAGTCAATAAAAAAATTTCACCTCCTGGGCACAAAAATGCCTGACTCCGGCATCAGGAATTTTCTTCCTCGGACACCAAAAAATTCTTGATTTTTAAAAGCTATGAAAAACACCATTTTTAAGAATGAAATTCTACCCCGAATCTCATTCTGGTGTCTGTTTATACATTTGGGTGGGAAAAAAAATCACCTCCTGGGCACAAAAATAGCCGGGACTTAAAAACCTGGTTGTTTTAATTGTCTGGCCTGAACTGAGGGATTTTAAATTAAATTAAATTAAATTAAAGAAATTTGAAATTTGAAATTTGAAATTTGAAAATTGAAATTTGAAATTTGAAATAATTTGAAATTTGAAATTTGAAATTTGAAATTTGAAATAATTTGAAATTTGAAATTTGAAATTTGAAATTTGAAATTTGAAATTTGAAATTTGAAATTTGAAATTTGAAATTTGAAATTTGAAATTTGAAATTTGAAATTTGAAATTTGAAATTTGAAATTTGCCTTGCTTTGCCTTGCCTTGCCTTCGGCATCAGGAATTTTCTTCACCGGACACCAAAAAATTCTTAGTTTTTAAAAGCTATGAAAAACACCATTTTTAAGAATGAAATTCAACCCCCAATCTCATTCTAGTGTGCGTTTTTACATTTGGGTGGAAAAAATTTCACCTCCTGGGAACAAAAATCCCTGACCCCGGCATCAGGAATTTTCTTCCCCGGACACCAAAAAAATCTTGATTTTTAAATGCTATGAAAAACACCATTTTTAAGGATGAAATTCAACCCCGAATCTCATTCTGGTGTCTGTTTTTACATTTGAGTCAATAAAAAAATTTCACCTCCTGGGCACAAAAATCCCTGACCCCGGCATCAGGAATTTTCTTCCTCGGACACCAAAAAATTCTTGATTTTTAAAAGCTATGAAAAACACCATTTTTAAGAATGAAATTCTACCCCGAATCTCATTCTGGTGTCCGTTTTTAGATTTGGGTGGAAAAAAAATTTCACCTCCTGGGCACAAAAATCCCTCACTCCGGAATCAGGAATTTTCTTCCCCGGACACCAAAAAAATCTTGAATTTAAAAACTATGAAAAACACCATTTTTAAGAATGAAATTCAACCCTGAATATCATTCTGGTGTCTGTTTTTACATTTGAGTCAATAAAAAAATTTCACCTCCTGGGCACAAAAATGCCTGACTCCGGCATCAGGAATTTTCTTCCTCGGACACCAAAAAATTCTTGATTTTTAAAAGCTATGAAAAACACCATTTTTAAGAATGAAATTCTACCCCGAATCTCATTCTGGTGTCTGTTTATACATTTGGGTGGGAAAAAAAATCACCTCCTGGGCACAAAAATAGCCGGGACTTAAAAACCTGGTTGTTTTAATTGTCTGGCCTGAACTGAGGGATTTTAAATTAAATTAAATTAAATTAAAGAAATTTGAAATTTGAAAATTGAAATTTGAAATTTGAAATAATTTGAAATTTGAAATTTGAAATTTGAAATTTGAAATTTGAAATTTGAAATAATTTGAAATTTGAAATTTGAAATTTGAAATTTGAAATTTGAAATTTGAAATTTGAAATTTGAAATTTGAAATTTGAAATTTGAAATTTGAAATTTGAAATTTGAAATTTGAAATTTGAAATTTGCCTTGCTTTGCCTTGCCTTGCCTTCGGCATCAGGAATTTTCTTCACCGGACACCAAAAAATTCTTAGTTTTTAAAAGCTATGAAAAACACCATTTTTAAGAATGAAATTCAACCCCGAATCTCATTCTAGTGTGCGTTTTTACATTTGGGTGGAAAAAATTTCACCTCCTGGGAACAAAAATCCCTGACCCCGGCATCAGGAATTTTCTTCCCCGGACACCAAAAAAATCTTGATTTTTAAATGCTATGAAAAACACCATTTTTAAGGATGAAATTCAACCCCGAATCTCATTCTGGTGTCTGTTTTTACATTTGAGTCAATAAAAAAATTTCACCTCCTGGGCACAAAAATCCCTGACTCCGGCATCTTGATTTTCATAAACTATGAAAAACACCATTTTTTAAGGATGAAATTCAACCCCGAATCTCATTCTGGTGTGCGTTTTTACATTTGGGTGGAAAATAATTTCACCTCCTGGGCACAAAAATCCCTGACTCCGGCATCAGAAATTTTCTTCCTTGGACACCAAAAAATTCTTGATTTTTAAAAGCTATGAAAAACACCATTTTTAAGAATGAAATTCTACCCCGAATCTCATTCTGGTGTCCGTTTTTAGATTTGGGTGGAAAAAAAATTTCACCTCCTGGGCACAAAAATCCCTTACCCCGGCATCAGGAATTTTCTTCACCGGACACGAAATAAATCTTGATTTTTATAAACTATGAAAAACACCATTTTTAAGGACGAAATTCAACCCCGAATCTCATTCTGGTGTCCGTTTCTAGATTTGAGTAAAAAAAAAACATTCACCTCCTGGGCACAAATGTCCCTAACCCCGGCATCAGGAATTTTCTTCCCCGCACACCAAAAAATATCTTGACTTTTAAATGCTATGAAAAACACCATTTTTAAGAATGAAATTCAACCCCGAATCTCATTCTGGTGTGCGTTTTAACATATGGGTGGAAAATAATTTCACCTCCTGGGCACAAAAATCCCTGACTCCGGCATCAGAAATTTTCTTCCTCGGACACCAAAAAATTCTTGATTTTTATAAGCTATGAAAAACACCATTTTTAAGAATGAAATTCAACCCCGAATCTCATTCTGGTGTCCGTTTTTAGATTTGGGGATGGGAAAAAATTTCACCTCCTGACTAAAATCCCTGACTCCGGCATAAGGAATTTTCTTCCCTACAAAATCTTGATTTTTAAAAATTATGATAAACACCATTTTTAAGGAAGAAATTCAACCCCGAATCTCATTCTGGTGTGCGTTTTTACATTTGGGTGGAAAAAAAATTTCACCTCCTGGGCACAAAAATCCCTGACTCCGGCATCAGGAATTTTCTTCCCCGGACACAAAAAAAATCTTGATTTTTGAAAGCTATGAAAGACACCATTTTTAAGAATGAAATTCAACCCCGAGTCTCATTCTGGTGTGCGTTTTTACATTTGGGTGGAAAATAATTTCACCTCCTGGGCACAAAAGTCCCTGACTCCGGCATCAGGAATTTTCTTCCCCGGACACCAAAAAAATCTTGATTTTTAAAAGCTATGAAAAACACCATTTTTAAGCACGAAATTCAACCCCGAATCTCTTTCCGGCGTCTGTTTATAGATTTGGGTGGAAAAAAAAATCACCTCCTGGGCACAAAAATCACCGGGACTTAAAAACCTGGTTGTTTTAATTGTCTGGCCTGAACTGAGGGATTTTAAATTAAATTAAATTAAATTAAAGAAATTTGAAATTTGAAATTTGAAATTTGAAATAATTTGAAATTTGAAATTTGAAATTTGAAATTTGAAATTTGAAATTTGAAATTTGAAATTTGAAATTTGAAATTTGAAATTTGAAATTTGAAATTTGAAATTTGAAATTTGAAATTTGAAATTTGAAATTTGAAATTTGAAATTTGAAATTTGAAATTTGAAATTTGAAATTTGAAATTTGAAATTTGAAATTTGAAATTTGAAATTTGAAATTTGAAATTTGAAATTTGAAATTTGAAATTTGAAATTTGAAATTTGAAATTTGAAATTTGAAATTTGAAATTTGAAATTTGACTTGCTTTGCCTTGCCTTGCCTTCGGCATCAGGAATTTTCTTCCCCGGACACCAAAAAAATCTTGATTTTTAAATGCTATGAAAAACACCATTTTTAAGGATGAAATTCAACCCCGAATCTCATTCTGGTGTCCGTTTTACATTTGGGTCAAAAAAATATTCACCTCCTGGGCAGAAAAATCCCTGACCCTGGCATCAGGAATTTTCTTCCCCGCACACCAAAAAAATCTTGAATTTAAAATCTATGAAAAACACCATTTTGAAGGACAAAATTCAACCCCGAATCTCATTCTGGTGTCTGTTTATACATTTGGGTGGGGAAAAAAATCACCTCCTGGGCACAAAAATAGCCGGGACTTAAAAACCTGGTTGTTTTAATTGTCTGGCCTGAACTGAGGGATTTTAAATTAAATTAAATTAAATTAAAGAAATTTGAAATTTGAAATTTGAAAATTGAAATTTGAAATTTGAAATTTGAAATAATTTGAAATTTGAAATTTGAAATTTGAAATTTGAAATTTGAAATTTGAAATTTGAAATAATTTGAAATTTGAAATTTGAAGTTTGAAATTTGAAATTTGAAATTTGAAATTTGAAATTTGAAATTTGAAATTTGAAATTTGAAATTTGAAATTTGAAATTTGAAATTTGAAATTTGAAATTTGAAATTTGAAATTTGCCTTGCTTTGCCTTGCCTTGCCTTCGGCATCAGGAATTTTCTTCCCCGGACACCAAAAAATTCTTAATTTTTAAAACCTATGAAAAACACCATTTTTAAGAATGAAATTCAACCCCCAATCTCATTCTAGTGTGCGTTTTTACATTTGGGTGGAAAAAATTTCACCTCCTGGGAACAAAAATCCCTGACCCCGGCATCAGGAATTTTCTTCCCCGGACACCAAAAAAATCTTGATTTTTAAATGCTATGAAAAACACCATTTTTAAGGATGAAATTCAACCCCGAATCTCATTCTGGTGTCCGTTTTACATTTGGGTCAAAAAAAATATTCACCTCCTGGGCACAAAAATCCCTGACTCCGGCATCAGGCATTTTCTTCCCAACAAAATCTTGATTTTTAAAAATGATGAAAAACACCATTTTTAAGGACAAAATTCAACCCTGAATCTATTCGGGTTTCTGTTTTTACATTTGAGTCAAAAAAAAAATTCACCTCCTGGGCCCAAAAATCCCTGACTCCGGCATTAGGAATTATCTTCCCCGGACACCAAAAAAATCTTCATTTTTAAAAACTATGAAAAACACCATTTCTAAGGACGAAATTCAACCCCAAATCTAATTCTGGCATTCGCCGGGACTTAAAAACCTGGTTGTTTTAATTGTCTGGCCTGAACTGAGGGATTTTAAATTAAATTAAATTAAATTAAAGAAATTTGAAATTTGAAATTTGAAATTTGAAATTTGAAATAATTTGAAATTTGAAATTTGAAATTTGAAATTTGAAATTTTAAATAATTTGGGCACAAAAATCCCTGACCCCGGCATCAGGAATTTTCTTCCCCGGACACCAAAAAATTCTTGATTTTTAAAAGCTATGAAAAACATGATTTTTGAGAATAAAATTCAACCCCGAATCTCATTCCGATGTCCGTTTATAGATTTGGGTGGAAAAAAAAATTTCACCTCCTGGGCACAAAAATCCCTGACTCCGGCATCAGGCATTTTCTTCCCAACAAAATCTTGATTTTTAAAAATGATGAAAAACACCGTTTTTAAGGACAAAATTCAACCCTGAATCTATTCGGGTGTCTGTTTTTACATTTGAGTCAAAAAAAAATTTCACCTCCTGGGCCCAAAAATCCCTGACTCCGGCATCAGGAATTTTCTTCCCCGGACACCAAAAAAATCTTCATTTTTAAAAACTATGAAAAACACCATTTTGAAGGATGAAATTCAACCCCAAATCTAATTCTGGCATTCGCCGGGACTTAAAAACCTGGTTGTTTTAATTGTCTGGCCTGAACTGAGGGATTTTAAATTAAATTAAATTAAATTAAAGAAATTTGAAATTTGAAATTTGAAATTTGAAATTTGAAATTTGAAATAATTTGAAATTTGAAATTTGAAATTTGAAATTTGAAATTTGAAATTTGAAATTTGAAATTTGAAATTTGAAATTTGAAATTTGAAATTTGAAATTTGAAATTTGAAATAATTTGGGCACAAAAATCCCTGACCCCGGCATCAGGAATTTTCTTCCCCGGACACCAAAAAATTCTTGATTTTTAAAAGCTATGAAAAACACGATTTTTGAGAATAAAATTCAACCCCGAATCTCATTCCGATGTCCGTTTATAGATTTGGGTGGAAAAAAAAATTTCACCTCCTGGGCACAAAAATCCCTGACTCCGGCATCAGGCATTTTCTTCCCAACAAAATCTTGATTTTTAAAAATGATGAAAAACACCATTTTTAAGGACAAAATTCAACCCTGAATCTATTCGGGTGTCTGTTTTTACATTTGAGTCAAAAAAAAAATTTCACCTCCTGGGCCCAAAAATCCCTGACTCCGGCATCAGGAATTTTCTTCCCCGGACACCAAAAAAATCTTCATTTTTAAAAACTATGAAAAACACCATTTTGAAGGACGAAATTCAACCCCAAATCTAATTCTGGCATCCGTTTTTACATTTGGGTCAAAAAAAATATTCACCTCCTGGGCACAAAAATCCCTGACCCCGGCATCAGGAATTTTCTTCCCCGGACACCAAAAAATTCTTGATTTTTAAAAGCTATGAAAAACACCATTTTTGAGAATAAAATTCAACCCCGAATCTCATTCCGATGTCCGTTTATAGATTTGGGTGGGAAAAAAAATTTCACCTCCTGGGCACAAAAATCCCTGACTCCGGCATCAGGCATTTTCTTCCCAACAAAATCTTGATTTTTAAAAATGATGAAAAACACCGTTTTTAAGGACAAAATTCAACCCTGAATCTATTCGGGTGTCTGTTTTTACATTTGAGTCAAAAAAAAATTTCACCTCCTGGGCCCAAAAATCCCTGACTCCGGCATCAGGAATTTTCTTCCCCGGACACCAAAAAAATCTTCATTTTTAAAAACTATGAAAAACACCATTTTGAAGGATGAAATTCAACCCCAAATCTAATTCTGGCATTCGCCGGGACTTAAAAACCTGGTTGTTTTAATTGTCTGGCCTGAACTGAGGGATTTTAAATTAAATTAAATTAAATTAAAGAAATTTGAAATTTGAAATTTGAAATTTGAAATTTGAAATTTGAAATAATTTGAAATTTGAAATTTGAAATTTGAAATTTGAAATTTGAAATTTGAAATTTGAAATTTGAAATTTGAAATTTGAAATTTGAAATTTGAAATTTGAAATAATTTGGGCACAAAAATCCCTGACCCCGGCATCAGGAATTTTCTTCCCCGGACACCAAAAAATTCTTGATTTTTAAAAGCTATGAAAAACACGATTTTTGAGAATAAAATTCAACCCCGAATCTCATTCCGATGTCCGTTTATAGATTTGGGTGGAAAAAAAAATTTCACCTCCTGGGCACAAAAATCCCTGACTCCGGCATCAGGCATTTTCTTCCCAACAAAATCTTGATTTTTAAAAATGATGAAAAACACCATTTTTAAGGACAAAATTCAACCCTGAATCTATTCGGGTGTCTGTTTTTACATTTGAGTCAAAAAAAAAATTTCACCTCCTGGGCCCAAAAATCCCTGACTCCGGCATCAGGAATTTTCTTCCCCGGACACCAAAAAAATCTTCATTTTTAAAAACTATGAAAAACACCATTTTGAAGGACGAAATTCAACCCCAAATCTAATTCTGGCATCCGTTTTTACATTTGGGTCAAAAAAAATATTCACCTCCTGGGCACAAAAATCCCTGACCCCGGCATCAGGAATTTTCTTCCCCGGACACCAAAAAATTCTTGATTTTTAAAAGCTATGAAAAACACCATTTTTGAGAATAAAATTCAACCCCGAATCTCATTCCGATGTCCGTTTATAGATTTGGGTGGAAAAAAAAATTTCACCTCCTGGGCACAAAAATCCCTGACTCCGGCATCAGGCATTTTCTTCCCAACAAAATCTTGATTTTTAAAAATGATGAAAAACACCGTTTTTAAGGACAAAATTCAACCCTGAATCTATTCGGGTGTCTGTTTTTACATTTGAGTCAAAAAAAAAATTTCACCTCCTGGGCCCAAAAATCCCTGACTCCGGCATCAGGAATTTTCTTCCCCGGACACCAAAAAAATCTTCATTTTTAAAAACTATGAAAAACACCATTTTGAAGGACGAAATTCAACCCCAAATCTAATTCTGGCATCCGTTTTTACATTTGGGTCAAAAAAAATATTCACCTCCTGGGCACAAAAATCCCTGACTCCGGCATCACGAATTTTCTTCCCTGGACACCAAAAAATGCTTGATTTTTAAAAAGTATAAAAAACACCATTTTTAAGCGTGAAATTAAACTCCGAATGTAATTCTGGCATCCGTTTTTACATTTGCGTCAACAAAAAAAAATTCACCTCCTGGGCACAAAAATCCCTGACCCCGGCATCAGGAATTTTCTTCTGCGGAAACCAAAAAACCTTGATTTTTAAAAAGTATAAATAACATCATTTTTAAGCGTGAAATTCAACCCCGAATGTAATTCTGGCTTCCGTTTTTACATTTGGGTCGAAAAAAAAATTCACCTCCTGGGCACAAAAATCCCTGACCCCGGCATCAGGAATTTTCTTCCCCGCACACCAAAAAAATCTTGATTTTTATAAACTATGAAAAACACCATTTTTAAGGAAGAAATTCAACCCCATATCTCATTCTGGTGTCCATTTTTACATTTGAGTCAATAAAAAAAATTCACCTCCTGGGCACAAAAATCCCTCACTCCGGCATCAGGAATTTTCTTCCCCGGACACGAAATAAATCTTGATTTTCATAAACTATGAAAAACACCATTTTTAAGGACGAAATTCAACCCCGAATCTCATTCTGTTGTTCGTTTTTAGATTTGAGTAAAAAAAAAACATTCACCTCCTAGGCACAAAAGTCCCTGACTCCTGCATCAGGAATTATCTTCCCCTGACACCAAAAAAATCTTCATTTTTAAAAACTATGAAAAACACCATTTTGAAGGACGAAATTCAACCCCAAATCTAATTCTGGCATCCGTTTTTACATTTGGGTCAAAAAAAATATTCACCTCCTGGGCACAAAAATCCCTGACCCTGGCATCAGGAATTTTCTTCTCCGCACACCAAAAAAATCTTGACTTTTAAATGCTATGAAAAACACCATTTTTTAAAATGAAATTCAATCCCGAATCTCATTCTGGTGTGCGTTTTTACATTTGGGTGGAAAGTAATTTCACCTCCTGGGCACAAAAATCCCTGACTCCGGCATCAGAAATTTTCTTCCTCGGACACCCAAAAATTCTTGATTTTTAAAAGCTATGAAAAACACCATTTTTAACAATGAAATTCAACCCCGAATCTCATTCTGGTGTCCGTTTTTAGATTTGGGTGGGAAAAAAAATTCACCTCCTGGGCACAAAAATCCCTTACCCCGGCATCAGGAATTTTCTTCCCCGGACACGAAATAAATCTTGATTTTTATAAACTATGAAAAACACCATTTTTAAGGACAAAATTCAACCCCGAATCTCATTCTGGTGTGCGTTTTTACATTTGGGTGGAAAATAATTTCACCTCCTGGGCACAAAAGTCCCTGACTCCGGCATCAGGAATTTTCGTCCCCGGACACCAAAAAATTCTTAATTTTTAAAAGCTATGAAAAACACCATTTTTAAGAATGAAATTCAACCCCGAATCTCATTCTGGTGTCCGTTTTTAGATTTTCGTAAAAAAAAACATTCACCTCCTGGGCACAAAAATCCCTGACTCCGGCATCAGGAATTTTCTTCCCCGCACACCAAAAAAATCTTGAATTTAAATCTATGAAAAACACCATTTTGATGGACGAAATTCAACCCCGAATCTCATTCTGGTGTCTATTTATACATTTGGGTTGAAAAAAAATTTCACCTCCTGGGCACAAAAATCGCCGGGACTTAAAAACTTGGTTGTTTGAATTGTCTGGCCTGGACTGAGGGATTTTAAATTAAATTAAATAAAATTAAAGAAATTTGAAATTTGAAATTTGAAATTTGAAATTTGAAATTTGAAATTTGAAATTTGAAATTTGAAATTTGAAATTTGAAATTTGAAATTTGAAATTTGAAATTTGAAATTTGAAATTTGAAATTTGAAATTTGAAATTTGAAATTTGAAATTTGAAATTTGAAATTTGAAATTTGAAATTTGAAATTTGAAATTTGCCTTGCCTTGTCTTGCTTTGCCTTGCCTTGCCTTGCCTTGCCTTCGGCATTAGGAATTTTCTTCCCCGGACACCAAAAAATTCTTAATTTTTAAAAGCTATGAAAAACACCATTTTTAAGAATGAAATTCAACCCCGAATCTCATTCTGGTGTCCGTTTTTACATTTGGGTGGGAAAAAAAATTTCACCTGCCTTGCACAAAAATCCCTGACTCCGGCATCAGGAATTTTCTTCCCCGGACACCAAAAAATTATTGATTTTTAAAAGCTAAGAAAAACATCATTTTTAAGAATGAAATTCAAGCCCGAATTTCATTCTGGTGTGCGTTTTTACATTTCATTGGAAAATAATTTCACCTCCTTGGAACAAAAGTCCCTGACTCCGGCATCAGGAATTTTCTTCCCCGGACACCAAAAAAATCTTGATTTTTAAAAGCTATGAAAAACACCATTTTTAAGCACGAAATTCAACCCCGAATCTCATTCCGGCGTCCATTTATAGATTTGGGTGGGGAAAAAATTTTCACCTCCTGGGCACAAAAATCCCTGACTCCGGCATCAGGCATTTTCTTCCCAACAAAATCTTGATTTTTAAAAATGATGAAAAACACCATTTTTTAGGACAAAATTCAACACTGAATCTATTCGGGTGTCTGTTTTTACATCTGAGTCAAAAAAATTATTCACCTCCTGGGCCCAAAAGTCCCTGACCCTGGCATCAGGATTTATCTTCCCTGGACACCAAAAAAATCTTCATTTTTAAAAACTATGAAAAACACCATTTTGAAGGACGAAATTCAACCCCAAATCTAATTCTGGTGACCGTTTTACATTTGGGTCAAAAAAAATATTCACCTCTTGGGCACAAACATCCCTGACCCTGGCATCAGGAATTTTCTTCCCCGCACACCAAAAAAATCTTGATTTTTATAAACTATGAAAAACACCATTTTTAAGGAAGAAATTCAACCCCATATCTCATTCTGGTGTCCATTTTTACATTTGAGTCAATAAAAAAATTTCACCTCCTGGGCACAAAAATCCCTCACTCCGGCATCAGGAATTTTCTTCCCCGGACACGAAATAAATCTTGATTTTCATAAACTATGAAAAACACCATTTTTAAGGACGAAATTCAACCCCGAATCTCATTCTGGTGTTCGTTTTTAGATTTGAGTAAAAAAAAAACATTCACCTCCTAGGCACAAAAGTCCCTGACTCCGGCATCAGGAATTATCTTCCCCTGACACCAAAAAAATCTTCATTTTTAAAAACTATGAAAAACACCATTTTGAAGGACGAAATTTAACCCCAAATCTAATTCTGGTGACCGTTTTACATTTGGGTCAAAAAAAATATTCACCTCTTGGGCACAAAAATCCCTGACCCTGGCATCAGGAAGTTTCTTCCCCGCACACCAAAAAAATCTTGATTTTTATAAACTATGAAAAACACCATTTTTAAGGAAGAAATTCAACCCCATATCTCATTCTGGTGTCCATTTTTACATTTGAGTCAATAAAAAAATTTCACCTCCTGGGCACAAAAATCCCTCACTCCGGCATCAGGAATTTTCTTCCCCGGACACGAAATAAATCTTGATTTTCATAAACTATGAAAAACACCATTTTTAAGGACGAAATTCAACCCCGAATCTCATTCTGGTGTTCGTTTTTAGATTTGAGTAAAAAAAAACCATTCACCTCCTAGGCACAAAAGTCCCTGACTCCGGCATCAGGAATTATCTTCCCCTGACACCAAAAAAAATCTTCATTTTTAAAAACTATGAAAAACACCATTTTGAAGGACGAAATTCAACCCCAAATCTAATTCTGGCATCCGTTTTTACATTTGGGTCAAAAAAAATATTCACCTCCTGGGCACAAAAATCCCTGACCCTGGCATCAGGAATTTTCTTCTCCGCACACCAAAAAAATCTTGACTTTTAAATGCTATGAAAAACACCATTGTTTAAAATGAAATTCAATCCCGAATCTCATTCTGGTGTGCGTTTTTACATTTGGGTGGAAAGTAATTTCACCTCCTGGGCACAAAAATCCCTGACTCCGGCATCAGAAATTTTCTTCCTCGGACACCCAAAAATTCTTGATTTTTAAAAGCTATGAAAAACACCATTTTTAAGAATGAAATTCAACCCCGAATCTCATTCTGGTGTCCGTTTTTAGATTTGGGTGGGAAAAAAAATTCACCTCCTGGGCACAAAAATCCCTTACCCCGGCATCAGGAATTTTCTTCCCCGGACACGAAATAAATCTTGATTTTTATAAACTATGAAAAACACCATTTTTAAGGACAAAATTCAACCCCGAATCTCATTCTGGTGTGCGTTTTTACATTTGGGTGGAAAATAATTTCACCTCCTGGGCACAAAAGTCCCTGACTCCGGCATCAGGAATTTTCTTCCCCGGACACCAAAAAATTCTTAATTTTTAAAAGCTATGAAAAACACCATTTTTAAGAATGAAATTCAACCCCGAATCTCATTCTGGTGTCCGTTTTTAGATTTTCGTAAAAAAAAACATTCACCTCCTGGGCACAAAAATCCCTGACTCCGGCATCAGGAATTTTCTTCCCCGCACACCAAAAAAATCTTGAATTTAAATCTATGAAAAACACCATTTTGATGGACGAAATTCAACCCCGAATCTCATTCTGGTGTCTATTTATACATTTGGGTTGAAAAAAAATTTCACCTCCTGGGCACAAAAATCGCCGGGACTTAAAAACTTGGTTGTTTGAATTGTCTGGCCTGGACTGAGGGATTTTAAATTAAATTAAATAAAATTAAAGAAATTTGAAATTTGAAATTTGAAATTTGAAATTTGAAATTTGAATTTTGAAATTTGAAATTTGAAATTTGAAATGTCAAATTTGAAATTTGAAATTTGCCTTGCCTTGCCTTGCTTTGCCTTGCCTTGCCTTGCCTTCCCTTCGGCATTAGGAATTTTCTTCCCCGGACAACAAAAAATTCTTAATTTTTAAAAGCTATGAAAAATAACATTTTTAAGAATGAAATTCAACCCCGAATCTCATTCTGGTGTCCGTTTTTACATTTGGGTGGAAAAAAAAAAATTCACCTGCCTGGCACAAAAATCCCTGACTCCGGCATCAGGAATTTTCTTCCCCGGACACCAAAAAATTCTTGATTTTTAAAAGCTATGAAAAACATCATTTTTAAGAATGAAATTCAAGCCCGAATTTCATTCTGGTGTGCGTTTTTACATTTCATTGGAAAATAATTTCACCTCCTTGGAACAAAAGTCCCTGACTCCGGCATCAGGAATTTTCTTCCCCGGACACCAAAAAAATCTTGATTTTTAAAAGCAATGAAAAACACCATTTTTAAGCACGAAATTCAACCCCGAATCTCATTCCGGCGTCCATTTATAGATTTGGGTGGGGAAAAAAATTTCACCTCCTGGGCACAAAAATCCCTGACTCCGGCATCAGGCATTTTCTTCCCAACAAAATCTTGATTTTTTAAAATACTGAAAAACACCATTTTTTAGGACAAAATTCAACACTGAATCTATTCGGGTGTCTGTTTTTACATTTGAGTCAAAAAAAATTTTCACCTCCTGGGCCCAAAAGTCCCTGACCCTGGCATCAGGATTTATCTTCCCTGGACACCAAAAAAATCTTCATTTTTAAAAACTATGAAAAACACCATTTTGAAGGACGAAATTCAACCCCAAATCTAATTCTGGCATCCGTTGTTACATTTGGGTCAAAAAAAATATTCACCTCCTGGGCACAAAAATCCCTGACCCTGGCATCAGGAATTTTCTTCCCCGGACACCAAAAAATTCTTGATTTTTAAAAGCTATGAAAAACATCATTTTTAAGAATGAAATTCAAGCCCGAATTTCATTCTGGTGTGCGTTTTTACATTTGGGTGGAAAATAATTTCACCTCGTGGGAACAAAAGTCCCTGACTCCGGCATCAGGAATTTTCTTCCCCGGACACCAAAAAAATCTTGATTTTTAAAAGCTATGAAAAACACCATTTTTAAGGATGAAATTCAACCCCGAATCTCATTCTGGTGTCCGTTTTACATTTGGGTCAAAAAAAATATTCACCTCCTGGGCACAAAAATCCCTGACCCTGGCATCAGGAATTTTCTTCCCCGCACACCAAAAAAATCTTGAATTAAAAATCTATGAAAAACACCATATTGAAGGACAAAATTCAACCCCGAATCTCATTCTGGTGTCTGTTTATACATTTGGGTGGGAAAAAAAATCACCTCCTGGGCACAAAAATCGCCGGGACTTAAAAACCTGGTTGTTTTAATTGTCTGGCCTGAACTGAGGGATTTTAAATTAAATTAAATTAAATTAAAGAAATTTGAAATTTGAAATTTGAAATTTGAAATTTGAAAATTGAAATTTGAAATAATTTGAAATTTGAAATTTGAAATTTGAAATTTGAAATTTGAAATTTGAAATTTGAAATTTGAAATTTGAAATTTGAAATTTGAAATTTGAAATTTGAAATTTGCGTTGCTTTGCCTTGCCTTGCCTTCGGCATCAGGAATTTTCTTCCCCGGACACCAAAAAATTCATAATTTTTAAAAGCTATGAAAAACACCATTTTTAAGAATGAAATTCAACCCCCAATCTCATTCTAGTGTGCGTTTTTACATTTGGGTGGAAAAAATTTCACCTCCTGGGAACAAAATTCCCTGACCCCGGCATCAGGAATTTTCTTCCCCGGACACCAAAAAAATCTTGATTTTTAAATGCTATGAAAAACACCATTTTTAAGGATGAAATTCAACCCCGAATCTCATTCTGGTGTCCGTTTTACATTTGGGTCAAAAAAAATATTCACCTCCTGGGCACAAAAATCCGTGATCCTGGCATCAGGAATTTTCTTCCCCGGACACCAAAAAAATCTTGATTTTTATGAACTATGAAAAACACCATTTTTAAGGAAGAAATTCAACCCCGAATTTCATTCTGGTGTCAGTATTTACATTTGAGTCAATAAAAAATTTCACCTCCTGGGCACAAAAATCCCTGACTCCGGCATCAGGCATTTTCTTCCCAACAAAATCTTGATTTTTAAAAATGATGAAAAACACCATTTTTAAGGACAAAATTCAACCCTGAATCTATTCGGGTGTCTGTTTTTACATTTGAGTCAAAAAAAAAATTTCACCTCCTGGGCCCAAAAATCCCTGACTCCGGCATCAGGAATTTTCTTCCCCGGACACCAAAAAAATCTTCATTTTTAAAAACTATGAAAAACACCATTTTGAAGGACGAAATTCAACCCCAAATCTAATTCTGGCATCCGTTTTTACATTTGGGTCAAAAAAAATATTCACCTCCTGGGCACAAAAATCCCTGACTCCGGCATCACGAATTTTCTTCCCTGGACACCAAAAAATGCTTGATTTTTAAAAAGTATAAAAAAACACCATTTTTAAGCGTGAAATTAAATCCCGAATGTAATTCTGGCATCCGTTTTTACATTTGCGTCAACAAAAAAAAATTCACCTCCTGGGCACAAAAATCCCTGACCCCGGCATCAGGAATTTTCTTCCGCGGAAACCAAAAAACCTTGATTTTTAAAAAGTATAAATAACATCATTTTTAAGCGTGAAATTCAACCCCGAATGTAATTCTGGCTTCCGTTTTTACATTTGGGTCAAAAAAAAAAATTCACCTCCTGGGCACAAAAATCCCTGACCCCGGCATCAGGAATTTTCTTCCCCGGACATCAAAAAATCTTGATTTTTAAAATCTATGAAAAACACCATTTTCAAGGATGAAATTCAACCCTGAATGTAATTCTGGTGTCCGTTTTTACATTTGGGTCAAAAAAAAATTTCACCTCCTGGGCTTAAAAATCCCTGACACCGGCATCAGGAATTTTGTCCCCCGGACACCCCAAAAATGTTCATTTACAAAAACTATAAAAAACACCATTTTTAAGGATGAAATTCAACCCCAAACCTCATTCTGGAATTGGATTTTACATTTGGGTCAAAAAAAATTTTCACCTCCTGGGCACAAAAATCCCTGACCTTGGCATCAGGAATTTCCTTCCCCGGACACCAAAAATATCTTCATTTATAAAAAGTATAAAAAACACCATTTTTAAGGATGCAATTAAACCTCGAATCTAAATCTGGTGTCTGTTTTTACATTTGGGTCAAAAAACAATTTACCTGCTGGGCATAAAACTTCCTGGCATCACGAATTTTCTTCCCCGGACACAAAAAAATCTTGATTTTTAAAATCTATGAAAAACACCATTTTCAAGGATGAAATTAAACCCCAAATCTAATTCTGGAGTCCGTTTTTACATTTGGGTCAAAAAAAAATATTTCACCTCCTGGGCACAAAAATCCCTGACCCCAGCATCACGAATTTTCTTCCCCGGACACCAAAAAATGCTTGATTTTTAAAAAGTATAAAAAACACCATTTCTAAGGATGAAATTCAACCCCGAATCTCATATTGGCCTCGGTTTTTACATTTGTGTCAAAAAATCTTTTTCACCTCCTGGGCACAAAAATCCCTGACTCCGGCATCAGGCATTTTCTTCCCAACAGAATCTTGATTTTTAAAAATGATGAAAAACACCATTTTTAAGGACAAAATTCAACATTGAATCTATTCGGGTGTCTGTTTTTACATTTGAGTCAAAAAAAATATTTCACCTCCTGGGCCCAAAAATCCCTGACTCCGGCATCAGGAATTTTCTTCCCCGGAAACCAAAAAAATCTTGATTTTTAAAAGCAATGAAAAACACCATTTTTGAGAATGAAATTCAACCCCGAATCTCATTCTGGTGTCCGTTTTTAAATGCTATGAAAAATGACATTTTTAAGGACAAAAAGCAACCCCGAATCTCATTCTGGTGTCCGTTTTTTGATTTGAGTCAGAATTTTTTTTTCACCTCCTGGGCACAAAAATCGGAAAAAGGAATTTTCTTACCCAGACACCAAAAAAATCTTGATTTTTAAAAGCTATGAAAACACCATTTTTAAGGATGAAATTCAACCCCAAATCTCATTCTGGTGTCCGTTTTTAGATTTGAGTAAAAAAAAACATTCACCTCCTGGGCACAAAAATCCCTGACCCTGGCATCAGGAATTTTCTTCCCCGCACACCAAAAAAATCTTGAATTTAAAATCTATGAAAAACACCATTTTGAAGGACGAAATTCAACCCCGAATCTCATTCTGGTGTCTATTTATACATTTGGGTTGAAAAAAAATTTCACCTCCTGGGCACAAAAATCGCCGGGACTTAAAAACCTGGTTGTTTGAATTGTCTGGCCTGGACTGAGTGATTTTAAATTAAATTAAATTAAATTAAAGAAATTTGAAATTTGAAATTTGAAATTTGAAATTTGAAATTTGAAATAATTTGAAATTTGAAATTTGAAATTTGAAATTTGAAATTTGAAATTTGAAATTTGAAATTTGAAATTTGAAATTTGAAATTTGAAATTTGAAATTTGAAATTTGAAATTTGAAATTTGAAATTTGTAATTTGAAATTTGAAATTTGAAATTTGAAATTTGCCTTGCCTTGCTTTGCCTTGCCTTGCCTTCGGCATCAGGAATTCTCTTCCCCGGACACCAAAAAATTCTTAATTTTTAAAAGCTATGAAAAACACCATTTTTAAGAATGAAATTCAACCCCCAATCTCATTCTAGTGTGCGTTTTTACATTTGGGTGGAAAAAAATTTCACCTCCTGGGCACAAAAATCCCTGACCCCGGCATCAGGAATTTTCTTCCCCGGACACCAAAAAAATCTTGATTTTTATATGCTATGAAAAACACCATTTTTAAGGAAGAAATTCAACCCCATATCTCATTCTGGTGTCCATTTTTACATTTGAGTCAATAAAAAAATTTCACCTCCTGGGCACAAAAATCCCTCACTCCGGCATCAGGAATTTTCTTCCCCAGACACGAAATAAATCTTGATTTTCATAAACTATGAAAAACACCATTTTTAAGGACGAAATTCAACCCCGAATCTCATTCTAGTGTTCGTTTTTAGATTTGAGTAAAAAAAAAAACATTCACCTCCTAGGCACAAAAGTCCCTGACTCCGGCATCAGGAATTATCTTCCCCTGACACCAAAAAAATCTTCATTTTTAAAAACTATGAAAAACACCATTTTGAAGGACGAAATTCAACCCCAAATCTAATTCTGGCATCCGTTTTTACATTTGGGTCAAAAAAAATATTCACCTCCTGGGCACAATAATCCCTGACCCTGGCATCAGGAATTTTCTTCTCCGCACACCAAAAAAATCTTGACTTTTAAATGCTATGAAAAACACCATTTTTTAAAATGAAATTCAATCCCGAATCTCATTCTGGTGTCCGTTTTTAGATTTGGGTGGAAAAAAAAATTCACCTCCTGGGCACAAAAATCCCTTACCCCGGCATCAGGAATTTTCTTCCCCGGACACGAAATAAATCTTGATTTTTATAAACTATGAAAAACACCATTTTTAAGGACGAAATTCAACCCCGAATCTCATTCTGGTGTGCGTTTTTACATTTGGGTGGAAAATAATTTCACCTCCTGGGCACAAAAGTCCCTGACTCCGGCATCAGGAATTTTCTTCCCCGGACACCAAAAAATTCTTAATTTTTAAAAGCTATGAAAAACACCATTTTTAAGAATGAAATTCAACCCCGAATCTCATTCTGGTGTCCGTTTTTAGATTTTCGTAAAAAAAAACATTCACCTCCTGGGCACAAAAATCCCTGACTCCGGCATCAGGAATTTTCTTCCCAGCACACCAAAAAAATCTTGAATTTAAAATCTATGAAAAACACCATTTTGAAGGACGAAATTCAACCCCGAATATCATTCTGGTGTCTATTTATACATTTGGGTTGAAAAAAAATTTCACCTCCTGGGCACAAAAATCGCCGGGAATTAAAAACTTGGTTGTTTGAATTGTCTTTCCTGGACTGAGGGATTTTAAATTAAATTAAATAAAATTAAAGAAATTTGAAATTTGAAATTTGAAATTTGAAATTTGAAATTTGAAATTTGAAATTTGAAATTTGAAATTTGAAATTTGAAATTTGAAATTTGAAATTTGAAATTTGAAATTTGAAATTTGAAATTTGAAATTTGAAATTTGAAATTTGAAATTTGAAATTTGAAATTTGAAATTTGAAATTTGCCTTGCCTTGCCTTGCTTTGCCTTGCCTTGCCTTGCCTTGCCTTCGGCATTAGGAATTTTCTTCCCCGGACACCAAAAAAATCTTGATTTTTAAAAGCTATGAAAAACACAATTTTTAAGAATGAAATTCAACCCCGAATCTCATTCTGGTGTCCGTTTTTACATTTGGGTGGAAAAAAAAATTTCACCTGCCTGGCACAAAAATCCCTGACTCCGGCATCAGGAATTTTCTTCCCCGGACACCAAAAAATTCTTGATTTTTAAAAGCTATGAAAAACATCATTTTGAAGGACGAAATTCAACCCCAAATTTAATTCTGGCATCCGTTTTTACATTTGGGTCAAAAAAAATATTCAACTCCTGGGCACAAAAATCCCTGACCCTGGCATCAGGAATTTTCTTCCCCGGACACCAAAAAATTCTTGATTTTTAAAAGCTATGAAAAACATCATTTTTAAGAATGAAATTCAAGCCCGAATTTCATTCTGGTGTGCGTTTTTACATTTAATTGGAAAATAATTTCACCTCCTGGGAACAAAAGTCCCTGACTCCGGCATCAGGAATTTTCTTCCCCGGACACCAAAAAAATCTTGATTTTTAAAACCTATGAAAAACACCATTTTTAAGCACGAAATTCAACCCCGAATCTCATTTCGGCGTCCGTTTATAGATTTGGGTGGGAAAAAAAATTTCACCTCCTGGGCACAAAAATCCCTGACTCCGGCATCAGGCATTTTCTTCCCAACAAAATCTTGATTTTTAAAAATGATGAAAAACACCATTTTTAAGGACAAAATTCAACACTGAATCTATTCGGGTGTCTGTTTTTACATTTGAGTCAAAAAAAATTTTCACCTCCTGGGCCCAAAAATCCCTGACCCTGGCATCAGGATTTATCTTCCCTGGACACCAAAAAAATCTTCATTTTTAAAAACTATGAAAAACACCATTTTGAAGGACGAAATTCAACCCCAAATCTAATTCTGGCATCCGTTTTTACATTTGGGTCAAAAAAAATATTCACCTCCTGGGCACAAAAATCCCTGACCCTGGCATCAGGAATTTTCTTCCCCGGACACCAAAAAATTCTTGATTTTTATAAACTATGAAAAACACCATTTTTAAGGAAGAAATTCAACCCTGAATTTCATTCTGGTGTCAGTTTTTACATTTGAGTCAATAAAAAAATTTCACCTCCTGGGCACAAAAATCCCTGACCCCAGCATCAGGAATTTTCCTCCCCGGACACGAAATAAATCTTGATTTTTAAAAGCTATGAAAAACACCATTTTTGAGAATGAAATTCAACCCCGAATCTCATTCTGGTGTCGGTTTTTAGATTTGGGGGTGGGAAAAAATTTCACCTCCTGGGCACAAAAATCCCTGACTCCGGCATCAGGAATTTTCTTCCCGGGACACCAAAAAATTCTTGATTTATAAAAGCTATGAAAAACATCATTTTTAAGAATGAAATTCAACCCCGAATCTCATTCTGGTGTGCGTTTTTACATTTGGGTGGAAAATAATTTCACCTCCAGGGCCTGACTCCGGCATCAGGAAATTTCTTCCAAACACCAAAAAATTCTTGATTTTTTAAAAGCTATGAAAAAAACCATTTTTAAGGATGAAATTAAAGCTCGAATTTAATTCTGGTGTCTGTTTTTTAAAAGCTATGAAAACACCATTTTAAAGGATGAAATTCAACCCCGAATCTCATTCTGGTGTCCGTTTTTAGATTTTCGTAAAAAAAAACATTCACCTCCTGGGCACAAAAATCCCTGACTCCGGCATCAGGAATTTTCTTCCCCGCACACCAAAAAAATCTTGAATTTAAAATCTATGAAAAACACCATTTTGAAGGACGAAATTCAACCCCGAATCTCATTCTGGTGTCTATTTATACATTTGGGTTGAAAAAAAAATTCACCTCCTGGGCACAAAAATCGCCGGGAATTAAAAACTTGGTTGTTTGAATTGTCTTTCCTGGACTGAGGGATTTTAAATTAAATGAAATAAAATTAAAGAAATTTGAAATTTGAAATTTGAAATTTGAAATTTGAAATTTGAAATTTGAAATTTGAAATTTGAAATTTGAAATTTGAAATTTGAAATTTGAAATTTGCCTTGCCTTGCCTTGCTTTGCTTTGCCTTGCCTTGCCTTGCCTTGCCTTCGGCATTAGGAATTTTCTTCCCCGGACACCAAAAAAATCTTGATTTTTAAAAGCTATGAAAAACACCATTTTTAAGAATGAAATTCAACCCCGAATCTGATTCTGGTGTCCATTTTTACATTTGGGTGGAAAAAAAAATTTCACCTGCCTGGCACAAAAATCCCTGACTCCGGCATCAGGAATTTTCTTCCCCGGACACCAAAAAATTCTTGATTTTTAAAAGCTATGAAAAACATCATTTTTAAGAATGAAATTCAAGCCCGAATTTCATTCTGGTGTGCGTTTTTACATTTCATTGGAAAATAATTTCACCTCCTGGGAACAAAAAGTCCCATCAGGAATTTTCTTCCCCGGACACCAAAAAAATCTTGATTTTTAAAAGCTATGAAAAACACCATTTTTAAGCACGAAATTCAACCCCGAATCTCATTCCGGCGTCCGTTTATAGACTTGGGTGGGGAAAAAAATCTCACCTCCTGGGCACAAAAATCCCTGACTCCGGCATCAGGCATTTTCTTCCCAACAAAATCTTGATTTTTAAAAATGATGAAAAACACCATTTTTAAGGACAAAATTCAACACTGAATCTATTCGGGTGTCTGTTTTTACATTTGAGTCAAAAAAAATTTTCACCTCCTGGGCCCAAAAGTCCCTGACCCTGGCATCAGGATTTATCTTCCCTGGACACCAAAAAAATCTTCATTTTTAAAAACTATGAAAAACACCACTTTGAAGGACGAAATTCAACCCCAAATCTAATTCTGGCATCCGTTTTTACATTTGGGTCAAAAAAAATATTCAACTCCTGGGCACAAAAATCCCTAACCATGGCATCAGGAATTTTCTTCCCCGGACACCAAAAAATTCTTGATTTTTAAAAGCTATGAAAAACATCATTTTTAAGAATGAAATTCAAGCCCGAATTTCATTCTGGTGTGCGTTTTTACATTTGGGTGGAAAATAATTTCACCTCCTGGGCACAAAAGTCCCTGACTCCGGCATCAGGAATTTTCTTCCCCGCACACCAAAAAAATCTTGAATTTAAAATCTATGAAAAACACCATTTTGAAGGACGAAATTCAACCCCGAATCTCATTCTGGTGTCTATTTATACATTTGGGTGGAAAAAAAATTTCACCTCCTGGGCACAAAAATCGCCGGGACTTAAAAACCTGTTTTTTTGAATTGTCTGGCCTGGACTTTGGGATTTTAAATTAAATTAAATAAAATTAAAGAAATTTGATATTTGAAATTTGATATTTGAAATTTGATATTTGAAATAATTTGAAATAATTTGAAATAATTTGAAATAATTTGAAATTTGAAATTTGAAATTTGAAATTTGAAATTTGAAATTTGAAATTTGAAATTTGAAATTTGAAATTTGAAATTTGAAATTTGAAATTTGCCTTGCCTTGCCTTGCTTTGCCTTGCCTTGCCTTGCCTTCGGCATCAGGAATTATCTTCCCCGGACACCAAAAAAATCTTCATTTTTAAAAACTATGAAAAACACCATTTTGAAGGACGAAATTCAACCGCAAATCTAATTCTGGCATCCGTTTTTACATTTGGGTCAAAAAAAATATTCACCTCCTGGACACAAAAATCACTGACCCTGGCATCTGGAATTTTCTTCCCCGGACACCAAAAAAATCTTGATTTTTAAAAGCAATGAAAAACACCATTTTTGAGAATGAAATTCAACCCCGAATCTCATTCTGGTGTCCGTTTTTAGATTTGGGTGGGAAAAAAATTTCACCTCCTGGGCACAAAAATCCCTGACTCCAGCATCAGGAATTTTCTTCCCCGGACACCAAAAAATTCTTGATTTTTAAAAGCTATGAAAAACATCATTTTTAAGAATGAAATTCAAGCCCGAATTTCATTCTGGTGTGCGTTTTTACATTTGGGTGGAAAATAATTTCACCTCCTGGGCACAAAAGTCCCTGACTCCGGCATCAGGAATTTTCTTCCCCGCACACCAAAAAAATCTTGAATTTAAAATCTATGAAAAACACCATTTTGAAGGACGAAATTCAACCCCGAATCTCATTCTGGTGTCTATTTATACATTTGGGTGGAAAAAAAATTTCACCTCCTGGGCACAAAAATCGCCGGGACTTAAAAACCTGGTTTTTTGAATTGTCTGGCCTGGACTTTGGGATTTTAAATTAAATTAAATAAAATTAAAGAAATTTGAAATTTGATATTTGATATTTGAAATAATTTGAAATAATTTGAAATAATTTGAAATAATTTGAAATTTGAAATTTGAAATTTGAAATTTGAAATTTGAAATTTGAAATTTGAAATTTGAAATTTGAAATTTGAAATTTGAAATTTGAAATTTGAAATTTGAAATTTGAAATTTGCCTTGCTTTGCCTTGCCTTGCCTTGCCTTCGGCATCAGGAATTATCTTCCCCGGACACCAAAAAAATCTTCATTTTTAAAAACTATGAAAAACACCATTTTGAAGGACGAAATTCAACTGCAAATCTAATTCTGGCATCGGTTTTTACATTTGGGTCAAAAAAAATATTCACCTCCTGGACACAAAAATCACTGACCCTGGCATCTGGAATTTTCTTCCCCGGACACCAAAAAAATCTTGATTTTTAAAAGCAATGAAAAACACCATTTTTGAGAATGAAATTCAACCCCGAATCTCATTCTGGTGTCCGTTTTTAGATTTGGGTGGGAAAAAAATTTCACCTCCTGGGCACAAAAATCCCTGACCCCGGCATCAGGAATTTTCTTCCCCGCACACCAAAAAAATCTTGATTTTTAAATGCTATGAAAAATGACATTTTTAAGGACAAAAAGCAACCCCGAATCTCATTCTGGTGTCCGTTTTTAGATTTGAGTCAGAAAAATTTTTTCACCTCCTGGGCACAAAAATCGGCATAAGGAATTTTCTTACCCAGACACCTAAAAAATCTTGATTTTTAAAAGCTATGAAAACACCATTTTTAAGGATGAAATTCAACCCCGAATCTCATTCTGGTGTCCGTTTTTAGATTTTCGTAAAAAAAAACATTCACCTCCTGGGCACAAAAATCCCTGACTCCGGCATCACGAATTTTCTTCCCCGCACACCAAAAAAATCTTGAATTTAAAATCTATTAAAAACACCATTTTGAAGGACGAAATTAAACCCCGAATCTCATTCTGGTGTCTATTTATACATTTGGGTTGAAAAAAAATTTCACCTCCTGGGCACAAAAATCGCCGGGACTTAAAAACCTGGTTGTTTGAATTGTCTGGCCTGGACTGAGGGATTTTAAATTAAATTAAATAAAATTAAAGAAATTTGAAATTTGAAATTTGAAATTTGAAATAATTTGAATTTGAAATTTGAAATTTGAAATTTGAAATTTGAAATTTGAAATTTGAAATTTGAAATTTGAAATTTGAAATTTGAAATTTGAAATTTGAAATTTGAAATTTGAAATTTGAAATTTGAAATTTGAAATTTGAAATTTGAAATTTGAAATTTGAAATTTGAAATTTGAAATTTGAAATTTGAAATTTGAAATTTGAAATTTGAAATTTGCCTTGCTTTGCCTTGCCTTGCCTTGCCTTCGGCATTAGGAATTTTCTTCCCCGGACACCAAAAAATTCTTAATTTTTAAAAGCTATGAAAAACACCATTTTGAAGAATGAAATTCAACCCCGAATCTCATTCTAGTGTGCGTTTTTACATTTGGGTGGAGAAAAATTTCACCTCCTGGGCACAAAAATCCCTGACTCCGGCATCAGGAATTTTCTTCCCAACAAAATCTTGATTTTTAAAAATTATGATAAACACCATTTTTAAGAAAGAAATTCAACCCCGAACCTCATTCTGGTGTCCGTTTTTACATTTGGGTGGAAAAAAAAATTTCACCTCCTGGGCACAAAAATCCCTGACTCCGGCATCAGGAATTTTCTTCCCCGGACACCAAAAAATTCTTGATTTTTAAAAGCTATGAAAAACATCATTTTTAAGAATGAAATTCAAGCCCGAATTTCATTCTGGTGTGTGTTTTTACATTTGGGTGGAAAGTAATTTCACCTCCTGGGCACAAAAATCCCTGACCCTGGCATCAGGAATTTTCTTCCCCGGACACGAAATAAATCTTGATTTTTAAAAGCTATGAAAAACACCATTTTTGAGAATGAAATTCACCCCCGAATCTCATTCTGGTGTGCGTTTTTACATTTGGGTGGAAAATAATTTCACCTCCTGGGCACAAAAGTCCCTGACCCCGGCATCAGGAATTTTCTTCCCCGGACACCAAAAAAATCTTGATTTTTAAATGCTATGAAAAATGACATTTTTGAGAATGAAATTCAAGCCCGAATCTCATTCTGGTGTCCGTTTTTAGATTTGGGTGGGGAAAAAATTTCACCTCCTGGGCACAAAAATCACTGACCCCGGCATCAGGAATTTTCTTCCCCGCACACCAAAAAAATCTTGATTTTTAAATGCTATGAAAAATGACATTTTTAAGGACAAAAAGCAACCCCGAATCTCATTCTAGTGTCCGTTTTTAGATTTGAGTCAGAAATTTTTTTTCACCTCCTGGGCACAAAAATCGGCATAAGGAATTTTCTTACCCAGACACCAAAAAAATCTTGATTTTTAAAAGCAATGAAAACACCATTTTTAAGGATGAAATTCAACCCCGAATCTCATTCTGGTGTCTGTTTTTAGATTTTCGTAAAAAAAAACATTCACCTCCTGGGCACAAAAATCCCTGACTCCGGCATCAGGAATTTTCTTCCCCGCACACCAAAAAAATCTTGAATTTAAAATCTATGAAAAACACCATTTTGAAGGACGAAATTCAACCCCGAATCTCATTCTGGTGTCTATTTATACATTTGGGTTGAAAAAAAATTTCACCTCCTGGGCACAAAAATCGCCGGGACTTAAAAACCTGGTTGTTTGAATTGTCTGGCCTGGACTGAGGGATTTTAAATTAAATTAAATAAAATTAAAGAAATTTGAAATTTGAAATTTTCAATTTGATATTTGAAATAATTTGAAATAATTTGAAATTTGAAATTTGAAATTTGAAATTTGAAATTTGAAATTTGAAATTTGAAATTTGAAATTTGAAATTTGAAATTTGAAATTTGAAATTTGAAATTTGAAATTTGAAATTTGAAATTTGAAATTTGAAATTTGAGATTTGAAATTTGAAGTTTGATATTTGAAATTTGCCTTCCCTTGCCTTGCCTTGCCTTGCCTTGCCTTCGGCATTAGGAATTTTCTTCCCCGGACACCAAAAAATTCTTAATTTTTAAAAGCTATGAAAAACACCATTTTGAAGAATGAAATTAAACCCCGAATCTCATTCTAGTGTGTGTTTTTACATTTGGGTGGAAAAAAAATTCACCTCCTGGGCACATCAGGCATTTTCTTCCCAACAAAATCTTGATTTTTAAAAATGATGAAAAACACCATTTTTAAGGACAAAATTCAACACTGAATCTATTCGGGTGTCTGTTTTTACATTTGAGTCAAAAAAAATTTTCACCTCCTGGGCCCAAAAGTCCCTGACCCTGGCATCAGGATTTATCTTCCCTGGACACCAAAAAAATCTTCATTTTTAAAAACTATGAAAAACACCATTTTGAAGGATGAAATTCAACCCCAAATCTAATTCTGGCATCCGTTTTTACATTTGGGTCAAAAAAAATATTCAACTCCTGGGCACAAAAATCCCTAACCATGGCATCAGGAATTTTCTTCCCCGGACACCAAAAAATTCTTGATTTTTAAAAGCTATGAAAAACATCATTTTTAAGAATGAAATTCAAGCCCGAATTTCATTCTGGTGTGCGTTTTTACATTTGGGTGGAAAATAATTTCACCTCCTGGGCACAAAAGTCCCTGACTCCGGCATCAGGAATTTTCTTCCCCGCACACCAAAAAAATCTTGAATTTAAAATCTATGAAAAACACCATTTTGAAGGACGAAATTCAACCCCGAATCTCATTCTGGTGTCTATTTATACATTTGGGTGGAAAAAAAATTTCACCTCCTGGGCACAAAAATCGCCGGGACTTAAAAACCTGTTTTTTTGAATTGTCTGGCCTGGACTTTGGGATTTTAAATTAAATTAAATAAAATTAAAGAAATTTGATATTTGAAATTTGATATTTGAAATTTGATATTTGAAATAATTTGAAATAATTTGAAATAATTTGAAATAATTTGAAATTTGAAATTTGAAATTTGAAATTTGAAATTTGAAATTTGAAATTTGAAATTTGAAATTTGAAATTTGAAATTTGAAATTTGAAATTTGCCTTGCCTTGCCTTGCTTTGCCTTGCCTTGCCTTGCCTTCGGCATCAGGAATTATCTTCCCCGGACACCAAAAAAATCTTCATTTTTAAAAACTATGAAAAACACCATTTTGAAGGACGAAATTCAACCGCAAATCTAATTCTGGCATCCGTTTTTACATTTGGGTCAAAAAAAATATTCACCTCCTGGACACAAAAATCACTGACCCTGGCATCTGGAATTTTCTTCCCCGGACACCAAAAAAATCTTGATTTTTAAAAGCAATGAAAAACACCATTTTTGAGAATGAAATTCAACCCCGAATCTCATTCTGGTGTCCGTTTTTAGATTTGGGTGGGAAAAAAATTTCACCTCCTGGGCACAAAAATCCCTGACTCCAGCATCAGGAATTTTTTTCCCCGGACACCAAAAAATTCTTGATTTTTAAAAGCTATGAAAAACATCATTTTTAAGAATGAAATTCAAGCCCGAATTTCATTCTGGTGTGCGTTTTTACATTTGGGTGGAAAATAATTTCACCTCCTGGGCACAAAAGTCCCTGACTCCGGCATCAGGAATTTTCTTCCCCGCACACCAAAAAAATCTTGAATTTAAAATCTATGAAAAACACCATTTTGAAGGACGAAATTCAACCCCGAATCTCATTCTGGTGTCTATTTATACATTTGGGTGGAAAAAAAATTTCACCTCCTGGGCACAAAAATCGCCGGGACTTAAAAACCTGGTTTTTTGAATTGTCTGGCCTGGACTTTGGGATTTTAAATTAAATTAAATAAAATTAAAGAAATTTGAAATTTGATATTTGATATTTGAAATAATTTGAAATAATTTGAAATAATTTGAAATAATTTGAAATTTGAAATTTGAAATTTGAAATTTGAAATTTGAAATTTGAAATTTGAAATTTGAAATTTGAAATTTGAAATTTGAAATTTGAAATTTGAAATTTGAAATTTGAAATTTGAAATTTGAAATTTGCCTTGCTTTGCCTTGCCTTGCCTTGCCTTCGGCATCAGGAATTATCTTCCCCGGACACCAAAAAAATCTTCATTTTTAAAAACTATGAAAAACACCATTTTGAAGGACGAAATTCAACTGCAAATCTAATTCTGGCATCGGTTTTTACATTTGGGTCAAAAAAAATATTCACCTCCTGGACACAAAAATCACTGACCCTGGCATCTGGAATTTTCTTCCCCGCACACCAAAAAAATCTTGATTTTTAAATGCTATGAAAAATGACATTTTTAAGGACAAAAAGCAACCCCGAATCTCATTCTGGTGTCCGTTTTTAGATTTGAGTCAGAAAAATTTTTTCACCTCCTGGGCACAAAAATCGGCATAAGGAATTTTCTTACCCAGACACCTAAAAAATCTTGATTTTTAAAAGCTATGAAAACACCATTTTTAAGGATGAAATTCAACCCCGAATCTCATTCTGGTGTCCGTTTTTAGATTTTCGTAAAAAAAAACATTCACCTCCTGGGCACAAAAATCCCTGACTCCGGCATCACGAATTTTCTTCCCCGCACACCAAAAAAATCTTGAATTTAAAATCTATTAAAAACACCATTTTGAAGGACGAAATTCAACCCCGAATCTCATTCTGGTGTCTATTTATACATTTGGGTTGAAAAAAAATTTCACCTCCTGGGCACAAAAATCGCCGGGACTTAAAAACCTGGTTGTTTGAATTGTCTGGCCTGGACTGAGGGATTTTAAATTAAATTAAATAAAATTAAAGAAATATGAAATTTGAAATTTGAAATTTGAAATTTGAAATAATTTGAATTTGAAATTTGAAATTTGAAATTTGAAATTTGAAATTTGAAATTTGAAATTTGAAATTTGAAATTTGAAATTTGAAATTTGAAATTTGAAATTTGAAATTTGAAATTTGAAATTTGAAATTTGAAATTTGAAATTTGAAATTTGAAATTTGAAATTTGAAATTTGAAATTTGAAATTTGAAATTTGAAATTTGAAATTTGAAATTTGAAATTTGAAATTTGCCTTGCTTTGCCTTGCCTTGCCTTGCCTTCGGCATTAGGAATTTTCTTCCCCGGACACCAAAAAATTCTTAATTTTTAAAAGCTATGAAAAACACCATTTTGAAGAATGAAATTCAACCCCGAATCTCATTCTAGTGTGCGTTTTTACATTTGGGTGGAGAAAAATTTCACCTCCTGGGCACAAAAATCCCTGACTCCGGCATCAGGAATTTTCTTCCCAACAAAATCTTGATTTTTAAAAATTATGATAAACACCATTTTTAAGAAAGAAATTCAACCCCGAACCTCATTCTGGTGTCCGTTTTTACATTTGGGTGGAAAAAAAAATTTCACCTCCTGGGCACAAAAATCCCTGACTCCGGCATCAGGAATTTTCTTCCCCGGACACCAAAAAATTCTTGATTTTTAAAAGCTATGAAAAACATCATTTTTAAGAATGAAATTCAAGCCCGAATTTCATTCTGGTGTGTGTTTTTACATTTGGGTGGAAAGTAATTTCACCTCCTGGGCACAAAAATCCCTGACCCTGGCATCAGGAATTTTCTTCCCCGGACACGAAATAAATCTTGATTTTTAAAAGCTATGAAAAACACCATTTTTGAGAATGAAATTCACCCCCGAATCTCATTCTGGTGTGCGTTTTTACATTTGGGTGGAAAATAATTTCACCTCCTGGGCACAAAAGTCCCTGACCCCGGCATCAGGAATTTTCTTCCCCGGACACCAAAAAAATCTTGATTTTTAAATGCTATGAAAAATGACATTTTTGAGAATGAAATTCAACCCCGAATCTCATTCTGGTGTCCGTTTTTAGATTTGGGTGGGGAAAAAATTTCACCTCCTGGGCACAAAAATCACTGACCCCGGCATCAGGAATTTTCTTCCCCGCACACCAAAAAAATCTTGATTTTTAAATGCTATGAAAAATGACATTTTTAAGGACAAAAAGCAACCCCGAATCTCATTCTAGTGTCCGTTTTTAGATTTGAGTCAGAAATTTTTTTTCACCTCCTGGGCACAAAAATCGGCATAAGGAATTTTCTTACCCAGACACCAAAAAAATCTTGATTTTTAAAAGCAATGAAAACACCATTTTTAAGGATGAAATTCAACCCCGAATCTCATTCTGGTGTCTGTTTTTAGATTTTCGTAAAAAAAAACATTCACCTCCTGGGCACAAAAATCCCTGACTCCGGCATCAGGAATTTTCTTCCCCGCACACCAAAAAAATCTTGAATTTAAAATCTATGAAAAACACCATTTTGAAGGACGAAATTCAACCCCGAATCTCATTCTGGTGTCTATTTATACATTTGGGTTGAAAAAAAATTTCACCTCCTGGGCACAAAAATCGCCGGGACTTAAAAACCTGGTTGTTTGAATTGTCTGGCCTGGACTGAGGGATTTTAAATTAAATTAAATAAAATTAAAGAAATTTGAAATTTGAAATTTTCAATTTGATATTTGAAATAATTTGAAATAATTTGAAATTTGAAATTTGAAATTTGAAATTTGAAATTTGAAATTTGAAATTTGAAATTTGAAATTTGAAATTTGAAATTTGAAATTTGAAATTTGAAATTTGAAATTTGAAATTTGAAATTTGAAATTTGAAATTTGAGATTTGAAATTTGAAGTTTGATATTTGAAATTTGCCTTCCCTTGCCTTGCCTTGCCTTGCCTTGCCTTCGGCATTAGGAATTTTCTTCCCCGGACACCAAAAAATTCTTAATTTTTAAAAGCTATGAAAAACACCATTTTGAAGAATGAAATTAAACCCCGAATCTCATTCTAGTGTGTGTTTTTACATTTGGGTGGAAAAAAAATTCACCTCCTGGGCACAAAAATCCCTTACTCCGGCATCAGGAATTTTCTTCCCAACAAAATCTTGATTTTTAAAAATTATGATAAACACCATTTTTAAGGAAGAAATTCAACCCCGAATCTCATTCTGGTGTCCGTTTTTACATTTGGGTGGGAAAAAAAATTTCACCTCCTGGGCACAAAAATCCCTGACTCCGGCATCAGGAATTTTCTTCCCCGGACACCAAAAAATTCTTGATTTTTAAAAGCTATGAAAAACATCATTTTTAAGAATGAAATTCAAGCCCGAATTTCATTCTGATGTGCGTTTTTACATTTGGGTGGAAAATAATTTCACCTCCTGGGCACAAAAATCCCTGACTCCGGCATCACGAATTTTCTTCCCCGCACACCAAAAAAATCTTGAATTTAAAATCTATGAAAAACACCATTTTGAAGGACGAAATTCAACCCCGAATCTCATTCTGGTGTCTATTTATACATTTGGGTCGAAAAAAAATTTCACCTCCTGGGCACAAAAATCGCCGGGACTTAAAAACCTGGTTTTTTGAATTGTCTGGCCTGGACTTTGGGATTTTAAATTAAATTAAATAAAATTAAAGAAATTTGAAATTTGATATTTGATATTTGAAATAATTTGAAATAATTTGAAATAATTTGAAATAATTTGAAATAATTTGAAATAATTTGAAATTTGAAATTTGAAATTTGAAATTTGAAATTTGAAATTTGAAATTTGAAATTTGAAATTTGAAATTTGCCTTGCCTTGCCTTGCTTTGCCTTGCCTTGCCTTGCCTTCGGCATCAGGAATTATCTTCCCCGGACACCAAAAAAATCTTCATTTTTAAAAACTATGAAAAACACCATTTTGAAGGACGAAATTCAACCGCAAATCTAATTCTGGCATCCGTTTTTACATTTGGGTCAAAAAAAATATTCACCTCATGGGCACAAAAATCCCTGACCCTGGCATCAGGAATTTTCTTCCCCGGACTCCAAAAAAATCTTGATTTTTAAAAGCAATGAAAAACACCATTTTTGAGAATGAAATTCAACCCCGAATCTCATTCTGGTGTCCGTTTTTAGATTTGGGTGGGGAAAAAATTTCACCTCCTGGGCACAAAAATCCCTGACCCCGGCATCAGGAATTTTCTTCCCCGCACACCAAAAAAATCTTGATTTTTAAATGCTATGAAAAATGACATTTTTAAGGACAAAAAGCAACCCCGAATCTCATTCTAGTGTCCGTTTTTAGATTTGAGTCAGAAATTTTTTTTCACCTCCTGGGCACAAAAATCGGCATAAGGAATTTTCTTACCCAGACACCAAAAAAATCTTGATTTTTAAAAGCAATGAAAACACCATTTTTAAGGATGAAATTCAACCCCGAATCTCATTCTGGTGTCTGTTTTTAGATTTTCGTAAAAAAAAACATTCACCACCTGGGCACAAAAATCCCTGACTCCGGCATCAGGAATTTTCTTCCCCGCACACCAAAAAAATCTTGAATTTAAAATCTATGAAAAACACCATTTTGAAGGACGAAATTCAACCCCGAATCTCATTCTGGTGTCTATTTATACATTTGGGTTGAAAAAAAATTTCACCTCCTGTGCACAAAAATCGCCGGGACTTAAAAACCTGGTTGTTTGAATTGTCTGGCCTGGACTGAGGGATTTTAAATTAAATTAAATAAAATTAAAGAAATATGAAATTTGAAATTTGAAATTTGAAATTTGAAATAATTTGAATTTGAAATTTGAAATTTGAAATTTGAAATTTGAAATTTGAAATTTGAAATTTGAAATTTGAAATTTGAAATTTGAAATTTGAAATTTGAAATTTGAAATTTGAAATTTGAAATTTGAAATTTGAAATTTGAAATTTGAAATTTGAAATTTGAAATTTGAAATTTGAAATTTGAAATTTGAAATTTGCCTTGCTTTGCCTTGCCTTGCCTTGCCTTCGGCATTAGGAATTTTCTTCCCCGGACACCAAAAAACTCTTAATTTTTAAAAGCTATGAAAAACACCATTTTGAAGAATGAAATTCAACCCCGAATCTCATTCTAGTGTGCGTTTTTACATTTGGGTGGAGAAAAATTTCACCTCCTGGGCACAAAAATCCCTGACTCCGGCATCAGGAATTTTCTTCCCAACAAAATCTTGATTTTTAAAAATTATGATAAACACCATTTTTAAGAAAGAAATTCAACCCCGAACCTCATTCTGGTGTCCGTTTTTACATTTGGGTGGAAAAAAAAATTTCACCTCCTGGGCACAAAAATCCCTGACTCCGGCATCAGGAATTTTCTTCCCCGGACACCAAAAAATTCTTGATTTTTAAAAGCTATGAAAAACATCATTTTTAAGAATGAAATTCAAGCCCGAATTTCATTCTGGTGTGTGTTTTTACATTTGGGTGGAAAGTAATTTCACCTCCTGGGCACAAAAATCCCTGACTCCGGCATCACGAATTTTCTTCCCCGCACACCAAAAAAATCTTGAATTTAAAATCTATTAAAAACACCATTTTGAAGGACGAAATTAAACCCCGAATCTCATTCTGGTGTCTATTTATACATTTGGGTTGAAAAAAAATTTCACCTCCTTGGCACAAAAATCGCCGGGACTTAAAAACCTGGTTGTTTGAATTGTCTGGCCTGGACTGAGGGATTTTAAATTAAATTAAATAAAATTAAAGAAATTTGAAATTTGAAATTTGATATTTGAAATAATTTGAAATAATTTGAAATAATTTGAAATTATTTGAAATTTGAAATTTGAAATTTGAAATTTGAAATTTGAAATTTGAAATTTGAAATTTGAAATTTGAAATTTGAAATTTGAAATTTGAAATTTGAAATTTGAAATTTGAAGTTTGAAATTTGAAATTTGAAATTTGAAATTTGAAATTTGAAATTTGAAATTTGAAATTTGAAATTTGAAATTTGAAATTTGCCTTGCTTTGCCTTGCCTTGCCTTGCCTTCGGCATTAGGAATTTTCTTCCCCGGACACCAAAAAATTCTTAATTTTTAAAAGCTATGAAAAACACCATTTTGAAGAATGAAATTCAACCCCGAATCTCATTCTAGTGTGCGTTTTTACATTTGGGTGGAGAAAAATTTCACCTCCTGGGCACAAAAATCCCTGACTCCGGCATCAGGAATTTTCTTCCCAACAAAATCTTGATTTTTAAAAATTATGATAAACACCATTTTTAAGAAAGAAATTCAACCCCGAACCTCATTCTGGTGTCCGTTTTTACATTTGGGTGGAAAAAAAAATTTCACCTCCTGGGCACAAAAATCCCTGACTCCGGCATCAGGAATTTTCTTCCCCGGACACCAAAAAAATCTTGATTTTTAAATGCTATGAAAAATGACATTTTTGAGAATGAAATTCAACCCCGAATCTCATTCTGGTGTCCGTTTTTAGATTTGGGTGGGGAAAAAATTTCACCTCCTGGGCACAAAAATCCCTGACCCCGGCATCAGGAATTTTCTTCCCCGCACACCAAAAAAATCTTGATTTTTAAATTTTAATTTAATTTAATTTAATAACATTTATATACCGCCCTTCTCCCTGAGGACTCAGGGCGGTTCACAGGGCAGAATAAAATAACCAATACAAACATTAAAAACAGATTAAACAATTGCCCTAGTTAAAAACAATATGATACAACGCTAAAAACCCCCAGAAAAATTAAAAAACAAAAAATAAAACAACCCCAACACTCCCCCTCAGGCTAGGCCGGCTTGTACAAACAAAAATGTCTTGAGATCGCGGCGAAAGGAGCGAAGATCGGGCGCCATCCGGAGCTCTACCGGTAGCTGATTCCACAGCTCCGGAGCGCCCACAGAGAAGGATCTCCCCCTGGGGGCCACCAATCGACATTCTCTGATCGGTGGCACCCTGAGGAGGCCCTCTCTGTGGGAACGCACAGGGCGCAGGGAGCTTGATGCCGGCAGCAGATGTTCCCTGAGGTACTCCGGCCCCATGCCATGGAGTGCTTTGAATACCGTTACCAGTACCTTGAATCTCACCCGGAAGACAACTGGCAACCAATGCAGCTCACGGAGCAGAGGTGTAACGTGGGAGTATCGGGAGACTCCCAACACCACTCTCGCGGCTGCATTCTGTACCAGTTGGAGCTTCCGAGTGGTCCTCAAGGGCAGCCCCATGTAGAGAGCGTTGCAGTAGTCCAGACGAGAGGACACGAGCGCATGAGTGACCGTGCACAGATCATCCCGGCTAAGATAGGGCCGCAACTGACGCACCAGGCGAACCTGTGCAAAGGCCCCCCTAGTCACGGCTCCTATATGATCTTCCAAGGTGAGCCGTGAATCTAGGAGGACCCCCAAGTTGCGAGCCCTATCTACGGGGGGTAATAATTCACCCCCCATAGTTAGAGGTGGAATGTCCGAATAAACCCGGGATGAAGATATGCAAAGCCACTCAGTCTTGTCGGGGTTGAGCTGGAGTCTGTTCCTCCCCATCCAGACCCGAACCGCCTCCAGGCAACGGGACATCACGTCGAGGGCATCACTGGGGTGGTTTGGGGTCGAAAAGAAAAGTTGGGTATCATCAGCGTACTGATGATACCCAACTCCAAAGCCACGAATGATCTCACCCAGCGGCTTCATATAGATGTTGAACAGGAGAGGCGAGAGGACCGACCCCTGAGGAACTCCACAAATGAGAGACCTCGCGGTCGACCTCTGCCCCCCTGCCAACACCGACTGCGAACGTCCCAAGAGATAGGAGGAGAACCACCGTAAAACTGTGCCTCCCACTCCCAATCCCCTGAGACGCCGCAGCAAGATACCATGGTCGATGGTATCGAAAGCCGCCGAGAGGTCTAATAGGACTAGGACAGAGGAATGCCCCCTGTCCCGAGCCCTCCAGAGATCATTCACCAGCGCGACCAATGCCGTCTCCGTGCTGTGCCCGGGCCTGAAACCCGATTGGTACGGGTCTAGATAATCCGCTTCATCCAGGACCAGAGGGAGCTGATGCGCCACCACACTCTCAACAACCTTCGCAAGAAAGCGAAGGTTGGAGACAGGACGAAAGTTATTCAATACAGCAGGGTCCAGGGCAGGCTTCTTGAGGAGAGGCCTCACCACCGCCTCCTTCAAGACGGCGGGGAAGATACCCTCACTCAAAGAAGCCGATATAACTGCCTGGAACCAGCTGCGTGTCCTCTCCCGGGCTGCATAAACCAGCCAGGAAGGGCACGGGTCCAATAAACATGTGGTGGTGCTCAGCCTCCCCATGATCCTGTCCACTTCCTCCGGAGTCACAGAATCAAACTCCTCCCAGATGATATCGACAAGACCACCCGTGTCCTGATCGTCAGACTCTGCCCAGTCAGAGTCCAGACCGGTCCGAATCCGAGCGATTTTGTCCGACAGATGTTGGTTAAACTCCTCGGCACGGCCCTGCAAGGGATCCTCCCTCACCTCCTGATTTAGGAGGGAGCGAGTCACCCTAAACAGGGCGGCCGGACGATTATCTGCGGACGCGATAAGGGTGGCGAAGTGGTTAGACCTCGCCTCCCTTATCGCAGCGAGATAAGACCTAATGTAGGCTCTTAGTCGCAATCGGTCGGATTCGGATCGGCTGGACCTCCAACCGCTCTCTAGGCCCCGTCTCCGACGCTTCATCTCCCGAAGCTCCGCAGAGAACCATGGAGCTCGACGGGATCTGCACCGGGTCAGGGGCCGCAGGGGTACAACTCGATCAAGAGCCTCAGTGGCCGTCCTTTCCCAGGCTTCCACTAAGGCATCTGCCGAGCTGTGAGCAAGGGAGGCAGGTGGGGACCCCAGAGCTGTCTGGAACCTCTGGGGATCCATTAAGCGTCTGGGGCGGTACCATTTAATTGGTTCCAAACACCCACGGCGGGGGGTGGCAAAACGGAAGACCAGTCGCAGGAGATGATGATCGGTCCATGACAGGGGCATAATAATTGGAGAGCCCCCACCAAGATCATCTAACCACTGTCCAGATAAAAAAACTAGGTCAAGGGTGTGGCCTCCCTCATGAGTCGGTCCCGAAATTACCTGCGTCAGGTCCATGGCCGTCATGGAAGCCATGAACTCCCGGGCCAACTCAGATGATCCTCCCAGCGATGGTAGGTTGAAATCCCCCAAAACTATAAGTTTCGGGAACTCAACCACCAGCGCAGAGAGGACATCGAGCAGCTCAGGCAGGGCTGCTGCTGCATGACTAGGCGAAAGGTACACCAGCAGCAAGCCCAACTGCGCACCAGGGCCGCATCTCAAAAAGAGAGACTCACACCCGACTATCTGAGGAACAGTGGCCTCCCGCGGACACAAGGTCTCCCTCACAACAACAGCCACACCCCCACCCCTACCCTGAGCCCGAGGCCGGTGCAGCACCCGGAAACCTGGTGGGCAAAGATCAACCAGAGGAATCCCGCCCTCTGGGCCCAACCAAGTCTCCGTGATGCACGCCAGGTCCGCCTGCTCACCCTCGACCAGATCACGAACGAGAGGAGCCTTATTAGCGACGGACCTGGCGTTCAAATACACCAGCCGGAGCTCAGGGGGCTGCACACCCTCACTCCCGGGACCTTGGGGTAGAGCCAGAGGGTCGGAGTGCCTCACCGCTTGTAAGTAGCGGAGAGGCCTTCCCTGAGATCGATACGGCCCTCTGCTCCTCCATCTGCTGCCATTCCCTGATGTCGTGGGAATAGGTAGCCCCACGACCAGCCCTGGAGCCCCGGAGGTGACCGACCCCCGCTCCTCCCCCCAGCGATCTCCATCGGCCCTAGCCAGAACAGCGGTAGTTGGATAGCCCCCCTTATCCAAACAACCAAAAGAACCCTCCCGCTTCCCTAACCCCCTAAAAAATTTTGAAAGAAAAATAATCAGGGGCCTCTTATTAGGTCTACGACGAAGGCCCCTACCCGTGCCCAGCCAACTCTCAGGGTCCCAATAAATGGGCCCTTCCTCGAGGTTATAATCGGCTGGCAAGGCGGGTCGCACCCAGGAGGGGGGAGCACCCCTGAGGGCGCATAAGTCCGTGGACGAATATTTAAAGGAAGGCATAAATAGCAGTCCGAATCGTAGGCAGTCCATAGATGATAGTCCATGAGGAGGATCTATTCGGAGAGGGAGTCCCAGGCCTCCGTCCAGCCGCTGCCACTCAGCTGGATAAGCCCCCCGGGCAGGCCTACCACCGTCCTCTCACTACGGTTACAGAGCCAATTCTCGGGGGGGGGATGGAAGTCTGGAGCAACCCCACTGGGTATGGCCTGCCCCATAGAGCTCTCACCTCTAGGGGCAGGAGATGTAAATTCGGCCATCCTCTCACAATGGCCCATACCCAGAATTCTCTGTCCTTTGGGGTATAAGGGGCAATGCGCAGTCGATTGTAAAAAACAAAAACAAACCATCATAGTCAATTCTGATGACAGCCAAGACCCCCGTTGTCTCGTCATTCCCAGAGGTTGTAACTGACCACCAGTCCATAGGCCCTCAGTTTGATAATTATTGGGGCCTTCCAGACTGTGGTCAACAAAGATTGGCTCCCCCAGGTCCATTAAATTCCCCGCCGATCTTCCAAAGTCCTTCAAAATGGCCCAAGTCCACAAGGCCCCACTGGGCTCCACCGGGATCAACCGGCTAGCCCAGGAACCTTCAGGGCCATCAGAAGCAGTGGGGGTGCCAACCCATCTGGGATATGCAAAACCAACCGGGGGGCCGGCAAACCGGGCATAACACCATCGCTGAGTCATCGAAGCCGCTGCCGCTGAGCCGCTATGGACACAGCCGCCGCCATCACCGTAGCCACCGTAGCCATCAGAACGCCGCCAAGGCCGCAAACAATCCGGGAAGAGCCACCGCCACCGCCGATAAGAAACGGACCAAAAAGGTCCAGGAGGCAGAGGGACAAACAGTTCGATAAAAGCAGGCCAAACCACAATAATCGATGGTAAAGTGGCCCGAAAACGGCCCGGGAACAACGCCGCCGCCGCCGCCGCCGTCGTCGTCGCCATTAGGCTGATGCAGGCAGAAAGCAGGCAGAAAGCAGAGGCAGGTCGGTCGAAAAGAAAGCGGTAGAAAAGGCAGGCCACGCAGGTCGCAAACAGCTCCGTCGCCGCCGCCGTAGCACCGCCGCCGCCAGCCGCCGGGAACTCCAAACGCCGCCGAAGAAGCCAAGACCGCCCGACATAGCCGGAAACTCCCGACGACCAGCTGAGCAGCTGAGCAGAAAGCAAACCGGCAGCCCAGCGAAACGCCGGTCAAGCTGGTAAAAAGACCTAGACAGTTGCAAAATTCATTGCTGCCACCCTTCCCCCAGCCCAGGGCATAAAGAAAAAAGCCCTGAGGGGCTCCTAAGACGCCTATCTTCTCGGACCTGCAGAGCTCAACCTCACACGGCCGCCCGCACGTCCGCCATCTTCATTTTTTATGCTATGAAAAATGACATTTTTAAGGACAAAAAGCAACCCCGAATCTCATTCTAGTGTCCGTTTTTAGATTTGAGTCAGAATTTTTTTTTCACCTCCTGGGCACAAAAATCGGCATAAGGAATTTTCTTACCCAGACACCAAAAAAATCTTGATTTTTAAAAGCAATGAAAACACCATTTTTAAGGATGAAATTCAACCCCGAATCTCATTCTGGTGTCTGTTTTTAGATTTTCGTAAAAAAAAACATTCACCTCCTGGGCACAAAAATCCCTGACTCCGGCATCAGGAATTTTCTTCCCCGCACACCAAAAAAATCTTGAATTTAAAATCTATGAAAAACACCATTTTGAAGGACGAAATTCAACCCCGAATCTCATTCTGGTGTCTATTTATACATTTGGGTTGAAAAAAAATTTCACCTCCTGGGCACAAAAATCGCCGGGACTTAAAAACCTGGTTGTTTGAATTATCTGGCCTGGACTGAGGGATTTTAAATTAAATTAAATAAAATTAAAGAAATTTGAAATTTGAAATTTGAAATTTGAAATTTGAAATTTGAAATTTGAAATTTGAAATTTGAAATTTGAAATTTGAAATTTGAAATTTGAAATTTGAAATTTGAAATTTGAAATTTGAAATTTGCCTTGCCTTGCTTTGCCTTGCCTTGCCTTGCCTTCGGCATTAGGAATTTTCTTCCCCGGACACCAAAAAATACTTAATTTTTAAAAGCTATGAAAAACACCATTTTTAAGAATGAAATTCAACCCCGAATCTCATTCTAGTGTGCGTTTTTACATTTGGGTGGAAAAAAATTTCACCTCCTGGGCACAAAAACCCCTGACTCCGGCATCAGGAATTTTCTTCCCAACAAAATCTTGATTTTTAAAAATTATGATAAACACCATTTTTAAGAAAGAAATTCAACCCCGAACCTCATTCTGGTGTCCGTTTTTACATTTGGGTGGAAAAAAAAATTTCACCTCCTGGGCACAAAAATCCCTGACTCCGGCATCAGGAATTTTCTTCCCCGGACACCAAAAAATTCTTGATTTTTAAAAGCTATGAAAAACATCATTTTTAAGAATGAAATTCAAGCCCGAATTTCATTCTGATGTGCGTTTTTACATTTGGGTGGAAAATAATTTCACCTCCTGGGCACAAAAGTCCCTGACTCCGGCATCAGGAATTTTCTTCCCCGCACACCAAAAAAATCTTGAATTTAAAATCTATGAAAAACACCATTTTGAAGGACGAAATTCAACCCCGAATCTCATTCTGGTGTCTATTTATACATTTGGGTCGAAAAAAAATTTCACCTCCTGGGCACAAAAATCGCCGGGACTTAAAAACCTGGTTTTTTGAATTGTCTGGCCTGGACTTTGGGATTTTAAATTAAATTAAATAAAGTTAAAGAAATTTGAAATTTGAAATTTGATATTTGAAATAATTTGAAATAATTTGAAATAATTTGAAATAATTTGAAATAATTTGAAATTTGAAATTTGAAATTTGAAATTTGAAATTTGAAATTTGAAATTTGAAATTTGAAATTTGAAATTTGAAATTTGAAATTTGAAATTTGAAATTTGAAATTTGAAATTTGAAATTTGAAATTTGAAATTTGAAATTTGCCTTGCCTTGCCTTGCCTTGCCTTGCCTTGCCTTCGGCATCAGGAATTATCTTCCCCGGACACCAAAAAAATCTTCATTTTTAAAAACTATGAAAAACACCATTTTGAAGGACGAAATTCAACCGCAAATCTAATTCTGGCATCCGTTTTTACATTTGGGTCAAAAAAAATATTCACCTCCTGGGCACAAAAATCCCTGACCCTGGCATCAGGAATTTTCTTCCCCGGACTCCAAAAAAATCTTGATTTTTAAAAGCAATGAAAAACACCATTTTTGAGAATGAAATTCAACCCCGAATCTCATTCTGGTGTCCGTTTTTAGATTTGGGTGGGGAAAAAATTTCACCTCCTGGGCACAAAAATCCCTGACTCCGGCATCAGGAATTTTCTTCCCGGGACACCAAAAAATTCTTGATTTTTAAAAGCTATGAAAAACATCATTTTTAAGAAGGAAATTCAACCCCGAATCTCATTCTGGTGTGCGTTTTTACATTTGGGTGGAAAATAATTTCACCTCCTGGGCACAAAAGTCCCTGACCCCGGCATCAGGAATTTTCTTCCCCGGACACCAAAAAAATCTTGATTTTTAAATGCTATGAAAAATGACATTTTTGAGAATGAAATTCAACCCCGAATCTCATTCTGCTGTCCGTTTTTAGATTTGGGTGGGGAAAAAATTTCACCTCCTGGGCACAAAAATCCCTGACCCCGGCATCAGGAATTTTCTTCCCCGCACACCAAAAAAATCTTGGTTTTTAAATGCTATGAAAAATGACATTTTTAAGGACAAAAAGCAACCCCGAATCTCATTCTAGTGTCCGTTTTTAGATTTGAGTCAGAAATTTTTTTTCACCTCCTGGGCACAAAAATCGGCATAAGGAATTTTCTTACCCAGACACCAAAAAAATCTTGATTTTTAAAAGCAATGAAAACACCATTTTTAAGGATGAAATTCAACCCCGAATCTCATTCTGGTGTCTGTTTTTAGATTTTCGTAAAAAAAAACATTCACCTCCTGGGCACAAAAATCCCTGACTCCGGTTGTTTGAATTGTCTGGCCTGGACTGAGGGATTTTAAATTAAATTAAATAAAATTAAAGAAATTTGAAATTTGAAATTTGAAATTTGAAATTTGAAATAATTTGAATTTGAAATTTGAAATTTGAAATTTGAAATTTGAAATTTGAAATTTGAAATTTGAAATTTGAAATTTGAAATTTGAAATTTGAAATTTGAAATTTGAAATTTGAAATTTGAAATTTGAAATTTGAAATTTGAAATTTGAAATTTGAAATTTGAAATTTGAAATTTGAAATTTGAAATTTGAAATTTGAAATTTGCCTTGCTTTGCCTTGCCTTGCCTTGCCTTCGGCATTAGGAATTTTCTTCCCCGGACACCAAAAAATTCTTAATTTTTAAAAGCTATGAAAAACACCATTTTGAAGAATGAAATTCAACCCCGAATCTCATTCTAGTGTGCGTTTTTACATTTGGGTGGAGAAAAATTTCACCTCCTGGGCACAAAAATCCCTGACTCCGGCATCAGGAATTTTCTTCCCCGGACACCAAAAAATTCTTGATTTTTAAAAGCTATGAAAAACAT